>NC_135897.1:37294824-37651720 GCF_964194155.1 Cetorhinus maximus
CTGGAATCATCCAGCTTCCAAACCCACCTCAGGTCTGCTGCTGGAGGCCAATCAAGGCCACGGTTGCCAGAAAATCCCATCTCCCGGTAGGATTGTGACAGTGAGATTAATCCCGCCTCAGAGATGAAAATCCAGCCCAAATTGCCGTCAGTTTTCTGTGCAGAGTTCCGTTAGACAGTTCACTCTTTGTTAAGCAACATTTCATCAGTTCCCCATGGAGGCATCGAGCAAGAAGAAAGCGCTACGAGCAAATTGCCCTATTTTCTGGAAAGCCACAGGAGATTTTAGACCCCACAATCAAGATGGCCACAATCTGAGTTCCCATTGAAGTTTTCAGAGGTGTCATCACTGTGGATCCAACTGCAGTGTTCATACAGCTGATACCTTACTCCAAGCTTGGTCACAGACTTATGATTCCATGCACAAATCAAAAAAAAAATACAAATTGAAGGAGCATTCGTCCATGCGCTGGCATCATGCACAGGAAGCTGCTGGGAATGCTTAAAAGTTCCTGGTGTGCAGTCATCAATCAGGTTCTGTAAACTGAGGTGAGAGTGACTGCCCTTAACATCAAGGCAGCATTTGACCGAGCATGGCATCAAAGAGCCCCAGCAAAACTGGAGTCAATGGGAATCGGGGGAAAACTCTCTGCTGGTTGCAGTCATACCTAGCACAAAGGAAGATTGTGTTTGTTGGATGTCAATCATCTCAGTTCCTCAGGGTGGTGTTATTGGCTCAACCATCTTCAGCTGCTTCATCAATGACCCTCCTTCCATCATAAGGTCGTTAGAAGTTGGAATATTCGCTGATGATTGCACAATGTTCAGCAACATTCACGACTCCTCAGATACTGAAGCAGTCCATGTCCAAATGCAGCAAGACCTGGACAATATCCAGGCTTGGGCTGACAACTGGCAAGTAAAATGTGCGCCACGCAAGTGCCAGACAATGACCACCTCCAACAAAAGAGAATCTAATCATCGCCCCTTGACATTCAATGGCATTACCATCGCTGAATCCCCCACTATCAACATCCTGGGGGTTACCATTGACCAGAAACTGAACCAGGCTAGCCATGTAAATACTTTGGCTACAAGAGCAGATCAGAAGCTGGGAATCCTGCAGCAAATAACTCATCTCCTGACTCCCAAAAGCCTGTCCGCCTGCCTGTGGCAGTGTGTACAATCTACAAGATGCACTGCAGAAACTCACCAAGGTTCCTTAGGTAGTACCTTCCAAACCCGCGACCGCTACCATCTAGAAGGACAAGGACAGCAGGTACATGGGAATACCACAACCTTGAAGTTCCCCTCCAAGCCACTCACCATCCTGACTTGGAAATATATCGCCATTCCTTCACTGTCACTGGGTCAAAATCCCGGAATTCCATCCCTAACAGCACTGTGGGTAGACCTACACCACATGGACTGTAGCAGTTCAAGAAGGCAGCCCATTGCCACCTTCTCAAGCGCAATTAGGATAAGCAATAAATGCTGGCCTAACCAGTGACACCCACATCCTGTAAGTGAATAAATAAAAATCTGTGTTCCCTGAAGCAAGGTGAGGATGTGAGTTCACCTTCCAGTGAGCTGGTTCCTTGGCCATTCTATTCCCCTGGTCATTCTCCTTTGTACATGTACACGGTGAATCTAGCAGTGCAGATCCCTCTACCTGACCCTCTACAGCGAATGCAGTGCCAGTCTTTGAGCTGATAGATGAATGTTAATGTCAAGTGATGTTTCATCTTCTGGAGGGCTGTCCAAAATCTGCATACAAAATCTGATGGCAGTAGTTGTTACTGCTTTACAGGGGTTATTTTTAAGATGGTCATCATAAATCAGTGATTTTAATTTTCTTTCAATTGCCTCCTACTCATTAGTAACATGCTGTTTATTCCTCGACAAAAGGTCAGGACCTTCTGCTCTGACTTTTCCTATGATGCTTTTTGCCACACATTAAGAGAGGAACAGAGGCCTAGGTGACTTGTCCATCAATGGATTCTTCCTGCCTCGGCTCTGGGAACTGCTTGACCTGTACTCAGCAAATGTCTCCTAACAACTATGTTAAGATAGAAATTCACCATCTGGGCAAGTACAACTAACCCTAGGTTTCTGAACAGTGTACTTGACTTTTTCTTTAAGTTACAACATCATGGGGCGATTTTCCCTGAATATTTTAGGTACTAAAGAGCCTCTGAGGTGGCCAAGATGGGGGGGTTTAAGCTGAAACACTGGTTTAGTCCACACTTAGCACAAAACACCATCTTGGTAAAGGAGTTGAAGCTTATGGTGGGAGCAGTATCCTCGGAGATCATTAAGCAGCTGACTGACACTTAAATTGCCTGTTAGATCTCATTAAACTGCCTGCACAGCATGTTGGTGGCTAGCCCTTGAACGAAAACCCTCTCCTAAAAGCGACCACCTGATTGGGAGTAAACTCGTCATTGCAGAGGAGTTTGAGTACGACTGAAAGGTAAAGGTATTTTAACTATTCACTTGCTGATGGAGGTTTGACACATTTGATACACATTGGGAGAGTTTCTTGGACGCTGACAAGAATGCACCAATATGTTATCAACGCTTATTCTAAAAATTATCTGCGCCTAAAAAGAGTAAATGCTATGTTGTGCTTGGTCACCAATATCTTGCTAGGGATTCCCCTTGGTTTGCAAGAGGAATGGGAGAGGGAAATGAGACCAGCACCACCAGCTGCAGGAGACAGAGCCAGGAAGGCATGGCAAACACCTTCCTCCCTGTGGGTACAAGACATTCCTCCTCCTCTGGACCTTCTCCATCAGCTTTTCCAGAGTCTTACCTGAGATGTAGTCTCTGAGCCATCCTGAAACAAGCTGCTGTGCATCAGTCAGCACACACCACCTGTTCTATGGAAGTGGGTGAGTGGAGCAATCATAGGGCGGAATTGTCCCAGATTTGCATTAAGTGTGGCAGCATTCGGGTAAGACGTTTTACCCGCTGACTGAAATGGCGGCTGCTCATGCTGTATCACCCAAACCCATCACATTAATTATGCATTCCCAGGAAACACTCCATTTCATGGTGGGCATGATCTGATTCGCCCGCCACGCAGTCGCCTCACCGATTCATCATGTATTTAAAGTGCAGCTGTGCACACACCTCTCTGCTTCCAGCCAAGGACTGCTGCAAATAAGGCATAGCCCCAAAAGGCAAGAGGACTGCAGACCCCAGGTTTAGTGCTACATCCCTCGAACGCCTTTTGGACACTGTGGAGGCCCACTGGGATGTCCGCTACCCGCACTCTGACCGCAGGAGGAGCGGCAACATTACCAACCCGGTTTGGTAGGCGTGGACAGTGGTGGTCAGTGCCAATGCTGCACAGCACAGGTTGGCCATCCAACACAGATGGAGGTTGAATGGTCTCATCCATGCAGCCAGGGGAAGGCAACCATCTCATCACTCTAAACTAACACACTCAAGCACATCATACATTCACTGGCATCTCACTCACTGCCAGCTCAAGGGACATCACCACTCACTATTTCACACACAACCTCACATCTCCATCTGGCCTTATCATCTCTGCAAGCTGCCTTCTCAGCCCTCACCATCTTGAGGCCACTTGCACAAATCAACTTGTGCCCCCACACAAACCATGCATTACCCCCTTCCTCAGTACAGCTCTTGCCCTGCAGCCTCTTCCCCTACCCGAGACTACTTCTCCCCCTTCTCCAAGCAAGCCCTAGCCCTGCAGCCATACAAAGCCACCCACACCTTATGGCTGGTCTGGTAGACCACCTAAAAGTGATGTGGTGCTGCCTGTGAAGCCTGGCGCTGATGACCATGAGTGCTGACTGAAGCAAGACAGGCAAAAAAACTTGAAGTCCCGAGTGAAGTGCAGCTCACCAAGTGCATGCCACTTATGTGCTGTTGTGAAACACGTCGGCGTGATGGGCAGACGATCCAGCCTGGGGTGATGGGTCCAGCAGGCTAGCCTTATAATGATATACAGATGTAGTACAATGAGGTTCCTGACGTCTGATGGTGGGTAATGCAGCCCGCCGTCGATCACAAACTGGTTTCACGACGTTGTGAAACCGATTTTTCGCTTTCTCGCCATATTGTCTGCTCATGTCACCGAGTATGCCAGACACCAGTGGGCACAGACAATTGTGCCCTATAGACTGCTTCATGGAAATTCCATCCAGTCAGCAGTTGAATGCTAAATCTTTACGTGTGTCTGTTTTAGCACCTTCAGGCAAATTCAAATGATGGTCAATCAGTAATTAGGACCAAAATTGCATGCTAAATCCAGACATTCAAATGTGTGTTTTATTAACACAACACCCATTTACTGCCTGTTTTCACCCTTTCACCAAAATAGAATCCGTAATATTTTGATTGTTATACACTTTTTGGTTTTCAAATTTATACTTAATTTTTTATTTATTCACTTACCTCTTCTTTTCAGGTACTCTGATATAAGAGCAGCTATATGGATATAACACATTGCAGCCTGTAACATCAGAAACATAAAAATGCAAATGTTATTTAAAAAAGTACATTTTACTACAACACAAGGATTACAGCAATTCAAGGCAGCAGCTCACCACCTCAAGGCAATTAAGGATGGGCAACAAATGCTGCCCTTTCCAGTGTCCTTCACAACCCATGAACAAACAAGAAAAAACTTCACGGATTATGATTAGGCAAAGCGTCTTTGCTACAGAGCTGATTGTGGCAGAAACTAGGCAGTTAAACTAGCCTTTGGAGGTTTACCGTCCTTCAATCCCCCGACGTCTCACAGGTTTATACTGTAACTTTATTTTATAATTCTAATTTCAACCTGCTCTTTTGAACAGGTGAGCGGGATACCAGCCAGAAGGCGGTGAGGTCCATGTTTAAGTGTGCAGATCGAGCGCCAATTATGTCATCAGGCCTGATTACAACTTTAACCTGAGATCTGAGCAGGGAATCCCGGCCAACCTTTAAGTAGACCCATGATGAGAAGAGGCCCAGAAAAGTTGTTTTTAATTTTAATTTTTGGTTTTCTTCTAGGCCAGGAGGAGCATGATTGTTCCTCTGGGCCCCACATGAAAACCTTGGGCCTTTTCTCCCCTGGGGTTTCCCTTCCTCTCCCCTAACTGCGAGGCCCTGCCAACCTCCCTGCTAACCATTTACCTGGCTATCATCCCAGCAGGCCTCTAGTCAACCAAAATTCTACTCCTGCTGAGTAGCCAGCTAGCCCTCCCAGAAGGTAAAAAGCAGTTCGGACCAGTGCTCTTATTTCCCAGTTTTTACTGGAGTATTTTTTTGGCTTTTGAAGGGAGCCTTCCAGGACACATGTAGGTAAGGCCTAGGATTTAAAACCTGCTGGGCCTCATTGTGTGGAGGATCAGAGAATTTCCTGTCCACCCCAGCCCCTGTCCACAAGACTCCTGCTAGAAGCTACAGTACAGCTAATATTACACTATCCTTTTGTCGGGAAATGAATCACAACAAAATAATTGACCAAGTGGCACAAAGCAAACTAATGTATTAATAAACCTGAAGGACTTTTTAAATTGAAGCTACATCATCTTACTTGCAGTTTTGAATATTACAACATGACAAATCTCATTGGAATAGAAATTGGAAATCATTGTGCCTGTTCTCGGGTGTAAAACAAGCATAATACATACAGATTTAGTAACTGGACACCTTGCATCCAATTTGCACAGGAATTGGTCACACTGTTAAGTTTACCATGTTTTAAGTACCTAAAACAGATACTGTGTCCCTTGAATGTATGAATTAATGGATGAACACATGCTGAAAGATCCCTTTGTGAAATTACTCAGGGCAGAACTATCCCCCACGTTGGGGGGGTTGTGCGGGGGCGAGCGGGAGTGAGTGCCCCCGATCGGGTGCATGCCGCCATTTTGCGTGGGCGGGCCAAATGCCCAGCGTGACGCACACCTGGAAGCACTGTGCGCTCCCTGTACGGGCAGGGAAGGATTCCCTGAGTGGGGGCCTGCGCTCTTTCATGTGCATGTGCGCGAAAGAGTGCAGAAATCTCCCTAAGACACGGAGGTGTCTCAGGGAGATTAGTTTAAGTTCTGAAAAATTTAATAAAGGGGAAAAAAATTTTTGAGGACATGTCCCCTCATGTGAAATTGTCACAGGAGCTGGGACATGTCCATTAATTTTTTCAAAAATTTTTATTTCATTAATAAGCCTTTCATGAAACCTCATTCTGCCTGTGGATGTGGTTTCATGAAAAATGTGAAGGCCGCCTGGGCTCTTTGCCTGCCCACCAAACTTAGGGTAGGAGGGGCAGCATTCTAAACAACTTTAATTACTTTCTTAATGGCCTTAATAGGCCTTTGACAGTTCGGAGGGCGCCCAGCCAACTCGGCTGCGTCCCCACTGAACTGACAATCTAAATGATGTGCGGTGACATCGGGATGCACGCCCGATGTCACCGCGCTTCATTTTACGCATTGGCGAATGGGCCCCGTCCCCACTCACCAACCCGAAAATTCTGCCCTCAGTGATGACTAGGGTTGACATCTGGTTAGGAATATTCAGCAGCCCCATGACCGCCAACAACCAGTCCTGACAGTTTGCCTCGAGTACATTGATGAGGCTCATGACTAATTTCTATGGATCTTCAACCTTCTTGGTTTGTGTGCACAAGTCTGGGCCTAACTTACTTCTACCCAATTCAGGAAATAGGCATGATTATTGCCTTGACTTGTTAATTCATCTGCATCCTGGCTGCTATGGCAACAGAGTGCTAAATTCTTGAAGACAAAAAAATGAAATTACATCCATTTGTTGCTGCAAGCATCTAATTTTCTATTGAGCTTGCAAACAAAACACTGACAATGATGTTGGAAATGACAGTAAAAAGCATTATTGTACTTGGTTATAAAACTGGTACTGCAGTTATCACTACATTTCAGATAACATGAGTCATGTGCGAGGAAGCAGAAATTTGCCAATGTCATCATGCTTAGCAAATCACCAACATAGTAATCACTCAGAATGATGTTTCAACCATGACATCTCTGGTGGGAAAATCCTGATCAAATAGGGCATTAATGAACGTCATATATATACTTTTTATTGTTTTCTTTTAAAATATACATTTCTTAATTTCCTCCTTTCCCAAGTCTTGAGTGGGGAACATAATTTAGTGTTTATTTTCTTTTTGGCAGAAACAGGAATAAATGCCTCAATAAATAAAATAATATAAATTACCTCTGACACATCTCCATTTCGGATATGAATCTTTGCCATGCTCTCAAGCCAAGTCATTCGCAGTTCAGGAGTACTGGCATATGAGTTTGCGAGACTGTACTGAAGGTCGATTAGCATCTCTGGATCCTTCTCATGCTCTTTCATCTGAGCTGTGGCCATTAATACTGTTCTTATTCGCTTAGTCAAGTCCTTCACTTCCACAGGAAACAAAGTGTTCTATAGGGTATGAACCAAAGGAAAGGTTACTTCAAAGTTACATATTATAAGTATTTAACTATTATGAACCTATTCAGATTGGGCATACTCAAGCTTGATATTTACAAAAAATTAAGGGCTGAATTTTCCTGACCCCAGTTCTGGAGGCAGGGTGTGGGGGTTTGGTGGTGGTGGTGGTGGGTGGAAGGGGGGAATGGGGGGCGGGGGGTGTTGCTGTGGGGGGTGCAGGAGCTGGGAAAATAAGGAGGAGCCTTATCAGGACAGCTGACCGGCACATTTCGGGCTGGGGAGCTTTCCTGGGGCAAACTGGGAGCAGGATTGACTGTCCATTCCACAGAGGGCACCTATTAAGCTGTTTAAGGCCCCAACTAAGTCAAATTTTATGGCCTCGTCGTTGAAGCAGCAGTCCCCTACTGTTTATGGAGGCTGCCATCTCAATGGAGACAGTCTCCCTGCAGCAGGTTTGGTGGGGGATGGTGGGGGTGGATCATCACAGCTAGATTCTTCATGCCCCAGTAATGGGATCGTGAATGATTCATCTGGAGGGGTTTCCCTCTGCTCCAAGGGGGTGTAACACCTACAACCCTCAAATTTTATTTTAGATCCACGCCTCCAGGAGCACATCCATATTGCAGCACCTTCAAGCCCCCGATCTGCCTGGGCAGCGCCCACTTCTCCTGTTGGGGCTGCCATGGCTTGATAGCTGCTGGCAGCATCAGGAGCCCATCCATCACCCTTAATAGGAGGCCAATTAGGAAGCCATCTCCACGAAGGCTGCTGAGCCAGTCTCACTGCCAGCAAGTGCAGGGTTCGGGAGTTGGGACCTCCATTTGTTCCCGAAGGCAGGGTCTTGAAGCCCAAGGTAAAATCCAGCCCTAAGCCCTAAGTATTGATGTATCACACCAATGAAAATGATGGTCCTTAATTCCGCAGAAGTCAAGTTCTAATCATAGATTTCAGTTGACTCTAAACAGACTATAAAACTCCAAAAAAATGGAAGATAAAGATTATATGAACCATGCTTAATATATTCATTAACAATATTCAGCCTATCATAAAGGTGTTGTTTTGTAGATTTAATGGCCCAAATCTTCTGATCAGCAGTAGAACTACTGTGTGCGACATGGATTGGACAGAAAACTGTGCACTTACCTTGATACGATTAAAAGGTTCCGATTTCCGATGCAGCAGCCAGAAGAACTCCCGCAGCAACGGGAATCCATGCAGAGAGCAGCAAAGAAACTCAGTGCGGAAGACACACCACCTTTTTACAGCACTAGCTGCCGTATTGTAAGTTTAAATGTCCAGTGTGAATGTTAGTGAATGGGTAGGATGGGTAGGTGGGGTTATTGGGTAGGGTGAGTAGGTGGATGAGGTAAGTGGGTAGGGTGGCAAATGGGTGAGGTGGCAGGTGGGTAATGGGGTCTGGTCAGGAGGGATTTTCAGGTCGGGTTGGGATGGGTATTCAGGTCAGGTCGGGGGGTTGGGGGATGGGGGAATCACGATAGCTGGGGGCTTAAGGGGCAAGTTAGGGATTCAAGGGGTGAGTTGCGGGGTGGTGGGGGGGAAGTTCAATTGTATAGCTACCCAGGAATTAGACTAGGATTTTTCTGACTAACATTTCCTGGGTAACTATCCTGGTAAGTAAGTTGGAATTGTCTAAGCCTCCGACTCTAGCCCAGAACCGAAGACTTTTTCAGAGGGTCCCAGGGAGCAGGGGAATTGTTTTTCAGAAGTTCAAACCTCCCAGGCAATTCCCATGGAGTCAGAGTATTGGGACTTCCGCAGGGCCCCAAAGCACATCTTGGGAGGTGTGTCCGGTCTCTAATGATCCAGAGACAGGAAGATCTGGGCCATTATCACTGTCAATTACTATTGTAATGAGTTGTGAGGGCTGAAGAGAAATAGCTGTTTAATTCAAAAAGGTTACAAAGACAGTTCCAACATTTAATCTGTACATTTATAGAGTGGAATAACTTTACACAGATGGTACTGTGCATTTCCCCCAACATTGTCCCTGATCATAGTTCTGCACATTTAATACATGGAAGAAACATTCAATATCTTGTTTTCAAATGGAAGTTAAAATGACTTTTCTAAAGTTGCTTACGTTCATGGGTCTATCTCCATTTGCAAAATTGTTAATTATCGCCAGTGATTGCTGAAATCGAGTGCCTCCCATTCCCACATCTGCTATCAGTTGACTTACGGCTTTGATAAGCTGCAAAGGAAATACAAAATGTACATCAAAATTGCCTTGCACAGAGACAAGGCAATAGACAAGGCTATTATAACGTAACACATTTATATTTCATTTTAATGTATTAATGAATCGATAAATTAAACTGTTGTGATCTTTTGATATCAGTCTGAACAAACATACTGACCATGTCTAGTTGCATTTAGCCCCTACACTGAACATCATAAGTAACTGCTTTAAAAATGGAGACAGAAAAATAACAAAATATCAGATGGATTTTTCAGCAGTCATGTGTCATTTTGCCAAATTTTAGACACATTATTTAGTTTTATTTAGTTTGGGAATCTGTTCCAGTTTTCAAAAATAATATTGTTTTAACATCACCAAATTGCGCTGTTATGAAGTGAGGACAGCTAATATTCAATTATTGACAAAAGTTAAAACTGTTTCAGTTAAACTTTTGCTCAGTAAATGACAAGTTTTATCTTCTGCAGACCAAAATATGAAATAAAAGTTAAGGAAGACCACCCAGTGAATTAATAGGGAAGATCTGATTGATGGACATCATAAACATGCAAGTAAGAGAAGCTTACGTTTATCAGCTGGAGCCAGAATTTAGATTACTCTCTAAACTTAACTGCGAGGCATGAAGTGGTGGTTATGTCGATAATAAACAGTGATTGTTATACATAACATTCCATTGGCAAAATCAAAACTGTTGTATTTTTAGTGGTCATGGCGTTATTGACAGGCTACTTAACATGGAACCTTAAAAAACATCGTTCTCGTGGGTGCAGGTCTGCTGGGAACAATCCCTATGCCAGAGCAGACAGACTGAAAGCCCACTGCATATTTACAGCAACGGGTCAGTGGCCACGTGTTTTAACTTTGTCAGGCAGGTCCTGGACAAGGGGAAGAAAGGTCAAAAGAATGTGTGGGGATAGTAATCAAAAGAAGGAGTGTGGGGTGGATGTTAACGACTGGGTGAGGGAGAGAGGCAGTGATTGAGAGTGAGAGAGAGGTAGTGATCGTGTTGGAAAGTGGTGGCTGCCAGTGGTGCATGGCTTGTGCTTCATTCTGATTCCACGCTAATTATTGAAAATTTTACCTTTTTGGTGGTGGCCTGCACTAGTTCCTTTAAAGACTAATGGTTTTGTCAAAAATAGGTCTGATTTTCCACAACACAACTGGCTTAGCACTGGCACACTCAGAGCGGCTCAATTTTAGAAAGGGGGCTTCAAGCAAGTGTTAGGCTCCATATTTGCACAAGCAAAGGCATTAATGTTTGTTTTAGGTGCATGTCCTAGGTGCCCCTTTTGATGTCTGGCATCGCACTACTGGCACAGAATGCAGCATACGCCTTCTGCCATATTGTTTTATTCCTGTAAATTTAAAATCCATCGGATGTATGACACGAGGAAAGATATGTGGTGCATATAACAAAATTGTAAGCCCATTTTGTGAAACATAATGCGCAGAAGAAACTTCCATTCAAAGGGCAGGATCTTGAGTCCCCAGTAGAGCCAGGAACGGAGACAGGCGTGAGCTAAATATAGCTGCTGCCCAGCCAGTGTGCCAGTTCCCCAGCTCCATCCTGGCCCCAGGCCTTTTCTGCAGAGACAGAGCAGGGGGTGGGTGGGGTGGTGGTGGTTTGTGGTTGGTGGGGGGGTGGGGGGTGGAGGAGAGGTAAAGCAGGGATACCCGCCCGCATGTAGTGGGGGGCAGACTGGATTTTCCGGTGCTTGGAAGTGGCACCCTGGCAGTAGACCGGTGAGTCCAGCACTCCAGCCAGGCTAAGTCTATCTGGATGCAGGATCAGCTGCACGCCATCCTGGAGAGGGGTTCTCTCCAACACACTGCCCCCCCCACCACTCCCAAACCCCTACAATATGGTGACCAGGCTGCAGGATGCATTTCCTAATTTAAGTTTTAATAATGTTGGAGAGAGGGCGCCTCCATTTTGAAGTGCCCTTTCCCTTAATTACCTTCTATTGCAGCCAACTGCTCTTCCAGCCTCTGAGTGGCCCTTCAGCCTTGAGAGCCCACCCACCCTGCTTAATTGGATAGTGATACCATCTCCACGCCAGTTAAGGGGGTACCGCATGAAAGTTTTGGTCAGTGATTATATCCCTCCAGGGGCAGCTTTTGGACTCAGATACGGTCCTAACCTCTGTTTCCCTCCCTCGGAAATCCAAGATGTCTGATAAAACTTGCTTGTTTTGTTGCTGAATTCCAAAAAAAACTCCATGTGGAGTTATATATAGCTGATCTGCTTAGTGAGGGTCTTAATTACCTGCATTTTTAAACAGTAAGATTTTGACAAAGGGCACAAGACACAAAACATTAGTTGATCTGTGATATGTGACCAATTTAAGATGAGAATGGCTTTCAAATATTTTGAAACATCTAGTTTTAGACAGTCTATTTGCAATGATTCTGTGACAGTTTGCATGGGGGTCAACCATTTAAAAATATTCAGCTTAATTTTAATAAAATGACAGCAGCAACACTAACCTGGAGGTGAGATCTGACTATCGACTTTCCTTTTGTAAATTCAAAGTTCCTCCTCATGAAAAGGTAGAGCAAGGCACAAGCTTCATTCTGGGTGGAGCTAGACCTGTGGTTGCAGCATTTTAAGATTTCATAGCAGAGTGTACCACAAAGCTCTGCTCGGCCTTGAAAGAAAGCTGACGGGAACTGGTGAGAAGCAGCAGATATGAAATCTTTTAGTAATGCACAATCGACATTAAATAATACCATACATACACAACACTAACTCACAGTGTCATTATCCACTTCAACCATGCTTTAGGAACCAGAACAGCTCTGAAATTGCATAAAATTTGATCTGTGATGTGTATCGGGATCACGGTAGTATTGCTACAAATGGGGTCCTAGATTTGGAACATCCCAAGAAGTACTGCCATGCAATCGAATTCATTCAAAAATATGTAGGAAATGTGCACTTGGTCCATATAAACCAAAAACAGAAAATGCTTGCAATGCAGGTCGAGCAGCATCTGCACAGAGAACAAGCGGGTTAACATTTCAGATGTGGACCTTACATCAGAACTAGAAGACTGACGGATCGTGTCAAACAACAAGTCCCTTTGGCTGTTCACTACAGGCAAAGCACTGACCGTACTCAACTAGCCTGTCCTTGCAAAACTCAGGACACAGTGTCCAACATTAGGTGCGATTCCATGATTGGACAACACTCTACCAAATAACCCTGATTGTGCTAAGAACTACAGTAACAACCAATTTAAAATAGTCAGTCCGGCTTGCAGTGTGGCTCATTTACATGTGCTAGAAGTTACATATATTCATGCACAGGGCCCTGTCCTTTGCAAAAAGAAGAACATGCCCACGCATTGCATCTTTTTCACTGAACAAAAGTTTGGGGGACAGCCATTCACTGATTCATTCCTCATGGCAATGCCTTGACCAATCAGACTCAACCTGCCTGGTTTGAATTTAAACAAAAGCTTGACAGTTAACTGTTTCCTGGTTCATTCTCCATGACACTGACTTTACCAATCAGAGTTCACTTGCCAACCATTCAACACCCTCTTCCCATGCAGTATAAACTGTTGCTCCCTTTTAGATTTGGTATTCTTGTGAAACTGTCTAAGGCTGGACATGGGAGGCAGGCTAAGTAAGGAAAGGTGAGAAAAAAAGGGTCCGGTGAAAGTGGGGGGTGGCAAAGAGTGTATGGGGAAGGTAGGGGGAGGAGAAAGAGTGCCCGGGGAAAGCGGGAGAGTGTGTATCCGGGTAAAAAGGGGTTGGGGGGGAAGGGGGAAGAGCCTTAGTGGGCAGGATTGGTAGTGTTGACTATGGGGTCTTGGTGGGGGGTTGAATTCAGGATAATCGTGCTAGGAAGGAACAGGCACAATCAGAGTGGGGAGTGGGAGGGTGGCAGTCTACGGTGAGTTTCTGGTATGTGAAGGTCTCATGGCTGGGGGTGGTCACAAATAGGGTGGACATGGGGACAGTAATGGGTATCGGCTCCAAGGGGTGGGAAGGCATGTGGAGGTGGATCGTGATAGGGTCCAGGGTAACGGGGGGGGGGGTTCAAGGGTGACAGGACGAAGAGGAATCGTGACGTTGGGTGTGTCAAGGGTGATGGGGAGAGGGTAGAATGTGGTAGACTGAGTCTAGAAGGTGACGTGCACCATTTTTTCAAATTCGAACCTGATCTCACAGTTAATCAATCAGTGAGATCCCTCAAAGTGGACGGAGGGTCTTTTCGGGTGGGTCGAGTTCAAGGTCAGCACAAGTGGCTGGCTAAAGGGACACTGTAATAATTATGAGGCAACTGAATATCAACCATGCACAGTTGTTTTCTCCTTTCTATGGTGAAGCCCACACTGCAGCAGGTCTGTTCCCGACTCATGGATCTCACAACATTTGAGATCCAACAAGGTGTGGAGCTGATGTTCATTCTGTGCCTTTTGCCATTAGCTACAGTCAGAGGCAGGGAAGAAGGGAGGGAGGTTCATGGCTGGTGAAGGACAACTTGTGAGTCCAAATGTCCACCCTCCTGGTGAATGGTCATGGCCGACAAGGGCTCATGTGGTTAGTCTTTCTATGCTGCCAAGGCAATGGTTTCTCTGAAGAGTCTCAAGAATAGTGGAGGCAAGTGGAAAAGGCTTCTTACACATGGCTCTCATCACCCCGGTCAAAGAGCAATGACTCCATGCATAGCCACGTAAGAATGGGAGGAACAATCATCTCTGGTCCTCAAGGATACCCTTCACGTGAAAAGGGTGAGGTGGGGATAACATGTCTAGACGGAAGCCAAGTGAAGGGCTTAGCACTGGCCCATTAGCTTTGAGGTAGAGGGAAACCTGTAAAGGACATGGTCACTCAATGTATCACTGCAATTTATTCACACATCCACTGAGGCGCCGATGATGCAGGCTGCAGGTAACCCTGCTTTGGTAATGGCTCTCATCTAGATGGGGAGAAGGAGGGCCCATCGGAGGTTGGCATAGAGCCAGGAGGAGCAAGGGCCTGAGCAGCAAGTGGCAGCGGGGCCTCAGGAAGATCAAGATGCTGGTGAACATGGAGCACTGCAATGGCGAGCATTGGCCCGACCATGGGTCTATCCTAGTGGTGCTCTTACCTGGAGATGAGTGAAAGGCAATGCCAGAGGCGCCCTCGTATGTCCCAGGATATGGCTGTTCACATCTGCCAGTTCCTCCAGTATGAGCTGCGGCTGAAAAGACCCTAGAGGAGTAATGCAGAGCTCCTTGCCTGCATTTAGTGAATATCTGTCTGGCTGCCCTTTAAATATGGTGCTAGGACCTTGGACCCCATGATTTAATGACTTCCTGCCCGCCCCACCACAAGATTCACCGAGCTCCTCATGGATGAGCTGAACAGTGGAAGATTGCGCATGTTCAGCCATCCCGTCATCCAGCGGGAATCACACCGACTTTCCCACCCACCACTAGACTTAGATTCCATCCTATATGTGATGCATCGAACATTTAACACCTTCCACGCTGACTGCAATCAAAAGCCAAATATCTCAATGCCTTCTCAGCAGTAAGTTCTGATTAAGTAGGATGTATCAAAATTAATGATCTTTTATCTTCTCGGATTGCTGACTGAAAAGGTATATCTAGTGTGAATGGATAATACATGAACAAAATATCAACTCTTTTTACGCATTAACAATGTAGGTATCTTTCTTTTCTTTACTCTTTCACAGGATGTGGACATCGCTGGCAAGGCCAGCATTTCTTGCCCATCCCTAATTGCCTTTGAACTGAGTGGCTGGCTAGGCCATTTCAGAGGACAGTTAAGAGTCAGCCACATTGCTGTGGGACTGGAGGCACATGTAGGTCAGGTCAGGTAAGGATGGCAGATTTCCTTCCCTAAAGGACATTAGTGAACCAGATAGGTTTTTACCACAATCAATGCTAGCTTCATGGTCACCATTACTAAGACTAGTTTTAAATTCCAGATTTATTATCTGAATTCAAATTCCACCTGATGCTGTGGTGGGATTTGAACCCAAATCCCTAGAGCATTAGCTGGGTGTCTGGATTATTAATCCAGCAACATTACAACCACCATCTCCCCAAAAGGCTGTGATGAAGTTACTCAATTGTATCATTGTTGTAAAGAACACTCAGAGCAGCACACACTTGTGCTGAAATAGTTTTATAATCTTATCAACTCAAATTTAAAACACAGAATGCTGCCACTGTACCCATAAATGAAAAAGTGGTTATCACAGGTACAGATTGGGACTGTAAAAGGTGTCAATGTTTCATCAAGTCAATTTGTTCTTGCTAATAAGGATTGGGAGCTGTTTTTAAATAAAACTAGCAGATCTCCTGCGAAATTACTCACAGTCAGATGAGTTTTATAATTAAAGAGGTGCTGTGCTATATACTGTACAATATTTTAAACAGGACAACTGATCTACAGTTATTAAATCATTGAAATTTTATTACATGGTATTCTGGGATTTGTGTTGCAATTTTCATGTTAGAAAAATGGAGAGAAGCAGAATTCAATGAACAGGTTACTTCATCTATATACATAATTTTATCTCTCAATTTTTTAATGGCTGGTAAGCAAGTGGTACCAGTCAGGAGGGAGGGATGCACTGAATTGTTTGACAACACTAAGATGAAGGCAGAGGGTGACAGTTTTTCCAGCTGGAGGTGTGATTGAAATTTTAAGCAAATCAAAAGATGTGGTACTGAAGTGGGACACAAAATGTGCTATGCGCATTATTGCACCATTTTTATTATAGATCTGTTCTCATTATAAGGCGCGATAAATTAAAATAATTCATCCATTAGATGCACACAGTAATGCAGAAATATTTTGATATTTAACACTACTTATCTGTACCTTGGAAACAAATAGTCGGAGAGCTGCAAATACATGTTTCAGAGCAACTGATGACTGATTAATTTGCAGGAACAGTAAGTAGGTGTCAAAGACTCTCTTCATTGTGGGATTCTGCCCATCATCCTGTTGCAATTGTTTCTGTAAAGTCAGATAAAAAAGAGGTGAATTGCATTGAAAACACAGGTTCTGCAAACTATAAAATACCTTCTACACTTGCAGGTTGGTTCAAACTGGGCATTCTAGAAAAGAAAGTTCTGGCACTTGTTTAAAAATGATACTTTATGCAACATTTAAGCCTACACCACATATTTTCTACCTTACCCCTTTACCAAATATCTTAATATCATTACGAAGCACAAATCAACAACTGTCACTGTAGGTAAAAGCTCATGGGTTGTTCTTGAAAGCAATAAAGAACTGCCAGTTTAGAATATAACAGACACTGGTATGAATGTGATCTTGCAATTTGTACCAGAAAAAACACAGGATAATCTAAAAGGTATGGTTTTCCATAAACCCTATGAGTTATGATTTTCATATTGTTGGGAAAGCATTGATTATGCAATACATACAACTATAAGCATCAGGTCTTCATTAGCACCAGATTTTCTGAATACACATTGATCAATGTCTGTCGCGCATCAATGCAGTCTGGAATTCATACATCATCACTGTATTTTATCAGCAAAACAAATATGGGTGTAATCAGAACTACCTGATGGGCTTGAGTAAAAAGACAAATGATCTCAAGCACAGTGATGCCAACTTCTGTTGCAATATTTGCTTCTACATCTATAAGAGGCAAGGTATCCATCTCAGTTAGAGAACCATCTAAACAAATGGAAAATCAAAGTCAGTCTGTTACCAAGCTGTACTGAGACTATAGAAAGTTATTGCTGATTTTTCTTCTGATACACATACATTTATATGGAGTAATTTTGTGAGCATCACTAGATAGGAGCACAGGTCAAATGTAGGCCAACAACACCAAAGATATGATTGTGCAACCTTTGCTTTCATCTACCATGGATCCACACTAAAAATGTAGGCTCACAATAATGAATTGAATTTGGCTAAAAGTGAACACCTCAATCTGTCTGCCTATTGTGCTTAATGTATAATCATTAAACAGTAAAACGTTAACAAAAGCACCAACAATTGAGAATTATATACTTCATCTGGAGTCCATTTACATGCTTCAAGACTAACTTTTAAAGAAAGTAATACAGATACTCACCTTAGGAACGTAGGTGAGTACAGGATCATAAGAGACTGCAGTCTACCTGACCAGTGACAAAAATTAACTTCTCTCAGCTGCTCACTTCCTAAAACATCTATCAAATTCTCCATTCACCATCACCCTGGGAGCCCATTCCTCACACACATCAACCTCTTCACAAACTGCATTATATTTTTACTCGTTTAAGCTTAACTGGTTCTAAAGTTTGTGCCAATTTTGAACAGGTTATCAGGCTTCAATTGACCTCTTCACTCAACCTCACAGAAAAACCCCACCGTGGGTGTACACCATCAGTTTCTCCACCTTGTCTCTGTTGTGCATTCCTTTGGCCTGCTCCACTCCAGCATCTGTGGTAGAGCTGTTCGTCATCTTATCCACATACTCTAGAATCCTTCTCCTACACGCCTCAACTTTTCTGCATTTTTCCCGCCTTCAGAAGTATTCTAAAATTTTGGCCATACCTTCAGCCATCTCCCAAATACCTCTTTCAAGTTTTTCTAGATCTAATCCTGATTTATGAAGCACACGGGATATTTTTGTTACTTTAGAAGCAAGGTATAAATGTAAGTTGTGGATTTGATAAGTTATTCGAGATTTCTAATTCAACATGATTTATATTATTTTAAGAGGGCACTTGAAGTAACATTTCACATGCAAAAAAAACAAATGCCTAATGTTGAAATTTCTTTTTAAACATACTGGATATTATGTTGGAAGCGTCCATCATTTGCAACAGTTTGGGGTTTGATAATGCATTCTTTCCACGTATTATAGGCATCGTCTGGCACCTTCCATGTCTATGTCCATCAAGGCCTGAATGTATCCTGATAAATAAAAAGGCATAATGTAACCTAAAGTACAAATGCCTTCAGTTTTTAAACTCCCTGCTGTTATCATGAGTTACTTACATGAGTAAAAAATAAAAGTAAAACTGCTGCTAAACTTGAAATTTCATAATTTTAGGAGAAGATGCTTTTTTCTCTTGTTTCCATATCTCAATTATCCTTAATTTCATATTTTTTGCAAATACATTGATATAAACACTCTGAATGCAGGGTGACAAACAGATTCATTATATTCCATAACGCAGGTGGATTTTAATAGGGGGCGATTGTGTTATTCACAGCACTGATTTGTAATAGAGTGAAACTGTGACTTGCAGTGTGTTATGGGGTGAAATATGGCATTAAGAGGATTGGGGACAAAACAAAGTAAAAAGTACAATTGCTGTAACCAGCTCAAGGACCTACTCTAGTATAAACATGCTAGAGTTGCATGTTATTACCATCAGTAGTTAACAGTCACTCTTGGTCTTTTAAGGCAAACACACACACAAAAACTATGTGCTATCTCAGCCAATCATATCACTCATTTAATTATCTAATAAGGTTGTACAATAACAGGCCAGTAAAATAAGTTGGACATGATTATCTGAACTTATTGATAGGAGTTACCATTGAGAGAGAAGACCAGTACTTTGATGGGTAGGGTTAGACCCTTTGAGAGTTCCATTACTCTGGCTGGCTTGTGCGAGTTTAGCTGCAGCAGCTAACTTCCTGTTTCAAATAAACACAAGTTAAAGTGGTTACAGCTGTGTGTAACAACTTGAAAATATATATATATAAGCAAAAAAAAAAATTTTTGAACATGGCAGTGGATTGATAAAAGTTTACAGCTGCAGAAAGCAACAACCAATATTCAATTTATGGGCAGAATTTTACGTCCTGCGGGCGGGCGCCCGACCTGATTGGGCATAAAATCGCGCGAGAAGATGTCGGACGAGCGTCCCAACGTCATCTCGTGCTCACACGATATTTCGCTCGGTGGGCGCACGCAAAAGTCGGAAGTGCGCCTGCCGACAATTAAGAGGGCAATTAAGCCCATGAACGGCACAATTGTCTCCAATTTCTCGTGGTCAGTCCAACCTTACGGCCAGGCCAGGCAGACTTTGCATTCTTTGTGAAACCTCATCCAAGGGTGGGATGAAGTTTCCGTTATTATATAAAATTAAAATAAAAACCTATGGCAGCATTTTTATCATCTATATGTTCAGGTGCCTGATTGTGATGTTTGGACATTTTTTTCCTGACTTTCAAAACTTTGCTGCATGGTTTTTGGGTCTGCAGCTCCCTCAGGTAGCTCTCTGCCTTCAGGGAGCTTTGTCTCAGCGCATGCCCATGCCAGCAGTGATGTCACCGCCTGCCCTCCTCCCACCCCCACCCTGGCAGCACTGAGATTTTCAATGTGCCTTTCACGTTTGCTGGCCGTTAATCAGCCAGCCAGCGTGAAATTGCGGTTAGGGGCCGATCATGGTTGGCGGTCCCTTTCCTGGCCGCTCCCAGGCCCGCCAATCGCGCCTGCCCACTGAGCTGAAAATTCAGGTCTATGTCTTTTTAATTCAAAACCTGTAACTGGAACAAAAAATGCTGGCAATATTCATCAGGCCCATTACCAAGTGAGAGGAGAAAATAGAATACATCAAGAATATGCTTTGCCATGAGGCAAAGCTTCAAATTTTATCATCACAGAACGTTTGAATGTGTATTCTTTCCCACCTTCCCTTGCATGGTCCTATCTGTTCCCTCAAGTTCAAGGTGAGCATATGAGAACACACCTGTGTATAACTGGTTTAGCAATCCATCACCAGATTTTGTTGGCCATATCAAGTACCATAAGGTCTCAGCTCACCCAAGACTCCATGATAATTCCGGAGAGCAAAGATAATACTTCGCTTCTGTTATCTACTATTAACCATCACCATAAAAATGCTTCTCCCTGTCCCTTCTGCCCTTGCCTCCAATACCAAATACAAGGAGCTCGCAGAATTGTGGTTCCTTAAGAATGAGCCCATCCATTGGTGTAGTCAATAGTTCGTTCCAATGATAGCTTATATTATTGATCTGATATCAGCTCTGTTCCCATAACCTCCTGCTTATTTTAATGCATTCACCATTTTGAGACTTCTAAGGCTTGTGAGTGAAGACAATTTACAATTTCAAACAATACAACTGCTGTGCAGTATACAGATGGAATGTTAAACTGCATTTATAAATTTTCTTAATTACAGCAATATGGAGTACTACCTTAAGATGAGACAATTTCAATTCAAATGGAAAGATCCCTTAGCGTGTAGTATTTATAATGCATTATCTGTGAAAATATCAATGCATAAAATAACTACGGCCACAATTTTACGTCCTGCGGGCAGGCACGCGCTCAACTCGTCCGGCCACGAAATAGCGTGAGATCAGGCGAGTATCCCAACATCATCGTGCACTCATGTGATATCTTGCTTGGCGGGCATGTGTAGCAGTCAGAGGCATGCCCACTGACAATTCCGTGGGCAATTAAGCCCATTAAGGAGGCAATTGAAAGCGATTTGTCATGGCCCGTCCACTTCTATGGCCTTTATATTTTTGCTCAAACCTCGGCCCAGGGCAGAATGAAATCTCCATGGGGAAATAAAATGAGATATCTGGGGACTGGTTTTTTATGAGGTATGTTTTCAAGTGCTTGTTGTGCTCTATGGGCATATTTTGCAGAATTTTTGTTGTTTTGTTTACTCAGTGGAGGTCTGCAGCTCCCTGAGGCAGCTGGCTGCCTTCAGGGAGCTCAATGGAAACGCTCACCAGCACCCGCGGTGACGTCAGTGCCCGCCCTCTTGCCGCCCCCACCGGCAGTGCTGAGCCTTTCTCAGCGGGCCTTTCACGCTGGCTGGCCGTTAATTGGTTTCCTCTCCACTCCCGGGCCTGCCAATTGCGTGTGCCCGACAAGCGAAAAATTCAGGCCTATGTAACATTTTTCCTAAATAATATCAAAATAACTTTTGGGAAATCTGTGCAATGGAATTTGTAGCAGATTCAATTTTGTGGCTATTTGACTCTTCATTTTCATATGATATTTGAAGGAACCCATTGAATTAGAAATTCTCACATCGTGTATCCTGATAAAACATCTTGGGTATTTTTAAAATATTTTGATGAAAAATAATTAATTTTCATAATACATTTTCAACAGGTGAGACCAAAATAATCAGATTATTTTTCTTGCCTCATTGAAAGTATTAGGTTATAACAGTGGAACTCCAAGATTATTTTCAACAGTGACAATACTTGTCTTTTCACCCCCTTGCCGTTTGCCAATCCTAAAGGGGTATGGTGTCAAAGGGGCTGTGTGTTTTCCTGTCAAAGTGTATCCAGCTTTCTTGCAATACATTTAATTCGGTATGAGTGGTGATTAATAGAGGTGACTGTTAAGTGAGCAATGAGGTGTGGTGTATTGTGCAGTGCGTGAAGCTATTGGTGCAGTCTGTGGGATATGGCATTTTAAAATATACTCAATGACCTTGACTACTTGTGTGAGGTCATTGAACTTCTTGTGGGACTACACCCAGGTCCTTGGGGCTAGACTCCTAGCATTGACTGCCATGGCTATCTGATCCCACTGCTGTCTCAAAGCTTTTCTAGATGGCCTCTTGACTGCGCGGATGGCTGACATCCCTCCTTTTCTCCACCTCCCACACCAAGGCCTCAAGTGCAACGTAAGAGGATCTTTGAGCCTGCACTCTGTGGTGGTGTGCCATTATTGAGTGCTCCTCACATGAAACTCCCTATTAGAATGACTTCCAGCACTTGTTCCAGCCACACTGTACCTCCCTTTTAGGAGGTGCGGGATAGCTTCAAGTAGGGCAGGCTAGCTAGAGCTCATGCTGGCCTCTCACAATTTTGTGACCCCTGCTTAGGCATGCAGCCACTCAATCATACACAAAGCACAAATCATCTGCATGCTACAATCTTTTAAATTAGATGTTTGCTGGCTGTCTGCATTGGAAGCAATGGGCAGAGGTTAATTCAACATCATGATCCCTGTGCCCATTTTCAGGCCTAATCCAATCATACAGCTCAAGTATTTTTCCTCCTAGCCCAGGGCGTTTGCTGCTATTTGTACTATCTGTCTGGCTCAAGCCAATTAAGGAGCACAGAACAGGAATCAAATGACTCAGTCACGGGCTCAATCAACACTTGCTCCTTCCATGGATCCAAAAATAAGCGGTTTAAAAGTAATTGAAATGCTAAAATTGTCTGGCAATGCCTCAAATTAAAAATTCTCATCCTTGTTTTCACATTTCCCTATGGCCTACCTCCTCTCTATCAGGCTAACATTCTCCATCCCGATAACTCTCCGAGATCTCTGCACTCTTTCAAATCTGGCCTACGTTGCATCCCCAATTTTCACTGCTCCACTACTGGCACATGCCATCAGCTGTCTCGGCCCTCAGTCTGGAACTCCTTCGCTAAATTTCTCCATTATTCTACCTCTCTCTCTCTCTCTTCCTTTGATCCTTCAAACCTGTCTCTTTCATTAAGTGTTTGATCACCAGTTCTAATCTCCTTATTTAGTCCGTTGTCAGACTTTATTTGAAAATGAACCTGTGAAACGCCTTGGGACATTTTAATATATTGACGGTACTATGTAAATGCAAGTTGTAGTTGTTGTTCTGCAAACTCATAGTATTGTAAAGGTTACCTTGCCACATGCCTTTTTCCCAGAAATCTGAAATGTTGAACACAAACTCTGAAAGAAAACAAAAAAAGTTCAAGCACAAATTGTCCCCATTTTTCATGTCACTGTAAAATAATTACCGGATGCTGTCGATTTTGTTGTTTCTTCTGGAAGCCAAATGCTATGTCAAGGATTTGGCACTGATGAAACGACAACTAGATGTACATGGACAATATCCCCAGCCAAGTTGTGTGCTGATGTCAGTGTCATTTAATTCACAGTAGCGCCTTAGAAATTTTCAACATAAAAAACATCATTTAAAATGGTTTACTTGCCCCCTTGCACAGCTGGGAGTCACTTGTTTAAGTTGGGCATTAATTTTTTCAAACATCCAGCAGAATTTAAAAATAAAATCATGCTTTAATTTAACCTTTATTAATATGTATAAATGCAGAATATAAAAAACAATATAAGGTGATAATGCTTTTGTATCCAGATTGAATTTAATTGCTTCATACATTTATCACTTCCCAGACCATAACTGTGAAAATGTAATTTTGTCACCTTCTGATTTCCCATTTCACTGCACCTCATTCCCCAGTGAACAAGGGGAAAACAGCATGCTGTAGTGATTGCCATTCTGTACTAAAGAGATTTCCTCTCCCTTCTTGTGGAAATTCTCTAAACCTCTCCTTAACATTACACATGATGACAGGAATACGACCTCATACAGGGAGCTGAGGAGACAGACCCTTTCCTACTTATCAATGACACAGTAAGTTGATACAACAATTCTGTGTGGCATCATGCCATTTCCGATTTGTATACTCTATTGCATGGCTGCAGTGCTACACATATTTGAAATAACCCTTAAGTACATCTTCCAAGCACATTTTTACTCGTTTATAATTCCTGAGTTTATTACTTTAGTATGTATCAGGTAGCTAATAAACAGAAAATTGAATGGTCTCCACTTACTCTAAAATATTGAAGAAATCCATTAGTTCTGAATATGATGCTTTGCACCAGTAGGCTTTAAGAATCTCTGGAAAGAAATAGAGGTGATTTCATTATTATGAAGTTTGAACCATCCCCAATTTAACTGTTGAAGTTTAATGTTCTAAATATATTTTTCTAATTGTTCATTATTTTAGGATTTAACCTTGACTGCAAAACCTTGGTCTGTGGGTAAAGGCATATAGTTTTTATGGATTTTAAGGTGCAACAGTATACTTGCAGCCTACAGGTCTCCAGTAAAATGAAAAAAATGCTTTTTCCCTTTTTCACAAAGAAAATGCAATCCCATAAATATCACATAATATGAAAACATTACTTTTAAACAAAATGAAATTATAGCATCAAATGAATTCATCATTGACTATCAGGATAACATAGAGAAGCCAGTTGTCTGAGCCTCTGTCACATGATGTCAGGAAGAAGAGTCTTACCCTCAGAAACAGTCTTCATAATGTGAAGGAAACATGTAAGCAGACTTCTCATTTCAGCTTGATCTAATTTGTCAAATCGAATAGCGGATCCAATTAAAGACAACGGTCTTGAATAAGCCTGGAGAGTTAAAAGCATTGTCACTCAAGTGATGTGTGATTGAATTGATGCGTGATTGGGTTGTATCAATTTTTCCATTGGAGATTCTCAAATGAGCGTTTAACTGACACATATTTAGCTTTTACAAAGGGACACACATTGTTTTTTTTTACCTGAAGCCACACTAAATGCGATTTGTTTGAGGGTTACCGTTACAAACTTGCCATACATTACTTTAAAGATTTGTGTGTTCTTTTTCTTTTAAACACGTACATCTTTTCTCTCTTGAATGTGAACCCCAATGATATCACAGAGCTGTGAAATGAAGTCCACTAAGAAGATCATCTGCAAAAGCTGAAAAGTAATTTTCTGCTACTAGTGGCCCACAAACTATGAGTATCACTGTCCGACGTGAAGGCGGATATAACAACAGTCAAGTATACTGCAGACGACACAAACTTTTATCCTGCTACATGGGAGAGTTACACCAGCAATTGATTACCCTCGAACATTAAGTCGCTAGTGACTTGTGCCTTACAGACAATCCCTACTGTTTGCCACTGCACAAATAGCCATGGAGTAAGAATACATTGCCCAAGCTTGGTTGCTCTCTAGGTCAAGAGGACAAGATGAAGGGGAAGGCCAGGAAGTAATGATATAAATGGAAGACAACTCTCAACAAGGAGTAGAAATGCAGCAACGTCCATTGCTTTTACACAGCATTTTATGAAAAACATAAACGGATAAGCTGCACCTCCAAATATTGTGAAAGCTGCAATTTAATTCTTTAAAATGATACCTTTTCAGAGGAATCAGGTTTTTCGCTCAATTTCTCACAGGTACCGGAGGTAGAATCCAGACTGCCAAGTGAACCTTTGGAGTCTGCATTGGACACCGTGGAAATAGCTACAGATGAAAAAGCTAAAAATAGTACCGTTAATATCACATGCTTAAATTAATTAAAAGAAGCACTGAATAAGAGTTTGCATTATAGATGTAATTACAATTGATTAATAATAATTATATATTTTTAAAAAATAAATGTATTCTAATATTACTTGTCATTACTGTCAATTGAGAATACCACCACTAGCAAGTACCCCTTCAAGTCATATGGCATCCTGACTTGAAATCACCATTCCTTTACTATCGCTGGGTCAAAATCCTGGAACTCTTTCCCTGACAGCACTATGGATGTACCTACATCACATGCGCTGCAGTGGTTCAAGGTTGTGGCTCACCAGCACTTTCTCAAGGACAATTAAGGGTGGGCAATACATGCTGGCCTTGCCAGTGTTGCTCACTTCCAAAGAATGAATAAGAAAAATAAATCCAATTTTCAAAATGACCAATAACAAATAAAGGGCAATTAAAACCAATACAAAAAAAACTTAAGTTGGATATAAATGGGAATTAATGTATAAGGGGAAAATGTGTATTGATTTAAAAGAATTTACAACATACCAGCTATTGAATTCAAAACATCTTTTGAAACTGAGCTTTCCAGTGAATTAGTATTCCTTGTTGGTGTGGTTGATTGATTCTGTGATCCACCAGCAGTACTCAGGTCATCCCTGGAACCCTGAAATTTAGAGAACTCCTTTAAAATAATAATATCAGCTCCATCTTTAGTTATCATCACTAATAGTAGTGATATGTATTTATAGTATAATTGTAGGTTTCTGTAATACATCACCCAGTAAATTAACAACATTGCCAGAATGATATACTAACACATACAAAGCTAGCACATTATATCTATTTTTATATGTATTAGGGTAGGTCACCAATGTTCTAGTCATTGTAACTACAATGTTAGTTATTTCTTGATGTGACACTAACCGGATTAGACGAACTGAGATTGAATGGGAACATGTCCTTCATAAAGATTCGTGGAAGGTTGTCGAGAAGTATTCCATATAATGGCAAGTACAAAGTGGCTATCAGTTCCTGCTGACTCTACAAAGAACGCATAATTGTTAACCAAGCTGATCTATTTAAATGAAACAATAAATCTAATTCTCTGTCATTTTATGAAACATTTAGATCTTTCTCTCTTAAAATATATTTTACTTCTAACATTTTTCATGCCCCCTTGTTTTTCTCCTTTCTTTCAGTTCTGTAGGAGGCTGCCTATCAGTTGGCTTGATGGCTAGGGTGTAGTTCAGAATATCACCACAACATGGGTTTGATTCCCGTTCTGGCTGAGGTAGACTTGGGACCTGCCTCCTTGCCCTCTCCCCGAGAGTGGAAGGCAATGGCAAGCCACAGCTGACAAAAAACAGCCAAGGAAAACAGCTCAAGATGAAGCATCAGAAGACAATGAGCCAAGGATCTGCATTTGGGCAGAGCACTCATGAATGAATAAATGAATTTCAGTTCTGTGGAACCGTTCACAGTTCCTTAAAGAGATGGCTTAGTAATCAAACTCTGCCAATGCAACAATTTAACCAGGTGCTCAGAGGTTGTAAGAACAGACCCAGAATGCTTCATCCCCCAAACCTTCCTCTCCCCTGGGAAGCACAAAACCTCACACCACAAACCCTCAACCAAACCTGAAAATACATAGCTTTTTAAAGCATTAACTGCTTTAGGCAACTGCACTATCAATATACCATGAACAGATTTATTATTTACCTTTCCAGCATATCTGTCATCAAAGGAATGCTTGGCCATCAGATTTTTAAGGACAGCAATGGCCAGATGTCGAATATCTTGATCTTCCTGAAGTGCAAATCCAACTTCACGGAGCAACAGCCCAATGAGAAAATGATTACGACAAAATTCATTTGTCAAGGTGTATTCTGGCTGTATGCCTATATTAGGAATAAAAAAAATCTTTCAACAATATTTGTATTCCATAAATCTCAATTAAGATAGAAAACAAGTCCCTAGGTTCTTTACAGAAGCGTGAGGAAAAAAACTGGACACTGAATTAAATAATGAGATAGTAGAAGGGGTGACTAATGGTTTGGACAAAAGAGGTTTTGGTGGAGGATCATAAAGAAGAAAGAAATTAAAGTGAAAAGTCTGCAAGGTTTAGGGAGGAAATTCCAAAACATGGGGTCAAGGAGATGGAGGTGCAGACATGAATGAAGAGATGTCGAGGGGGTGGAAAGAGGATGAAATCAGAAGAACAGAGAGTTCAGGAGGTGGTGTTGCAGAGATACAGAAGGGTGAGGCCATAAGAGACTTACACATGAAGAGGTAGGTGAAGTGGGTTGGATGAATAGCGTAGGGAGGATGGGAAGGTGGGAGGGTGACTAGGGGGGTGTGGGCAGTCTGGTAGGGCAAGTAGGGTGGTAGGAGGTGTGGTGGATAAATGGCTGAGTGGGTAATCAGGTGGTTGGGTGTAGTCAGGTCTGGCCGAAGAGGTAGTCGGGTGGTCCGGAGGGTAGTCGGGAGTCAGAAGGTAGTCAGCTAGTCAGGGGGGTAGTTGGATGGTTGGAGGGTGGGGTGACTGGGGGCTCAGTTGTTAGATTAGGTTTTAGTATGTCTAACATTTCCTGGGTAACGATTCAGGTAAGTACCGCAGAACTATCCAAATTCGCCATCTCTAGCTCAGAGTCAGAGACATTCATGGAGTGGAAACTTCCCGGGCAATTCCCATGTAGGTCCACACAGCAGGATTTCCACAGGGTCCCAACATGCATCTTCAGTTGTACATGTGGTCTCTGACGATCCAAAGACTGGAAGATTTGGCCCATCCTGGTCTACACAGTTTTGAGTATAGCTTCCCACTTTTAACACTGCCTAGCATTGACCCGAATATTGTTTGGGGAGCAGAGTTTCTGTCAAGTTTACCTGAACTGCCATAACTTTGATAGAAAGCTCAAAGAAATTACTTTGCAGAGTTGGGTTAAGAATTCTTGGGCCTCCAGGTACCAGAAAGTTTCACAGCCCTTCTGCATCACCTGGAAATGACCTTCCCCCTACCCAGGACCCCCTCCCCACATTCCAGTGAAACACAAACATGTAATAAAATACATATAGAAACAAGTCAGTGCAATATCTACACATTGCACAATAAATGAAGCAAATCATATCACAATATACTACATGTAAGTGAAACTGATCCAGAGGTTGTTTGCAACTTTCCTGCATCAATGAGTTTTACCAGGAGCCTCATGTTTGACGGGGATCCTGGGAATGAACCACAAAGACCCATGTGCTAATCGTCCCCTGTGGTTACGCCATTCCTCCAACTGTTCTACCAAAGTTATGGTGAGAGATCAGGGACCTCCCGCAGAAATTCTAGTCCTTGGTATTTTGTCTCAGTGTAATAATCCCCCCATCTTTAGTATCACAAAATGCTGTACAAATGGTTCATTTTGTTTTGACAAAAGAATGGGAAAAAAAGTGCGAAAGGAAAGTGTGTGAATGCTGTCTGCAATAAAACTGATTCAAACCTAATTCTACATCTGCTCGAATGAATGGACTACTGCACACCTTGACTGAGTTTTCTGCCCTATAGCATATATTGGCAGCCATATGCATATATTGTTGAGCAGACTAAATGCTAGACAACCTCTGCCCTGCTCGGTGTAACGGGGTCATGTTTAATGTAGAAATGCTACGAAGCTAACACTATGCTTGCCAATGCCTATCCACAGCAAGGATCTCATTAGTGCCTCGAGAAGGTGAAATGGAAATCATGGAGGCAAAAGCAAAAAAGGTAAGCTATGAAGGTTGTCTATATACCAATACTATTTTCTTGATTCTTGGCAATGACTGTTGGATGTACACACATGAATACAAGCTCATCTGAAGAAGTGCAAGGACATGTTTGCAATTAAAATCCTCTCATGCAAATGGTAAGGCGAGGTCAGGTCCAATGCTCAGAGTTATGAGCTATGGTCAATGACGGAACCAGTGAATTTTCAGTGGTGACGATGGAACAGCTGAAATTTTGAGGGACGTCAGCTGCTTACAGGCGGAAGATCTTTCGACAAGAGGACTTAGCTTTCCTTTAAGTACACATAAGGAAGGCAAAGGGAAACCATCTCATGTATTCTCTTCCCTAAGTATATCGCTCATTGAAGTTGAAAACGGGAAGTTCTTACCAGCAGCTGAAGAAGAATGCACAGGACTGCAAGGCTTGGAGAAATGAACAGGGGACCTGGCCTTGGTTACCATTACATATACAAATGTAGCAATTTATATTTTGCACTGTTTTGTAAGTAAAGTAAGGAACATAAGTGCCGGAAATACAGCACTATTCCATTCTTGACATTGAGTATCAAACATTGTCAGGTCAGATATAACATTGATGGCCCAATACATAATAAAACTCCCTCAACTCAGCACCAAGTATGTCTCAACTTTAACAAAGTGATTTTTTCTTCGCAAATTCCCACACTGCTCATTCTTATGACTCTTCTGAATGAGATTGATGACTTTTGTCAAAATAGGCAATTTGTATCGCGGGCTCACACAAATTAAGTACTGGATTGAAACTATAGTGTTATTAATTCCAATCCCTTTGGGGATAGGCTGGAAGGCAAGAAGGCTGACAAAATGGTACAACAACGTGTCGGGAGGCATACCTGACTTCTCCCCACTGCCATCCCATTTTTCCAGTGGCAGGAAAATTGGTAGATCGACCACCTGCCCAGCATCCATTTCAGCCACTTAAGTGACCAACGGGCCACTTCCCACCGACCATTCAGTGAAATTTGGGGATTTCCTTTTTTTGGCACTCCCTGGCCCATGGATGATCCCCTTGTGGCAATGGTTTCCCCATCGTAACAGCATTGCCAGTTTACCAAGATGCTCCGCCCAATTACCGGGGTTTGCCTGCCTGCCCCTGTGCCCCCAGACCCCACTTACCACTCTCGAGTGTGCCTGGTCATCGAGGCACCCTCATCCTGTGGGTGCAGCCTCAGAAATGGCCACCCTAATTGGGCAGGCAGCTCTTCGGGACAGGTTGCCATCACAATGCAGTCACTTAATTGATCACCACTGAGAACAGGCCTCTTCAGGTCCTGTTGCCCACCCAAGCAGAGTCGCCTCACACTTTTGGCCCCAGCATTGTGACTTCACTCATCTACAATGTAAAATTAACTATCTGACCAATGCTATATTTGAGCTGGGGGTGCTTGATACTCATAATAGTCTTTTCACATTGTATTCTTAAGTCCCATTGAGAAATCTTTCAATCCATCTGTTTGGAAATAACTTAAAAGCTGCCATGTAGAGGTGATAGCGTAGTGTTTTACCCCATCTCACCTACTTCCTATGTGCTACTGCTAGTCCCAACCAAAGAACTGTGAAACACATATTGCTTGCAGCTGGCATCCACACAGCAGAGGAACAGCAAAAAATTAACAACTTCAAAGTGATCAGTGAAAATTCTTGGGCCCCTGGAGGGCACTCAAAAGATTCATGGGCCCGCCTCATTGCTCCCTCCAACCCTCAATGCAACCTTCTCCCACTCCCACCATCATGAAATGAAAACAGTTAACTTACCTTCTTTTCCTGATCTGTTCTTCAAAAACAGCATTGGCAGGTTGAGTGCAATGAAGTGTTCATAGTTGCAAATTTCATGAAGAAAGTCAAACTTGTATCCAAATAGAGTCTGAAGTTAGAAAATAATAAGCACGATTTTATTTCTTTGGACATTTCAGTCAAGATTTACCAATTTTCTAATTTTGTGCTTGATAGTCAATTTAATGGGCCAGCCAGTACTAAAGTAGGAAATCCTTCATCTCTAAAATAGCACATAATTTTTCTCAGCATTCCATAGACATGGTTACAAAACATACTCAGAGGTACGAGATCATAATCAGATATTTTCTGTATAATGCAGAATTTTTACACTCCATTTGGTGTTTCCTTCCTCATACACACATTAAAGATGTGCATATAAAAAAATTTGATTCCACGAGCTAGATTTACACATTGTTGCCCAGGTGTAAAACCAGCATTGCGGATTGATTGCTCATTAAAATTAGGTGGTTTCTAAAATGGGCGGCCAAACTACAATCCTAACCTCTGATAAATTGAAAATCTACCCTAAAGTGTCTGTGTACAGGAACGCTATCAAGAAAACTCGAGGAAAGAACTAAAATTCATAAGACAATTAACTTCCATTTGTACAAGAGCAAAATATAGCAGTTGTTGGAAATTTGAAATAACAACAGTAAGCGCTAAAAATATTTATCAAGTCTGATAGCGTTTGTGGAGAAAGAAACAGAGTTAATGCTCCAGGTTGATGAACTTTGGTCAGTCCATCCTTCATCAGCTCATCGCCCTGAAATGTTAACACTGTTTCTCTCTCTCCACAGATGCTGTCAGACCTGCTAAGTTCAGCATTTGCTGTTTTTATTTCTAACTTCCATCTGTAACATTTAATTACTTTGTTTTTCCATTTTCTGTCTTGGATGTACTTTTTTTTACTTATTTTCTTAAACTTCCTTCTTTTAGTGATGTGCTTTTTTAATGCATGGCTTTAGCCTGCAATTTCCATTTTTCTCTTTAACTACTGCTTTTAATTTATTGCCATTTTCATTCTATCTGTTTGCTTCTGCCTTCTCCTGCTTTCACTCTGCCCAATCACCTCTCCTGTATAAATTCCAGTGTAGTTGGAATCAGATCAGTGTTTCAAAAGTTTATGTGGTGGGAAGTGGAAATCCCTTAACTGATATTCCCAAGTACATTGGAGCTTTGGCTGCGGGTGCTAGAGATCAGGCTGAAGTGTTTGGAGATGTTTTCAGCTAGAAGGGTGATGTAGATGATCCTAAACAGCCTCTTTTCAGGGTTACCACCACAGTTATTGGTACTCAGCCAATTTAGTTCACACCTTATGATATTAGGAAGTGGCTGAGTTTATTAAATACACCATCCTGACTTGGACATATATTGCTATTTTTTCAGCAGCACTGGTTCAGAACACTCAGGCAGAACTTAATGTAGGTGACAGGGGAGTTGAGGGGGAGGAGGATCTTGCCTGTCAGGGGAGTTGGCTAGAGCTCCACGTTGCCTCCTTTGGGGAAGTGCCAATCAGGTACTTAACTGGACAGCAGCAGGCCTTCCCCAGGATCAAGGACCCCGGGAGAAGAAATCCTGTCCCTGAGAGCCTCCGGCCAATCAGAGGCTAGCAGCTGTGCTTGCTCAGCACCGCCACCAGGGACGCAGTGGCTATTGCCAGTAATGCAGCCACCAGCGGCCCAAGATCATCAAGGGGAGCATTTTTAGCTCGTCAGGCAGGGGAACGCCCAACCCGACTGAGCATAAAATGACGCGCGATGACGTTGGACAAGCGTCCCGATGTCATCGTGCACATGCGCGATATTTCAGTCGGCGGGTCAGTGGCGGAGTGGGCAGCACGCCCACCGACAATTAAAAGGCCTATGAAGGCCATTGCAAAGGTAATTTAGAGAAATGTTTTGCTGCCCATCCAACCTTATGGTTGGCGGGCAGGTGGAAAGGCCAAGCGACCTTTGCCTTTTAGGAAACCTCATCCACATGCGGCATGAGGTTTCCAACAGCAAATAAAAGTAAAATAAAAAATTTTAAATTTCATATATGACATGTCCCTGCTCGTGACAGAGTCACATGAGGGGACATGTTTTATAACATTTTTAAAATCTTTATTTTTGATGTTTTAAACTGTTCATCTCCCTGAGGCAGCTTTGTGCCTCAGGGAGCTTTTCCAGCGCACAGGTGTGAAGTTTGTGCTCGCCCTCCTCCACCCCTAACCCCCTGCTGCACAGGCAGCGCCGAGCACTGCCACTCACGTTTCAGGATGGGCAGGCCTTAATTGGCCCACCAGCATGAAATTGCCGTCCGGCCCTGATCGCGGATGGAGGTCGGCTTCCCAACCGCTCCCGCCCGCCCACGCCAAGCCCGCCCAACGAGGGAAACAGCCTCCCCCAAGGCCCAGGCTATAGAGGTGTATTGATGAAGGGGGAGGTCGTGGGTGGAAGGGTTCAACAGCAAGTGCAGGAAATGCTCTCAGCAGCCCCTCCTGATGTCAGGTTCCTCAATCATGCATGGAGTTCCTGACTCACGTGTTTCTTACGTGTCGGTGCAGACTCGGTGGGCTGAAGGGCCCCTTCTGCATTGTGTGATTCTGTGACAACAAGGATCCACCACTCTGAAAGCCCGTAGGCATACCTGACACTGTTTGCTTTTTAGGCTTCTTGCATGGTGAGCCCCCACCCACCACTTAAGGGCCTCAATTGGTAGCATGGTAGGAAGGCCACTCACAAGTCTTCCCGCATGGACTTAAATGGGGCAGATACTGTAAGGTGGCATGGACCTCACCCACCATCCTCTCATCTGATTAAATGCCTCACCACCACCAAACTCACCTCAGGAGAGGACATTAAATGCTGGCCCTGGAATTCCTTACCTCACACTGTTGTGACAGGACCCAGCACAAGGATAGCAACAGTTCAATTAGAACGGTCACCATTGCCTAGTCAGGGCAACTAGTAATGGGCAAAAAATGGGCCTTGTCTGTGACACAACTTAATGGAAAAAAGAATCAGGTGGAGTGTAAAATGGCAACAGATCAGACCATATCAGTTTCCCACCAGATTGGTTAGGTTAAAATTAGCTCCCATATATTAAGCCTTTTGAGTCATCTGAAAGAACTTATAGCAGAAGTTCTAGATTAGAGGACAATTCAATGTAGTATTCATTCAGTAATGACTCAGCACTTTTATGTGGAGATGTTTTGAGGAGGCTCATGTAGAAAATAGGCAATCACGCTTACATATTATGGAATTATGTTTATGAGATTATTGCAAGTTATGTTTGATTTTCTAATGTTTAGAAATTGTGAAAATTACCTTATGATCTCCAGGATTGAAGATGTTCATGTAACTACCAATCAACTTTAATATAAATCCTCTGTCCATAAAGGTAAAGCATCGCTGCAAAAATCCAAAGCACAATATTATGTTAATGCTTCAAATGCCAATAAAACAAGAGTTTTGCAGCATCTTTAAAATTAAATTTATAGATTTTTAAAGTTGACTTTACATTATTATGCTATTTGCAAAACTTATCATTCACATTTTTTATAATTGATGAATAATGAGTTCCCAAACCTGAAATGTGGGACGAAGAAGAAATTAGAAACAGGAAATAGTGGAAACTATTTTCTGCTATATCAGCAGATCAGGCAGCATTTGCAGAGAACAGACAAGTCAATTCTTTGGTGTTAAAATGTGGATGTTGGATATAGGGATTTGTCTGAGGACTGGATGTTTGGCAACATAACATTTCTGCTCAAAGAATGGTGAAATGTAGACCAGCCAATCTAAAGTAGCAAATGCTCCACAGATGCTGTGAGGCCTGCTGAGCTTTTCCAGCATTTTTTGTTTTTGTTTCAGATTTCCAGCATCTGCAGTATTTTGCCTTTATTAAAGTAGCAGAGGGCAAGCTTCCAGAGGGTATTTTATAGATAAACTAATTCTCACTTATAAAGGCATGGGTTAATTAAGGACATCCAGTATGAATTTTTAAAAGTCAATCATGTTTGACAAATTTGTTGAGTAATTTGATAAGTAGAGAATCGATAAAGAAAATGTAATCAGTCATGGACATGGATTTCCAACTTGCGCTTGATCAAGTACTGCATAGGAGGTTTGTTGATAAAATTAAAGCACTTGGTATAAAAGGTAATGTGGTAACATGGAGAAGAAGTTGACTAAAAGGATGGAAAACAAAGTAGTGATTTATGAATGAGCTGCTTTCAGCGACTGCTAACCAGCTCGATGGAAATCATGCCCGACATTGGGTGGATCCCAGGTCTCACAGCCACTTTCCCTGCACCCTACATACGCTCAGAAATAGGTGGGCCTGAATTTCAAGGCCATGATACCCAACCAGAAACAATGATGGAATCAAAATCCATAGCTTTCAAAAGGGAAATGGATAATTCTTTGAAAAGAAAAATTAAGAAGGATGTGTATGAGGAAAGGTTAGGAGAAGGGAACTAAGATTTCTGTTCAGAAAAATTCTACAAGGAGAAACATTTCTACTTGCTCCAAGCCCCTACCTACTCTTTTCCTTGCATTCCAAACATGTGAATACTGATCAAGTATTAGCTTTTTGATGCATTTTCAGACTGAGAAAGAATTTACCTTTACAAACTTGGCAAGGTAATGGTTTGCCTCCTTAGTTTCCTCTTCTGCTTCTTTGAATTTTCTGTAAATTAGTTCTCCCATAGTTGCCACCAACATTTCTATTGCATTATGATATGACAGTGGAAACCTCTCGGTACGCTTTAGCTAGGCATTTTAGAGAAAAGCAATGAATTGGGATACAATGATTTTGCATTTCATTTGACATAAAGTCTACTAGAATTATTACATTTTAAATATTTGAAGTTACATTAAATTATTTCTCATTATTGGTTACAATTACGAAGGTTGGAACTCCATTGTTTTCCTTGGCTCAAGGATAAACTCAAATGTTGCAATAGGGGAGCTTGTAACTTCAGAATTGGGTATAATGAGTAGTTGTACAATACTTTGGTGTAATTTAATCAAAATGTAACATGATATTTTATCTTTTGCAACAAATGGCTTCTGTGCTCCCCCCAACCCCCACATAGTCCTACCTGCAGTTTCTTGTCATCATCAACCAAATATTGCACCATTGACTTTGTAACAATTTCAAAGAGGAACCATGAATGCTGTAAAACAATAATTAGATCATCAGAAACCCAAACAATGGCCAGAACTATAAAAACGTAAACAACCTGTGGGATGGCAGAACTTCAGGGTGGAAGCATGAAAGTTGGCCAAACACTAAATTAGAAGCTAACACTGGCTGTTCATTATACTATCTGACAAAATGAGTGCATGACTTTAGAAACAAAAATCAAAGAAAAATGTACATATTTCACTGTCAAGGTTTACAGTGGAGTCATAGCTACAATGATATTAAATCTGATGAACAATACTTATGGCCTGACCATCTGTTAACTTTCAACTGACTATTTTTGCTTGGACACTGAGGAACAATGAGCCACAGCTTTAAAACTTTGAGGTGCTGCTGAGGTAAATGGTGTGAAGAAGACGTGCATGATGCAGCTGACATGAAACTGAATTAATCACCACCTTCACAAGCAGGTAATTCTGCTCCTCTCATACTGACAAACAACAGTAACTCCTCCCAGTCAGTATCCAATTAATAGCAGAGCACTTGCTTTAAACAAAACTACTGAAAGAGAACAGATAGCACAAAAGGATGCTTAAGTTAAGGGTAAAAATATTCAGCTGTTTGATTTAATTTTAATGGCCTAGGGGCAGTGAAACTGTATTTATAAAAAAAATACACATAACGTAAGAAGAATGCTTAATACAATTCAATTACTTTTTATGTGAAGGATTATATTTTGTTTAAAAACTATGAACATTAGTTAAGGAAGAAGATAGTTATGTTTGGGCCATTAAATGTACTCTCTTGAAAGGTGACTAAATTTATTCAACTACCCAATTTCCTTTGGTAAAGAAAACTAGAGAAAGCTTGCACAAAATAACACTTCAGGAAATTTTCTGCCAGATTCTTAAAGATAATAAAGCAAGATGTCCAACTTCCTGAGGGTGAGTAAAAACAACTATATTCCATAAATCAATTCATTCCCTGACAAACTTCACTGCATTCCAAATTTGTCCAACTCCCTTATAAAGGAGTTCCTCAATTTATCAATAACTGCTTTTGTTAAATGTTCATTTTACAGATCCACAGCTCCGCAGAGGAAAAATAATGATTTAATTGCTAAACTTGATTGAAACAAATTTAATGCTACACGTCTGTACTCCATAAAGCCTCGCCAAACGTATCAGAATTCAGGAGACACCTCCAAATTGTATTCAAATACTCTGCATCCAATATTTGTTTAATATTTGATCATCAGCTTGCTTTAAATGGATTTGAACCTTAGATGCTAATCAACCCATAGTATTGTTCTGTGGTTTATATTTGAATATATTTAAATTATGACAACACAAATACATTGACAGAAACATTATTTTTCACAATTTAAGACTTACTTTTAGCAATCGTTTAACATCTGTGGCATCAGGAGATGTCAGGACTTTGGTTATGCCTTTTAAAAGCTCTTCATGAATTGTTTGCTGCTTCAATTCAGGAAATTCAGCCTTGAAAACAAACTACATAAAACATAGATTTGTACGAGGAAAATCAGGACCCCCACAGTTGGCTTCAAGCACTAAATAATGGCCACAATATGCAATAGTTAACAAATATGTTCATTATTAATATCTGAATCTTAAAAATATTGAGCCTAGCATGTATATCATGTTTGAAGATATCACACATGTAACATCTGTGCCATCCTTGCACCTTTGTGGCCAGAACATTATGGGCAGGATTTTCCAATTCTCTGCTCCCCAGTGAGCAATTGTCTGCCCAGCCATTTTGATGGATGGAAAATCACCAAGTGGTGCACACTGAAGGAGAATCCAGCCCTATGTTCATGCCTGAACTAGACAGGAACCGCTAAAGAATTATCTTAGAAAAATATATTTATAAAAAAGATGGCCAGTCAGTTCTTGCTGGTTTCTTCTTAATTTGATAGCCCAAGAATATTTGAAAATCAAGAGGTAAAAGAGAGAGAGGAACTCAAAAAAATCACAATCACCATGGAAAAAGTACTGAGGAAACTATTAGAATTACAGGCTGACAAGTCCCTTGACATGACGGCCTGCATCTTAGGATCTTAGGCATCGGTTGTGAGCTTCTAAAATTTCCTAGATTCTGGATAGGTGCCAGTAGTTTGGAAAATCATAAGTATAACTCCTCTGTTCAAGAAAGGAGGGAGACAGAGGAAGACATTTTAAGCCAGTTAGCCTAACATCTGTTATAGGGAAAATGCTAGAATCCATTATTAAGGAGATAATAGCAGGACATTTAGAAAATCATAATTCAATCAGGCAGAATCAGCTTAGTTTTGTGAAAGGGAAATCAGGTTTAACGAATTTATTAGAATTCTTTGAAGGAGTAACAAGCAAGATGGATAATGGGGAACCTGTAGATGTAGTGTACTTGGATTTCTAAAAGACGTCCATTAAGGTGCCAACATCAAAGGTTACTACACAAAATAAAAGCTCATGCGTAGGGGGGTAACATATTACCACGGATAGAACATTGGTTAGCTAACAGGAAGCAGAGTAGAGGGATAAATGGGTCAATTTCAAGTTGACAAGCTATTACTAGTGCAGTGCCACAGGGATCAGTGCTGAGGCCTCAACTATTTACAATCTATATCAATGACTTGGATGAAGGGACCAAATGTACAATAGCTAAATTTGCTGACAACGTAAAGATGGGTAGGAAAGTAGGTTGTCAGGAGTACACACTGAGTCTACAGAGGATTATATTTAGGTTAACTGAGTGGCAGGTGGAGTATAATGTGGGAAAATGTGAACTTGTTCACTTTGGCAGGAAGAATAAAAAAGCAGTATACTATTTAAATGGAGAAGAACTGCAGGGGCAGAATATTACGCTCAGTGTGTGGGCACGTGACTGACACGCCCAAGCATAAAATGACGTGTGATGGAGTTGGGCGTGTGTCCCGACGTCATCGCACAGTCTCGTGATATTTTGTTCAGTGGGTGCGCGTTGGATTCGGCTGCGCGTCCACCAATAATTAAAAGGCCTATTAAGGCCATTAACAATCTAATTAAATTCACCTTTACGCTGCCCGTCCAATCTAATGGTTGGCAGACAGGCAAGAAGGCCAAGCAGCCTTTATAATTTTTAGGAAACCTCATCCACAAGCGGGATGAGGTTTCCTAAAGCAAATAAACATTAAATAAAAACTTTATTTTTGAATTAAATACATGTCCCAGCTCATGTGACAGAGTCACATGAGGGGACGTGTTTTATAAAATTTTTATTCTCTTCGTTTTTTTTTACACAGTGCTTCAATCTCCCTGAGGCACAGAGCTGAAGCGCTCTTGAAGCGCTCTTTTTCACGCATGTGCGAACTGCGCGCTAGGCCCGGCTCGCCCTCGTTCCCCCGCTTGCACAGGCAGCACTCAGCGCTGCCGCTCGCTATCCACGCAGGGCGAGCCTTAATTGGTCTACCCGCGTGAAATTACGGTGCGCAGCCAGTCGCAGGTGGCGGTCAGCTTCCTATACGCTCCCGCTAAGCACTCCTGCCAAGGGCAAAGTCCTGCCCCAGAACTTGGGGGTACACAGGGAATTGGGTGTCCTGGTATATGAATCACAAACACTTTGTATACAGATACAGCATGTGATTGTGAAAGCAAATGAATTGTTGGCGTCTATTGCAAGGGGAATCAATATAAAAGTAGGGCAGTGTTGCTACAGCTATACAGGGCCTTAGTTAGACTACATCAGGATTATTGCTAATAGTTTTGGTCTCCTTAGTTAAGGAAGGATATAATTGCATCAGAAGCAGTTCAAAGAAGGTTCACTCAACTGATTTCCTGGCATGAATCATAGAACAGTAGAAAAGTTACGGTGCAGAAAGAGGCCATTCAGTCCATCGTGTCTGCACCGACCAAAAAGAGAAAAAATTGAGACTAGCTGCTCATTTTAATCTCACTTTCCAACTCCTGGTCCAGAGCCTTGCAGGTTACAGCACTTCAGATACACATCCAGGTACCTTTTAAATGAGTTGAGTGTTTCAGCCTCAACCACCAATTTAGGCAGTGAATTCCAGATGCTCACTACCCTCTGGGTGAAAATGTTTTTCCTTAAGTCTCCTCTAAACCTTTTACCAATCACCTAAATCTATGCCCCTGGTAATTTACCCCTCTGCTAGGAGTAAACAGGTTTTTCCTGTCTATCCTATCTAGGACCCTCATAATTTTATACACCTCAATTAGGTCACCCCTCAGCCTCCTCTGTTCTAAAGAAAACAACCCTAGCCTATCCAATCTTTCCTCATAGCTGCAATTTTCAAGCCCTGGCAACATTCTTGTAAACCTCCTCTGTACTCTCTCCACAGCAATTATGTCCTTCCAGTAATGTGGTGACCAGAGTTGTACACAAAATTCCAGCTGTGGCCTAACCAGTGTTTTATACAGTTCCATCATATCATCCCTACCTTTGTATTCTATACCTCATCCAATAAAGGAAAGCATTCCAAATTCTTTCTTCACCATCTTATCCACCTATCCTGCCACCTTCAGGGACCTGTGGAAATGCACTTCAAGGCCTTTCACTTCCTCACCCCCTCTCAATATCCTTCCATTAATTCAGTATTCCCTTGCTTTATGCCCTCCCCAAATGCACTACCTTAAATTTTTCCAGACTGAATTCCATTTGCCACTTTTCCACCCACTTAACCAAGCCATTGATATAATCCTGGAGACAACAGCTATCCTCTTCACTATCAACGACATGGCCAATTTTAGTGTTATTTGCAAAGGGGTTATCTTACACAGAAAGGTTCAGCAGGTTGGACCTACGTCCATTGAAGTTTAGAAGAATGAGAGGTCTTAATGAAACAAATAACATATGAGGGGACTTGACAGGGTGGATGCTGAGGAGATGTTTCTCCTTGTGGGGGAGTCTAGAACTAGGGGACACAGTCTCCCATTTAAGATAAAGGTGAGAATTTTTTTTTCTCTTAGATAGTCATTGGTCTGTGGAATTCTCTCTCCCAGAGAGCAGTGGAGGCTTGGTAATTGAATATATTCAAGACTGAGTTAAATAAATTTTTCAATGACAAAGCAATCAAATGTTTTGGGGTGCAGACAGGAAAGTGGAGTTGAGGGCACAATCAGATCAGCCATGATCTTATTGAATGGTGGAGCTGTCTCGAAGGACCAAATGGCCTACTCCTGCTCCTAATTCTTGTGTTCTTGTTAACTGGCCTCTTCTCAAAGGGAGGATCCTAGGATTTTCAAGGAGCTTTTTGTCCAACTTTAAAAAGGTTGGAAAAGGATATAAGTGTATGTATCAAAAGCACAATATTTCAGTCGTACAATGTGTGGCAATTTGAGTCAACACCTATAACAATAAGATGCTCAAACCAGTTGTGGGAGCAATTGACAATATTGAACTCACGAAGGTGCCAATGGCAGATTTGAATTTATTACAGAAACATGTGTGATAAATACTGAGAGCTTTTTCAAAGGCTAGAAGAACCTTTCCTTCCTTTTGATCTATAGGCGGCCATTTATCTTTCAGTAGCCAGAGGTAAGTTTAATGGCTGCTTATGTAATTTTCAGACTCCCCTTCCAGTGAGCTCCCAATGCCAGGCCCTCAGCAGGGCTGAGAGAATCATTATGTTTTGAATAATGAGGACACACAGATCTATACCTGTACACGCTTTCTGAATAAGGAAATACACCTCAATTACATGGATACACTGTGTTAAACCTTTAATTATACCTTAATGTATGAGCGGAGGTGGATGTCTAATTGTTCTTCATGGCACTTAGCAACAATGTCAACAATGGCCCTTAGAAACAGAAAAAGAAGTATTTTAGCACATAGAAAGATATTGCATGCTTCGTTTTAAGGCCTTTATGACCAGATCTTTCTTACAGGTACAAGTGTCTATTTTAATTTTACATCTCTCATTAACAAAATAGCCAGGGCTGGCAATGGATTAGACCAAAAAAAAGCGTGTTAAGAGGCACTGAAGGTTTCAGGGGGTCAGTTAGCTCAGTTGGCTGGACAGCTGGTTTGTGATGCAGAGCAATGCCAACAACATGGGTTCAATTCCTGTACTGGCTGAGGTCATCCACAAAGGCCCTGCCTTCTCAAACTTGCCCTTGCCTGAGGTGTGTTGACCCTCAGGTTAAACTCACCACCAGTTGTCACTCTCTCTAATGAGACAGCAGCAGCCTATGGTCCTCTGGGACTACAGTGACAGTTCACTGAAGGTTTAGGTCAGTGTAGGTCAGGCTACAGCAATTAAGGATAAAATTCCCAAGTTTGGTTTTCATTTCGCCTGTAATTAGCATGGTTCAAAACTAAATTCTAACCTAAGCTTTGGTTTCCACCAATAAAAAAGTTCAGATCATTAACAATCAAAAGTATTAATTTGACAACATGTACTGCTTCTAAAGCCCAAGTGACCGCATCAACTTCAGTGATCGCTTCACTAAAAAAGGTCAGATTGTTCACATGACAGATCTATATTGGCATTTATTAAAATTATCTCTTACAGATCACACTCAGTTTCAAATATAGCATTTTTTCACAAAAGATGGGTTAGCAATCGATTATATTTACTCAATGGGCAGCATTTTCCCCCCCATTGGGGGGGGGGGGGGGGGGGGCTGTGCGGGAGCAGGCGGGTTCCCGATTGGCGCCCCCAGTTGGGGGCGTGCCACCATTTTATGTGACGTCCGCCCGGAAGCGCTGTGCAGGCGGGGTGGATTCCCTGAGCCAGGAGTGCGCTCTTTCGCGCATGTGCTCATAAGAGTGCACAGATCTCCCTGAGGCAAAGTGCTGCCTCAAGGAGATTGGGTTGAACTTTTAAAAATTTATTAAAGGCAAGAAAAAATTTTCCTGACACTGTCACATGAGCTGGGACATGTCCATTACTTTTATTTAAAAATTTTCCAAACATTTTAAATCCCTCATGAAACCTCATCCCGCTCGTGGAAGGCCACCTAGACTTCTCGCCTGCCCGCCAACCTTAAGGTTGGACGGGCAGGTCCATTAATCATTTTACTTGCTTTTTCAATGGCCTTAATAGGCCGTTGACAGGTCAGCGGGCACACAGCCAAACTGAAAATCTAAATGACGCAGGGTAACGTCAGGACACACGCCCGACATCACCCCACATCATTTTATGCGTTGGCGAGTGGGCCCGGCCCCCCGCTTGCCGACCGGAAAATGCTGCCCAGTGTCTTCTTTCAGAGAATTGCAAGCGGTCAATGATTTCTTACAAGTTCTAATGTTATTGAAACTTAAAATTCTGTACATTTGAACATGGTCCTTAATAATGATGACATTTCAAATATTTCCATACAACTGTTAGACTTGCAAGGGTTTTGGACTTGACGCCAACTGGTTGTAACTTAATTGTCACAATGTTTTCAAATCTACATCAATGGATAGAATCTATGCTCATAGGGACTGAACGTGTCTGGACCACTGCCGGGTCACGCTCCCAACTGTCAGGGTGCCGCCTGACAGATCTTCCAATTAAGAAGTTGCCTCTGGGTCTGGCATCCAATTAAGGATAGCAGATGGGTCCCTGGGGTGACATGCCCAATCAGAGGTCCTACAGCCTTAGAAGGACAGCATCCCCACCACGAAAGGTGCTACTGTCAGAGAAGGAACACATGGGCACCTCCATCTTCAGGTGCTCTGTGAAAAGATATTCAATGTAATATAGTAAACAGTGACCACAGCTGCAAGGTCAAACCTGTGGAGGAGAAATCCTTCCATAGGATGGCTGGTGGCAGCAGTGGTCTGCTTGATGGTTGCAGCTCCAGGGGGTGTAGAACAGGAGGCTTTGCAGGCCACCTTCAGCAGGGGACCTGTTCCCACCGGGAAGATCCCTCTGATGTGCCCAATCAGCCCACAAATGTGCATTTCATTTGCAGCTTGGGTACCTGCTGCTGCTAGAGGGTAGCCTTTCCAGGTACTGACCCATCTCCGAGTGATCTTCCTGATAATACATCAGAGAAATTCCTCCTTGTGCCACTTTGATGTTTATCCCATAGGGCCAGTACCACTCAATAAGTCTAATCATTTTTGTCTACGCCAGCCCATGCTCTGGTTTCCTGCTTACCCAGCAAGTTTATAACTTGAGTTAATTGGCACTGGTATTTCCTGTCCCTATCAAACATCTTGCAGAGGTATCCTCTTTGATCTGGACCGACAGACCCAATTGTTCCATTTATTTTGAGCTTTTCAGCTTTGTTCAATGATCTTTTACAGATAATAGTGATTGCTAAGTTTCAGTTACTGTAAAGACAAGCACCTCCCTAAGATCACGGATCTGTTTGGACAGTTGGTCTGATCAAACACGCAATTTACATTTCAGAATTATTCATCTTATTGCATTGTCAAAGTCCTAACTTCACAACTCTATACTGGTGAATGAATCAGTAAATCAATGATTAGTAAATTAATCCACAGTTATCTTGCATAATTTATAATTTTGGGAGCCTGCGAACATTGGGGTAGATTTTCCTGTTCCAGTTCCTGGATGTACTGGATCACCTGGGCACAGTGGATAGAGGCAAGTTGGCAGGGAGGAAGGGGGTCCACCTAATATTCCTTCCATTTAAATTAATTTAAAATATTAATACTAAAGTGAACTTTAATCACATGAACACTGTAACTATCTCTTGCTGTCCCAAGCTTAATTGTCAACGTTGTGAATGATTTTGGGGCTGGGCAGTATCATTCCCCTCCTCACAAAGCTACCTCAATTCATCTATCATCTACAACTTCAGCTCCATCTCAAACCTCACTTTCCTCTTGCCATTGTCTCCCAACTCTATGCCCATTGATTTCCATGGAAATAAACATTAGGAGAGATGAACTGCCAATTCATTTTTGCCGATTTTATGCCATCTCACAAAGTGAACATTATCCCCCTTATGTCCTGTAACATTACACAGCAAGAATGCCAGAATGTCCCATCCAACCACTGCTGCTTTTCTCACTCAAATTCAGTCAGCAGCCTCCAAGCACTTATCAGACAGGAGGGCCCCCAAGGCAGAGTATAAATTCCGCAATAACATCTGGAGATAAAATATCTAATATCTGAATATTTTACTTGAAATAAGCAGTAAAAATGAATGTACATATAATTTTTGAAGTCTAACTATGACCAAATTTGAATATTCAACTCTGGGATTATCATCACCAATTCATATCAAAGTGCTATCATTATACCAGATATGTGGAGAGACAGTGGTGCATGTTTCCTTTTTTGTTGTCAAAGTTAATTTAAAACATTTAGCACATTATTGACTCGCATAACAGATAAACTAAATATATTGCATATATATTGAAGTCAAACTGCTATTTTCTTAGTTAATATTTTCTATACTTCTACCTGATGGTGGCAGTAGCAACTTGATTTTCATGATTCTGTATCAAGATGCAAAGCAACTGATTCAGAAGAACAGGAAGGAAATGTACTGTCACGTGGATTTTTTCAATGCCAAGTAGACCCTGAAAATGATTAGAAACAGCTTAAGGATCAAAACATTTCTGACACACCATTAACAATAAGCTCCAATGAATTAAACAGAGGTCCACTTTGGAGTATTGCTTCCCTACACTTAACCAGATGTTGATATTACTGTTTAGAGTCACATCTATTTTGAAGTACTTCACTTACTTTTAAAGTCTCTCTATCAGTTAACATATGACTTAGTTTGCATTTTGTCCGTGAACATTAATGTTCATTACAAATTTAGGGTTTAAATTCCCCCAACAATGATACTTGCTTCCCCTGAAAGAGCAACTGATGTAATCAACAAAAACGACTGTATATACAATTTGAAGTACAATATTATGAAATTATTTCAATTTTAAATTCATTTAAATGTTCAAACCTCTATGCAGTTGATAAAGTCTGAGGATGGAGGCTGCGACCTCCCATCTTCTCTATTTTGGCATTCCTGAAAAAAGTTGTTCAGGTTTTCTTCCTAATAAAAAGCAAAAATAATCATGGACTCTTCATTTCCTTGATAGATTAGTATACTAACAAGCTAATTCCCTGATCAGGTGCTCCTGGGCAGGAACAGTGCCTCAAGGAGAGCATTAGTTGGGCCCACTGCTCCTGACTTACTCTAAACTGGTTTAGGCAACTTCTTTCTCAGCATTCACTCCTTACTGCACTATCAGCCTTTAAATGGAAAGTGGGGCTAGAAAGCATTGCATCCAAATTAGAAAATCAGATTAAAACCATACCTGAGTATAGATTGTAGATACGACCTGCACAGAGACTTTGAAGATTGGCTTCCCTCCATCAACCCACTTAATATCAGATCCATTCGCCTGCTCAGAAATAAAGTTTAAAAATCAATTACAAATGTGTGACCACTCGGCGAACCAACTCCCTCCTCATCTGTTCATTAACCTCACTCCTCCTCCTCTGGTCATCCCCTCAATCCCAACTGCTCCATCTCCCCTCTACAGACCGACTTCAAAGCTGACGCAGGCAACATACTGGCCCAAAATTCAAATCTTCTCTGCCAGCAAGTTACCTGAGGTGCCCAAGCAGGTGCCTGCAGCTTGCTGACCTGATATAAATGGGGCCCAAGGTACTATATCAACTTTGCGTTGGGCCTAACTGCTCCAGCACAGAGATCATTCTGAACACCCAAATGCCTGCTGGCAGGTTGGCACAAACCAATGGCAAGGAACCTGGTGTTAAATAACCATTGCAATAAAACATCTTCAGGTTGCACCTTACCCTATCCACTCCTGTAAATACTTCAAGGTTAGCACTAGGGGCAGAATTTTCACTAACCTGACTGGCTGGAAGCAACTTGGTCAGAGTCAGGTGGAATCCACCATTCAGGAGTTCTCTGCATATGCCACAGCATGTTAGGGACTTCGGCCACCGATTGCCCCCCAGACATCCAGCTTGATTGTCAGCTGAGCCTTCAGTTGGGCTGGGACCTGGTCACTGACAAACACAGCAGCAGGTAAGTGTTTGCTGCAGGTTGGGGGGTATCTGGGGTGGGGGTGGGGTGCGGGAGAAGGTCAGCTCTCATGGAGGGGGTGTGGGGGAGGCTGGAAAGGTCAGAGACCTCATGATGGAGGTGATAAAAGACCTCGGAGCCTGGTAGGGTGAGGGCCTGGTGCTATTCGTGGGGTAAGAGTGCCACAGGAGGACAGTGGCTTTGGGGTTGAGGGTGTAGGAAGGAAAGGCTGTTGAGAGCCCTCAATCAAGGAGGATCCTCCCCTAGACATATCTGGATCCAGGGGTTAAGTGTGAAGGCACTTACCTCCTGAATCCATGCACTGAGGAAACTGCTGGTGGCTCAGGAAATCCTGCCAACAGCAATAAAGTTTGTAAATTTGCACAAAAAAAGGGGCTTGCAGCCTCATTTTCATATTTTAATTTTCAACCCACCTGCTTGGATTGGGTTGGTCACCCATCCAACTTCCAAGTTCAGTTAAAGAGGAGCAGATTTCTGGTACTTTAACCCCCACCCGCACATAACCCGCCTGTTCTTTCAGTTAGAATTCAGTTCTATTGCCCTTGCTTCTAATGAGGAAAAAATTAAAAATATTTACTGCTTCTATTGTTTCAGGTTGATTGACACATTTCATTTGTTCTTACCTTCCCTGGTGTTGTGTTCTGATTACCAAGGTAACCAGCAGGAAGACTGGCTGCTACAAGTAAAGAATGCTCATGAGATGCAAGTCTGCCATCTCTCATGAGAGGTAGCCAGGCATATCCAACTATATAGAAACAGAACAAACAAAATTGTGATGCTCTATGTGGCCAGAAGATGTCCAACAATTTTCATATATTTTGTTTCATATTCATTAAGGATTACCTTTACAATAAATTCTAATAATAACAATGTTTTCTTGTGTTGCTTTTTGTGTGTTTGGCCCCAAAACAGAGGCACTGGTTCCATACTCTTGCCACTCAAAGTCAAACAATCGCCTGCAAATAGCTTCTTCCCCCTCCCCTGCACGACTACCTCTAGAGCCTCATTAGAATCTGTCCTTAGCATCTCTTATTTCTGATCTACACACTGCCCCCAATTGTCAACCTCATGAAGGCACAACATCCGGTTCCACATGTGCAGTGATATCAGCACCACGTCTCTTGATCTGCCCACAAGCTCAATGTTGTCTGACATCCAGCCCTGAATAAGTTGATAACTCTTTTAACCAGATGCTGGGAAAATTGAAGCCATTGTCTTCCACCGTAAATCGTTTCCTTCACCATTGATTACATCTCCTTCCTTGGCTCCTGTGTCGGGCTGAACCAGACTGTCCGCTACCTTTGCTGAGCTTCCAATCCCATAAACTCTTCATCACATACACCACCTACTCCCACCTCACTAATATCACACCTCCTGTCTCAACCCATCTGCTGCTGAAATTTACATCTATGCTTCTGTTACCTCCAAACTTAGCAATTCTAATGCTCTCTTAGAAAGCCTCCCACCTTCCAACCTCCATAAACTTGAGCTCATCCAAAACTCTGTTGCTGCCATATCCTAACTCGCATCAGGTTCTATTCACCAATCACCACTGACCTACATCAACTCTTAGTTCACCAACACCAAAAAATTCTCATCCTCATGTTCAAATCCCTCTATTGCATCACCTCTCCCAATCCCTGTCACTTCCTCCAGCCCTGCAGCCCTTTGGCAACTCCGTGTTCCTCCAACTCTGGCCACTTGTGCATTTCTCACTTCCTTCACCCCACCTGTGGTGGCCTTATTTTAGCCACCTGCAGCTGAAGCTCTGAAACGCTCTCCATAAACCTCTTCACCTCTCCTTCTTTAAGATACTCCTTAAAATCTACCTCTGATCAAATATTTGATTTTCGTAAAGAGGAAAGGCCTCCGCACCTGAGCCAAAATAGCGCTGCAGCCCCGATTCCAGAGGTTCCACTCCCCCACCCCCCAAACCCAGCACCCACCATTTTCACCAATGTGGGGGGGTATGGGAGAATGAAGGAGATATTTCACATATCTGCGGTCCATGGAGGCAGCTGCGCAATACTGGGATATCCAAAACACAACTCGTGAGTTTTAGGCATTTGAGGAAAAGGCTCGACCCTAGCAGAGTTCTTTGCAGAGGTAAGGTACCCCTTTAGGAGAAGTCAGGTACCCCTTTGGGATTGTTAAGAGTAGACATGAATGTGTGTAAAAAGTCAAAAAGCTCTACGGAACTGTCAAACTGTCGTCAGGGATTTGAAGTGATTCAAATGTTATCAATAGACACTTAGAACTTTACTTAATTTCATCTCATCATGGATCCTGAGGTCGGCCCTTGGTGGGTACTTAGTCAGTTGGCATAAAGGGTGTAAGGGCAAAGGGTAATGGGTGGGGGCATGGGTTGGCACTGTTAGTATAGGGACTATAAAGGGCCATGTGCTGGCAAGGAAGGCGTGAGGGGCCATGGGGGTGGGTAAAGGGGTATAGATTGGCATGGAGTGCAGGCGGGACAATGGGGGTGGGCGGTGGGTGCACGATGACATGAGTTGGCATGGGTGGGCATGGGAAGTGTGTGGAGGCTGAGGGGGTATGAGGGGTGAGGTTGTAAAGGGCTGTTCTTTGTTTTACTGTTTTTGTCGAAACTGGGATAAAGTCCCATAGCACCGAGGTGAACCTTTTAAATGGCTCATCTCAGCACCCGGCAGCCCCTGTGTCTGCCTCCGAACTCTTTATTGGGGGAAGAGAGCCTGACTCCAGTCAACACCCATCCACCCTAGAATGAAAATCTGAAGATTCGAAGCACTTTCTCCCAAGTTGGGTTTGCAAAGTTAGGAAATCTCACGATTCTGCACTTCCAACTTGGGGATGAAAATTTGGCCCTTAGGGTTAATGTTTGACTGACTACAGTTATGTGATGTTTTTGGGGTACTTTTTGCTGCATTAGCGACACTATATAAAAACAAGCTGTTGTTTGAAATATAATGTACAGTGAGCTGCATGAGATTTTTCCTAAATGGTCAGGATTTCCCGGTTGGCAAGCGAGGGGTGAGACCCACATGTATGCACAAAATGACACAGATGATGTTGGGCGGAACTCCCGCCGTCACACCGCGTCATTTCAATTTTCAGGTCGGCAGGGGCACAGCCGAATCGGCTGTGCGCCCGCCTACCTGTCAACGGCCAATTGAGGCCATTTAAAAACTAATTGCAGTAGTTAAAGGACCTGCCCATCCAACCTTAAGGTTGGTGGGCAGGCCGGGAGCCCTGGTGGGCTTCAGAGAAAGCATGAAACCTCATCCACGGGCGGGATGAGGTTTCATGTAGGTTTTTAAAAATTTAATAAAAGTTTAATTAAAAGCGATGGACATGCCCCAACTCATGTGACAGTGTCACACGAGGGGACATGTCAGGGGAATTTTATTTTTCTATTTTTAATATTTTTGAATTAGGTGCCGATCACCCTGAGGCAGCGAAAGAGCGCACTCTCGGCTTAGTGAATCCCCCCCTCCCCGCCCACACAGGAAGCGCATAGCGGGGGTGCCGATTGGAGGTGCGCCTGCAAGCACCCGCTCCTGAACTCCCCCCCACCAGCGGGGAGAAAATTCTGCCCATGGGTTTTTATTTTCTCTCCAACCTAATATGGTAACATTTTCACTGGGTGTTTAATAGCTGTTTCTAAATAGCAAGAACATTTGATAAGAGCTTGAAACGATAAAAAAAATGTATCGCCAAAGATTTGGATTTTGGGTGAATATCCTATAGCAAGTGTAGCAAAAGGAGATAATCATTTGTGAAAAATTGTTATATTAAACTATTAGATCTTTTACCTTGTGTTTCCAATGCCTCTTTCTTTTTGGAACCACTTTTCGTAGCAAGGTCACAACTGATGTGATAGAATGTAAAAAGAATGTGATGTTTCTCATTCAGTTGAGTGGGAAGCTCAATTTTCACCTGAGTAATAGAAATACCAAACAAGAGTTCAAACTCACCGTTCTTACAGGTCAGTTCCACTATAAGCAGCTTTTACTTAGGTCTAATGTTTACTCTACAAGGCTCAGGAATGGAACATTCACAAGATCACAACCGAAATATAAATGAGGAAAACTATTCATTCTATTGTAACTCAACTGTACCGAATAAAATCTACAAATAAGTCAAGTGCAACAATTTTTTAAAAAAATGATTTTAGTGTTCTCACTTCTATTGCCCAGTCCAGAAATCTATTTAATGTGCTGATCACTCTTTGGCTGAAGACCTGATTGATATCAGTCTCAAATTTTCTTCTGAACCTATTGTCACAGTTTATCATGAGCTAATGTTCCAGATTTACATTTCATGTACCTTTTGCTTTTGTATGTGTGTTTCAGATTTCCTATTATTCTATTCTTTTCAGAAGTGAAATATTCACATTTCTCCAATCTTTCCTCAAAACCCAGTCTTCTAATGCTAAAATGAAAGCAGAATACTGTGAATGCTGGAAATCCGAAATAAAAACAGAAAATGCCTTTAAAATTCAGCAGGTCTGGCAGCATCTGTGGAGAGAGAAACAGAGTTAATGTTTCAAGTCCGTACAAGAGTTGTGTGGACTCGAAACGTTAACTCTGTTTCTCTCTCGACAGATGCTGCCAGACCTGCTGAGTTTTTCCAGCATTTTTGGTTTTTATTTCTAAAGCTAAGAATTAGCCTTTCCTAAGCATTGGCCTGAAAGGAGGTCTTGTGGTGCAGTGGGCAGCATATCCCTGCCTTTGAGCCAGAAGCTCTGGGTTTGAGTCCCACCCCAGGACTTGATGGTCAAGGAAGGTGTGTTCATAACGCAGCCAAACGGTTGAGTATCAACTTGCAAATCCTTCCAATATACGCCAATGGCTGGTGATAAGAGCAGGAGGGATTCCTGGTCAGCCATGTGATGGGGCTACCCTTGGCTCTAGACTACAACATGCATGTAAAAGTGCATGTTGCCACAGCAACTCAGGCTCCTTGAGTGGACTGCTAGACACCACCAGCAAACATTGGTCTAAGAAACAAGTATTTTTCTTGTGTCCTGATGGACAAAACAGGAATCAGCACTTGGGATGTGGTATAATTAGAGCAGTGTACAGTTTAAGCAAAACTTTTATTCCTAAATATTGAAAATACAGCTCATCATGCTAGTTGCTTTGCCAATTACTTATTTGTAGTGGCTGCAAATGTCACATACAAAATCTACCAGGGTGCCTATTTTTCACAATTAAATGTATTAAAGTAAAAATTACATTTTGAGATCAGATAGGAAGATAATTTTGTCCTTTCCCATTAGTATAACATTTGGTGCATATAATTTTCTTGATTTTTTTAGTTACCATTTGATTAACAACTGTCATTATATGGCTCATGTGTAAATTCTATACCAGATTTTGAAACAATTGTTTGTTAAGACTAGCTGGAAGCCAAGGTCTAAATTCAGCAGAATCAGTAGTAGCTAATCAGTTGTTGCAACATATTCAGTCTTTTAGTGAACGGATGTATTTTAGATCCTCCGTCTGCGATTCACATGTCTTGCATGCTAATCACAAACTTAAATGCAGCACGTGCCAAACACTTTCGATAAACGTACCTCATCATAAAAATCGGGGTTCTGGGAATGATGTAGGACTGCTGTCTGTGCTGCAGTGGTGAACAGTGATCCCCCGGGTTTTCCATAAATGCGCTGTTACAAAAATGAAGAGCAAAGTAAAATAACTTTATTGAAAGTACAAAGAAATAGCTCCTGTGTGAATCTCATCCACCCAAGTGACCCATTAGTTTTATGTTCTTTCGTTGTTAATATTACAGTTTGCTTCATTGCACAAGTAACCTTTCAGACTTGAAAACATTCAATAAATAAAAATAACCTGTGAAAATTTGAAGCACAGTTCAGAAATAGCATCACCTTTCTGCTCTTCTGAAACCATGCAATAAAGAAACTGGGGACAATTTTCAACTGCTGACTATCCATTTCTCATATGAAATATGAATGCCAAGTATTGAAAATATACACATGAGAGTCCTAGCCATTGCACTGCTGTCTAAGGTTTGCCTGATGCAATGTTCAGGCATTCCTGAAAATGGGCAAGCAGACTGTCAGATTAAACAAGCGAGAAGCTGCACAAATGTGCAAACTGGGGACCTCAGCATGTTTTAGGAATCTGATTGCACTAAGCAGTTGAGCAGCCTAAACAAAGGTTATTAAAGGGAACTGATGTCTGTTCAAAAAACAGCCCTCAAGACTTTAATTTTTTTTTTTGGTGTGCTCAGGAGTACACTTCTATTCTTCCAGGGCACCAGAAAAATTCAGGCCAGCTACCAGCCCATTTAGGCCCCACCCAGGATTAGCTCCCCACCCAACCCTGAGTGAACCTCCTAGTCAGCTGTCTGATTTCCTGCCTTCCCAGAGTAGTGGCCCTCACTTGGAGTCCCTTGCTTTTAATGAGGCCTAGACATCAAACTGTCTCAGAATTCACAACTGTACCAACAAGGCAGTGGGGATTCACCTTATGGCTTTCCAACAACTTCACTTCCATTTTCAGGCAAAAGTCGATGATTGTGCATTAACTTCAGAAATATGAATGATGCTAATCTTTTATTTTATTGACTTCCTAGACTGGGCACCATCTGTAATCGAGATGGATGATAGCTCTCAGACACAGGGATGACTCACAGCTCCGTTTTTTCCTCTAGCTGAGAGAGAGGTATGAACCCTGAACTCGTGTCTATGCAACAATGAGGTTGAGATCAACAACTCAACAATGCAGAAAATCAAACCACTGTGGTTCGCTCTTATGGAACCTTGGGCAGAATATTAAGCTCGGCAGATGGGCACGTGCCCAACCCAGCCGAGCGTTAAATGATGCGCGGTGACGTCAGGCGAGCGTCCTGACATCATCGCGCAGTCCCACAATATTTTGCTCGGCGGGCACGTACCGTCTGAACTCCTGAACTCAATGCGCACTGCTAGGCTTCTTGCCTACAGAAATGGAAACTGCTTAAGTATTTCATATCCCTTAGAAAACTGGGCTTCTGCACACTAAATGAGAGCAAGCTCTCCCCAAGATTCACAATGTGCCACAAAGGCACAAGTTTCCCCTCCTCCCCTCAACAATGGATTCTGTGGAAAGACACCCCAGGTATATCTAAAAGTTAGCAGTGAGATTCTCTAAAAACAAATATGACATCAAACAAAACATAACATTTTGCAGTAACAGGGTGAAGGTACTAAGTCAGCAACATGATACTGGTGAATTTTCCTCATTATTACATTAACATAGAACTGTACTGATTTAGCATAATTTATGATTTAGCCGACAATTAAAAGGCCTATCAAGGCCGTTAAAAAGGTAATTAAATTCAAATTTACGCTGCCCATCCAACCTTATGAATGGCGAGCATGCGAAAAGGTCGAGCGGCCTTTACACTTTTTAGGAAACCTCATGCACGGGCGGGATGAGGTTTCCTAAAGCAACTAAAAATCAAATAAAAATTTTACACTTGAATTAAAGACATGTTTCTGCTCATGTGACATGAGGGGACATGTTTTACGATCTTTTTATTTTCTTTACTTTTTTTTTAAACAGCGCTTCATCTCCGAGGCAGCTCTGTGCCTCAGGGAGACTGTATAGTGTGCACTCGTGCACATGCGCAACGTTTGCGCTTGACCCACTTGCCCTCCTCCCCCCGCCCACACAGGCAGCGCTCAGCACTGCTGCTCGCGTTTCACGCCGGGCGGGCCTTAATTGGCCAGCCAGCGTGAAATCGCAGTGCAATGCCGATCGCGGGCTGTAGTCGGCTTCCCGACCGCCCCCGCACGCCAATGGCAAAATTCTGCCCTTTGTGTTGATGCATCTTCACACAGCATTTAAACATATTGTCAATGAAACTTACTTTCAATGGTTGAGCATTTTCTCCGTCTGAACTCCTGAACTCAATGCGCACTGCTAGATTTCTTGCCTGCAGAAATGGAAACTGATTAAGTATTTCATATCCCTTAGAAAACTGGGCTTCTGCACACTAAATGAGAGCAAGCTCTCCCCAAGATTCACAATGTGCCACAAAGGCACAAGTTTCCCCTCCTCCCCTCAACAATGGATTCTGTGGAAAGACACCCCAGGTATATCTAAAAGTTAGCAGTGAGATTCTCTAAAAACAAATATGACATCAAACAAAACATAACATTTTGCAGTAACAGGGTGAAGGTACTAAGTCAGCAACATGATACTGGTGAAAATTCCTCAATATTACATTAACATAGAACTGCATTGATTTAGCATAAATTTCAGGAAAAAATAAATCAGACTTCAAGCAGTAAATTCTTCCAATGTGTATCCAATCTTGTACATCACAATAATAGAGTCCGGAGATATTTCATAGCTGCCGGCTTATCTTTAATTGGTGGCTACAAATGGATAATGGACTGAGATTTCAATTACTGAGACCCACATAGTAAGGAAGTTACATAATCAACAGAGCTTAGCAACATTGCACAGAAGACACCAACACGCTGTAGATTTTGAAAGCAATGCCTGTACTTCAGAAATGATAAGGGATATGTTTTTTTTTATTCATTCATGGGATGTGGGCATCGTTGGCTAGGCCGGTATTTATTGCCCATCCCTAATTGTCCTTGAGAAGGTGTGGTGAGCTACCTTCTTGAACCACTGCAGTCCATGTGGTGTAGGTACACCCACAGTGCTATTAGAGAGGGAATTCCAGGATTTTGACCCAGCGACAGTGAAGGATTGGCGCTATATTTCCAAAGTCAGGATGGTGAGTGGCTTGGAGGGGGACTTCCAAGTGGTGGTATTCCCATGTGTCTGCTGCCCTTGTCATTCTAGATGGTAGTGGTCGTGGGTTTGGAAGGTGCTGCCTAAGGAGCCTTCCTTAGTTCCTGCAGTGCATCTTGTAGATGATACTCACTGCTGCCACTGTATGCCGGTGGTGGAGGAAGTGAATGTTTATGGATGGGATGCCAATCAAGTGGGCTGCTTTGTCCTCGATGGTTTCAAGCTTCCTGAGTGTTGTTGGAGCTGCATTTATCCAGGCAAATGGAGAGTATTGCATCACACTCCTGACTTGTGCCATGTAGGTGGTGGACAGGCTTAGGGGAGTCAGAGGTGAGTTAACTGCTGCAGGATTCCCAGCCTCTGACCTGCTGTTGTAGTCACAGTATTTATGGCTAGTCCAGTTCAGATTCTGGTCAATGATAACCCCCAGGATGTTGATAGTGGAGGATTCAGCGATGGTAATGCCATTGAATGTCAAGGGGCAATGGTTAAATCCTCTGTTGTTGGAGATGGTCATGGTCTGGCACTTGTATGGCACGAATGTTACTTGCCAACTTTCAGCTCAAGCCTGGATATTATAAAGGTCTTGCTGCATTTGGACATAGACTGCTTCAGTACCTGAGGAGTTGCGAATGCTGCTGAACATTGTGCAATCATCAGCGAACATCCCCATTTCTGACCTTGTGATGGAAGGAAGGTCATTGATGAAGCAGCTGAAGATGGTTGGGCCTATGACACTATCCTGAGGAACTCCTGCAGTGATGTCCTGGAACTGAGATTATTGACCTCCAACAACCATAACCATCTTTCTTTGTGCTTGGTATGATTCCAACCAGCAATGTTTTCCCCCGATTGTCATTGACTCCAGTTTTGCTAGAGCTCCTTGATGCCACACTCGTCAAATGCTATCTTGATGTCAAGGGCAGTCACTCTCACCTCACCATGTTCCATGACATTCTAGTCCAAGATTTACAGGTCACTGTATTAACCATATGGGATGAACATATATATGTAAATTTATCTTTCCAAAACATATAGTAGCAGAGACCTGCAGAGTTCTTGTGGCAGACACATTTTAATTTCAGAGACACCTTACATCTTAGGTAATAAAAGAAGATTAATGAGCAGGAAGATAACAGAAGCTATCAAACACAGTATTTACACAAAGCAATTTAAAAATACTAATGTTCATAAGTAGTCCAATTAAGTAACAACTTGAAGTTTAAAAAATGGTTCAGAGTGGAAAGAAAATGTATTTCTCATCAACTTTTTCCCTCCCTTTCTCTATTGAGGTCTTACCTGGGCTGTTGCATTCAAATACTTTTCCTAAGTATTCAATATTCATGTATGATTCTTGATGGTGTGTCAGCCAACTACAGACCTCGCCAAAAGTTCAACTGTCACAGCACCAACTGGGGGATCAAATCTGGGGTTTTTGTGATTTGTATGAATCAGTTACTGGATAAAAATACTTAGGCCTGAATTTTTGTGAAGTTGGAATGGCTCTGTACCTTAGCTAAAATGGCTCTGGAACCCAGAAGTTCCACCCCCAAAACCAGTCCCCACCATTTTCGCTGGGGTGGGAATGGGGATGAGTTGTATTTCACACATCCGTAGTTCACAGAGGCAGCTGCACATTTAAAAGTGCAGCTTCTTTCAAACAGAAGAAATTCTGGTCACTGAAGGGGACACCAAATCACGGCTTGTTGGCTTTGGATATTTGAGGAAAAGGTCTGAACATACTAGAGTTCTTTGGAGGTCATGTACCCCTTTGGGAGAGAGCAGGTATCCCTTTGGGATTGTTAAGAGAAGGCATGAATGTATGTAAAAAATGGATGAGGTCTGCAGAACTGTCAAGTCATTTAAATCACCTGCACTAAATTTTGAAAAATAAACAGCCAGGCTGCAGGTGAAAAAAAAATCAGTGTTTCCAATTTAACTAGATGCTTGTGGCCATTAGCCTGAGTGCTATCATTAGAGTATTACTTGACTGTTTCCACAACCCATCACTATCACAGTAGGGAGCCGGCAAGTCCACAGTTCGATTGACAGCTCTGAGTGGTTATAAACAGATTAACTGTCTCTGATGTGGGGCTATGAATACACTTTTTTATAATGGATGAAGTACTTGAAGGGATTTAAATGTATTGAATAGGCTGTTATCAATTAGAGTGTTTTTTTAAAATATAGTGAAGTCTGTAATAGATACTTAGAACTTAATTTTATTTCATCTCACCACAGCTCCTGAGGCCTGCCCTTGGTGGATACTGGGCAAGTTGGCATGGAGGGTATAAGGGCATAGCGTGGTGGGTAGAGAGTATGGGGAGTGTGTGGAGGTGAGGCTTGAAGGCCATTTTTGGTTTTACTGCTTTTTTTAAACAATTGGGACAAAGTCCCAGAGCACCATAACAGGCCTTTTAAACAGCCTGCTTTGGCACCCGGCAGCCCCTGTGACTGCCTCCGAACTTTTTCCAGGGGACAGCAGGCCCGACTTCAGTTGGCACGCATCCATTCCCCACCTAGAATGAGAATCGTTCAGGGTACTTTCTCATGAGTCAAGTTCGCGGAGTTGGGAATTTTCCAGACTCTGTGCTCCTGGCTTGGGAGCAAAAATTTGGCCCTTGGTGTTCAATTTTTCTTTGACAATGACTCCCTTGTTTGAAACCATAGGAAAAAAATCCAACCACAACCTCCAAAGAAGATGATTAGTTTTCTACATTGCCTCCGGTGCAACGTCATGACCAATCAGTGTCAAGCTGCCTGGTTTAAATTTCAAACAATGCTTAGTAGTTAACTGTCAATCACAATCAACTGGTGCATTCTCCATGGCAACGCCTCTACCAATCAGCCACTTGCCAAGCAATCAGCACTCTCTTCTTAGACATATATAAATATGTATAAATATGTTGTACCCCCCTGACATTGGTATTTTCATGCAAGTTATTCTAACGAGTGCAAGAAGAAAAGATTCAACAAAAAATGTCTCTTTTTTCCAGAGATACTCAAGAAGATTATTGATGAAAATGGTATAGATGTAAAACAATCCAATTTTTGCTGAGTACCTTACCTTGGCAAAGCATTTTTGACCATCATATTTCAAATGTTTGGGGTAAATGTAAACATGGTTTTTGTATGCTGTGTAAGGTTGGGAATATTTTGCAGACTCTTGCACAAACTCTTCAACCCCTATGGTAGGTTCATATGTATTTGGGTCCTTGAATGGTTTAATAGGCACATATGACGGGGTAACACAATCTGAAACAGATGAATAACAAGTTGTTTTTTCATTTTACCCAAGTTTGATCTGAGATAAGAATCCAGTAGCTTTCATGACTGTATATCACCTTGCCCCGTCTCGCAGCAATTAAAAAGAGAGTAAAACATTCTCCACTTTATATAAAAACACATTTTCTTGAACAACAATTCAAGTTTAGCAATAACTGAACAAATAAAGTTTATATCAAATTATACTGATTAGTCAAATTGAAGTTCAGATTTGTACCAATGAATGCTGAGATCCTAATCTCAGACAGGTAATTACGGAGAGGAGCTGGGTATGGGCCAAGTACTTCCTCAGGAGAGGGGAAATCACAACACAACATAAATCACACTCTGCTATTTACTTAGAATAACAATGGAGAGCCCTTGCCTTATCAACTGGAGATGGTACATGAGGCAGAGGAAGTAATTAGGCAGTAGGGAAGAGAAATAACCAAAAGTAGAAAGGGAGAAATATAAATTAAACATGCAAACTCTAACTCACATTTTTATTGGGTAACAGCCAATAGAAAATATTTCAATTAGTTTGAAAGAAGGAAAATAGTATAACATCAGTTTTAAGTGATGTTTGCAACACTAAAAGAAAATTTGACTTTGACACACTTTTCTTTTGTCTCAATATAATATATTTTGTTGCTCTATTAAATATTGTACCACAGCATGAGAGAATGTTATTGTATATAATGTATCCTGCCTGAATTCAGGATGACCTCAGAAGTACTTATTTTATCTATTTATCAGCTGAGTTTTGACAAATGAATTTCTGCTGCCACTTTCAAAATACAGTGGAATCTCCAAAGTTACACATAGTGGATATTTGAAATGAAAAATACTTAGAAGGCTGAATTTTGCTGTCAGCGAGCAGGGGGCGGGGCCCATTCACCGACGCGTAAAATGACGCGGGATGACGTCGGGCGGAACCCCGGACGTCATCCCGCCCCATTTAAATCTTCAGGTAGACGGGGGCACAGCGAAATTGAGGCCATTGACAGGATCATTAAAACAATTAAAGGACCTGCCCGTCCAACTTTAAGGTTGGTGGGCAGGCCAGGAGCCCCGGCGGGGAATAGAAAAAACATGAAACCTCATCCACCGGCGGGATGAGGTTTCATGTAGGGATTTTAAAAGTTTACTAAAGTTTTAGTGTAAATTATGAACATATCCCATCTCATGTGACATTGTCACATGAGGGGGACATGTTAAGGATTTTTTTCTATTTTTGATGTTTTTAGAACTGTCAGCGATTTACCTGAGGCAGCACTTAGCCTCAGGGAGATGTGCGCTCTTTCTTGCGCATGCGCGAAAGAGCGCACTCTCACTTTTGGGGAATCCCCCCCCGCCCGCACAGGAAGCGCATAGCACTTCCTGGCGAACGTCACGCTGGGCGGGTCTTAATTGGCCCACCCACATAAAATGGCGGCGGGGCCCGCTTCTCCGGTGGGGATCAGCTCCCTGCCCCCCCGGAAGGCAGAAAATTCTGCCCAGAGTGTTCACATTTTGGGCCTTACACACAAAACCACAAAACAAAGCAATACTTTACTACACCATATGGAATGCAGCAGTTCAAGAAGGTGGCTTACCACCACTTTCTCAAGGGCAATTAGGATTTGACAATAAATGCTGACCTAGCCAGCGACACTCACATTCCAACAAAGAATTTTTAAAAAATCATATGCGTGGGAATAAAGATAAGCAAAATGCAATAACAAATTAAATGCAATCTTTCTTGGGCTGAGGTACTGATTTATGTGAGAGAGGAGCAGAAAGTGCAGTGAGGTGACAATTTGTGTGAGGCTTTGTACTGTATGTATTCTGATGGATAACTGGATCGTGGTTCACAGGAGTTTTACTCTAAGACATTTCCAATGTACAAAGGCACAGAAATGACTCAATTTCTGCACAATAAAATAAATTTTGTGTACAGTTCTCGTCACCACATTACAGGAAGGACGTAATTGCTCTGGGGAGAGTGCAGAGGTGATTTACAAGAATGCTGTCAGGGCTTGAAAATTGCAGCTATGAGAAAAGATTGGATAGGCTAGGGTTGTTTTCCTGAGAACAGAAGAGGCTGAGGGGTGACTTAATTGAGGTGTACAAAATTATGAGGAAAGACCGCTTTCCCTTAGCTGAGGGGTCAATTACTAGGGGCATAGATTTAAGGTGATTGGTAGAAGGATCAGAAGCGATGTGAGGAAAAACCTTTACACCTAAAGGGTAGTTGGTGTCTGGAACTCACTGCCTAAATTGGTGGTTGAGGCTAAAACCGTCAACTCATTTAAAAGGTACCTGGATCTGCACCTGAAGTGCTATAAGCTGCAAGGTTACAGACCAGGGGTAGGAAAGTGTGACTTTCCAAAAATGAGCAGCTAGTTTCTTTTTTTTCTAAGCCAGCACAGACATGGTGGGCTGATTGACCTCTTTCTGCACTGTAACTTTTCTATGGTTCTATGTAAATTCTTTTAATAAAAATGGAGAATAAGAGAAATGCACAGGACAACAGAATATTTGTTAATTTACAATTTTCTCCAAATAGATATAGGGGGCTAAATGGATTCATGTAGCAGTGCTATAGAGACTTCTATGGATTCTTCAGGAGCAGGCTGTGCTCATTGCTAAATTTCTCTCCCATAATTTCATCATATTTCATTTTATTGTGCAGAAATTATTTCAAGTGCAGTTTTGATAGGTTTTCCCTCAGAAATACTGGAATAACAATATTAGCAAGGTGTTCAGAGATTGTTTTATAATCTACTCTTCAAGCCTTGGAATGATTGTCCCAACTGCAGATGGTTGCCACACAGCCTTTCCAAGGTTTGGTTTTCAGCCCGAAATTTCCCATGCAAGAAGTCCTCAATCTTGGTCGATTAATTATGAGAAAGATGTTAAGCAATTCTTCACAGGAAGGGAAAGAAAATTGACAAGCAAGTCGCCCAAGGGATCCATTGCACACCTCCAGCAGATGTTTAGAGGGAAGCATTGATAAATGCTTGGCCTTCGGCCAAAAAAAAAATCTGTCATGGAATTGGTGGGTGAAAAAGAAACATTATACTGCTTTGTTTGTACGTTTCTACAGTTATAATTATACTATTTGCGAGTAAAAACTGAGCAAAGCTATATATGTTGGCGTATTTTTCTATTTGCGTTACATTTGGTGTAGGGTGAGAAGTGCTTCATTAAATCTTGACTGAAACATGCTACAGTTGGAGAAATAAGTGCAGAGTTAAATATATCTAAAAAGACAACAAAATAAATCTCATACTTGGATGGTCAATGGGGACAGATTCCACCGATATATCAAGATTGCCAGGGATGGTCTGTACTTTGGTCATTTTGTCTGCTCTACAACCATGAAAAATAAAGTATCTCATTAGGTCAAAAACAAAACAAAATTAAATAGCCCTCCAAGTATTCCAATGTTCAAATTACAAGTGAAGGGTACCGATACCTTTTGAACTCCATTACTAACTTCAGCAAGTCCTCTGTAGAAATCTTACTGCTTTCTTGCCTGAAGAGAGCAGAGAAGCGAGAGTCTCGGTCGATTGTTCCCTGATTGTCTTTAAATAATGCCCTAAAAGATAAACAGCAATGCAAAACCAGAACTATAGTAAATAGTGTGAAGAAAGGCAATATGGACTAGCATTTGCTGTAGTATGGCATTTAATGGCATTAGAAACTTGCTCCTACATGCTTACCTCAACAATTCTTTACCCACAACGTTGCTCAAATCAAAGTGTGAACAGATAAGAGCACAGTGAGGAAAAAGGGACATTTGGCATTTGAGTGAATAGGACAATCAACAGGATTTCGGAATTGGGAAATAAACATAGGAAGGGCTGAGGAGGAATGAATTAAAAGGGCTGCATGCAATCTTTATTCAAGTATAGAAATAGAAATAAAGAGAGGGAAAGAAGGGTAATAGTAAGAGAGAAATTAAATAAATGAAGAAAAGAAAGACAAAAAATATAAAATTTAAAATTTTACATTTTTAAAAATTTCCTTAAGAATTCAAAATCTGAAGGAATGTGACTTCACACTTGTAATAGTTAATTTTCAGTGCAAGAGAGGCTGATTGTCAGTTATTAACGCTCATTACATTATTAATGGAATACTTATGCTTGTAATGATAACAGGCTTAATAGTCTGTGACGAGTTTAGTGGGGAATTAATAGGCAAATATAACAAGTTTCTGAAGAAAATGGTGAAGCTATGGGTGAGAAACCATTTTTACAAAGCTAACAATGGAGCAGCTTAATTCAATCAGAGAACAGCCTTTGGATATTCAAATTTAACCATGAATCTGTTCCTCGTTTGCAGTTGCTGTACCATTTACCCACAAATAATAGCAAATGGCATTTGCTTTGCCATTATTTTGACAGCAAGTTGTGGCCCATAAGGCCACTTCCATCATTTCGGATAGCTCTGTAATACTAGTCATCTCTAAGGCTACTGCACATACCTACAGAAAAAGCTATTGAACAATTTTGGGAGTCAATGTAACTCACTTACTTTGGCTTTTCTAAATTTCAGATTTGGAGATTTATATTGGAGACTGAAAATTAACTCCAGGCGTGCGATATTGAAGAAAAACTGCATTCATGTTGAGATGTAGTGTTCTTATATTATTTTTATTACCTCATAATTCATGATTTGGCAACATCCTAAAATATTAGTTCTAGCAATTTTAATTAAACATGTCACACTAAACACATCACTTAATAAGGATTCCTGATGTGATTTCATGATAATGTCCTGAAGTTTCATCAAAATACTGAAAATAGGGCCACAAATTGTGAAATAAAAACAATAAATTTGCTTGCTATGGATAATGGAACAATGAAAAAATCATACATGTGAAGCTAGCAAGGGCCATTCAGAATGGTTTTGTAACTAGGCACTATTAAGAGGTGGCATTATTTACGTCACTGAGCTAAGGTCAGTGTTGCCCTTAGAAACCATACGCAGAATTTTTAGTCCATCAGGCGGATGCGGTGAGTGAGCCCAGGAGTGGCCGGGAAACGGTCCGCTGCCTGCAATCGGCCCCCAACCATGATTTCACGCTGGCTGGCCAGTAAATGGCCAGCCAGCATGAAAGGTGCGTTGAGTGCAATCGCAGAAGTCTGCGCATGCGCGGGGGAACGCATACTGAAAGCTTCCTGAAGGCAGGGACAAAAACAGAATTACCTGGAAAAACTCAGCAGGTCTGGCAGCATCGGTGGAGAAGAAAAGAGTTGACATTTCGGGTCCACACGACCCTTCAACAGAACTGAAGTATAGTTAGGAGAGGGGTGAAATATAAGCTGGTTTAAGGTGGGGGGCGGGGGGGAGAGAAGTTGAGGGTGGGGTGGTTGTAGGGACAAGCAAGCAGTGATAGGAGCAGATAATCAAAAGATGTCACAGACAAAAGGATCAAAGAGGTGTTATCTAAGGATAATATCACCACCTTCAACACCTCTTTGATCCTTTTGCATGTTTTCATAACTGGAGCTGTGAGTAACAGAATTGTATATTTGATGCTCAAGAATTCTGTGCCAATTAAGATTGGATAGTATTGGATTTTGCAGCATAAAATAAGCACAATTCTTTAACAATTCTCACAAAGCGCCCAACAGATATACAAATAAATGATTAATGTACAACCACTCATCTAGGTATCTATCAGTATACATCAACATATACGTACCTCACTGACCAAGCAAATGGCATCCGGTACTTGGCTAACTTATTACAAAATTGCTTGTTAGTCTTTAGAATCTTCTGTGCAGTCTTGACAAGGAAACAGTTTTTTAAAAAAATGACAAAGACCTTATGAGAATACATGATAACACCACATCCTTAATTTAATTAGCATCTTTAGAATGAACATGTTTTCAATGCAGGTCATCTTTAGCCTTTGTAGTAGACCCACTCATTCATGAACAGAAACTGTTTGGGGTCATATTAATAATTTAACAACCATGCAGGAAGAGTTTTATTACTTATTGCTCGATTTATTAATAGAACATTACATAATATAAAGTATGTCTAAAGAATAATGAACAGTACAGAAATAAACAGGTACCTTGCTCGAGTCTGAGCTTTTAATGTAGGGTTCAGCACAGCTGGAAATGTTTCCCATTAGTACTTTTTCTATTTTTGCCACCAGCATGATGTCCATATGTGGGTTTGATACAGAGAAAATGGCCTACATGTTAAATAATAATTCATAAATTAATTTCATTTTTCCCAGAGTGGAACGATTGTGCAAAGTTTTCATTTTGAAAAAAAAAACAGAAGAGATGGATAGGAGCTGCTACATTTTTTAATCATATGAACAATTTCAATGATGCACTTAACGTTGCAACAAACAGGGTCATTTATGGCACAGAAGGAGGCCATTTGGCCCATTGAATCTATGCCGGCTCTCTGTGGAGCAATCCAGCCAGTCCTATTGCCCTGCTCTATCTCTGCAGCCCTACGAGTTTATTTCCTACAAGTGCCCATCAGTCTTCATTTTGTCCAACATGCCCAAGCTAAGTAATCATAAAGGATATTTTTCCTCTTTATTCTTTCACTCAATGTGGATGTCGCTGGCTAGGCCAGCTTTCGTTGTCCATCGCTAATTGCCCTTGAGAAGGTGCTGGTGAGCTGCTATCTTGAACTGTTGCAGTCCACGTGGTGTAGGTACACCCACAGGGCTGTTAGGGAGGGAGTTCCAGGATTTTGACCCAGCAAGTGTGAAATAACGGCGCTATAGTTCCAAGTTAGGATGGTGTGTGGCTTGGATGAGAGCTTGCAGGTGGTGGTGTTCACATGCATCTGCTGCCCCTGTCCTTCTCAGCGGTACAGGTCATGTGTTTAGAAGGTGCTGTTGAAGGAGCCTTCGTGAGTTCCTGCAGTGCATCTTGTAGATGGTACACACTGTTGCTACTGTGCATCAGTAGTGGAGAGAGTGAATGTTTAAACTGGTGGATGGGATGCCAATCAAGTGGGTTGCTTTGTGCTGGATGGTGTCACACTTCTTGAGTGTTGTTGGAGCTGCACTCATCCAGGTAAGTGGGGAGTATTCCAACCCACTCCCAACTTGTGCCTTCTAGATGGCTTTAGGGAGTCAGGAACTGAGTTACTCACTGCAGAATTCCCAGCCTCTGACCTGCTCTTGTAGCCAAAGTATTTATATAGCTTATGAAATATGGCAGATTTAATCAGGACTCCAACCAATGGATAGGAGTCAAGGAAATTTCAGTGGGGAGCTTGGGCAGATCCACCCCTGAGCCCCTTACCCCAATAATCAAAGGGGAATGGTTTCTGGAGGTCCAAGTCTTCCCTGGGAAACCGGTTCGTATATCACTTGTTGGGCCCAATGTTGAAAGTCAGCTTAGGTTTATGGGCTTATTAAAGTCACCTGAATACAAGAGGTAGCAGGTACTGGAGGTTACTGATTAACTTGCAGGAACAGCTTGGTAGAGAGCTATAGAGCTGTGCTACTCTGTTAGTGCGAGCAATGGGTTTAAACACAATCTGAATAGAAAGGAGACACTATCACTGACTGGAATTTGGTTTATTATTAGTGAATTTTTCTTCGTGGACATGTCCAGAGTAATAACATTTCATAGCTATTGTACTGACAGCATCAATAGCCACGGATTAATGAATGGTTCAATATCAGTCAATAACAGATTAAGGCCTAAATCCAATCATTAAACAACATGCATAGTTTTATGCTCAAAGGACACAGAGACAATTCTTGAACCGCCTAAAGCAAGTGTTACTTAAATATAGTGCACCAAATGATTTACCCCATTGTTTTAAAGACATGACAGAATAACCGAGAATTAAACATTGCTTTCTGGCTCACCACATTTCCCAAATCCTACAATATAGCTGTGATCAGAAATAATATGAGTTTGCTAGTCTTGGCTGGTTCAAGTAGCTGAGAGAGGAAACACTGTCCAGGAAGAGGTACAACAAAACAATTTTCATTTATATAACGCCTCTTCATCTCCTAACAGACCAACAACAACGGCATTCATAATGCAGCTTCAACTTGGCAGGTCGTCCCAAAACACTTGACAAAAATTGACACTGATTCAAACGAAGAGATATTTGGAAGAGTAACTAAAAGTTTGGTAGAAGATGTAGGTTTTAAGGGCAGTCTTAAAGGACGAAGGGATAGGTAGGAACATTCAGAGAAGGAATTCCAGAACTTAAAGATACACCTTCTAGCCACCTGATGATTTTCTCTTCTCACCTAAGATGGATTACTTTAGTGTCAAACTCAGATGCCAACCTAGCTGGATTTCAAATTCAAGACATGTAATGGGATCTATACACACACTAGAAGGAAGAGGCCATATTCTATTTAAATGGAATTTAACACAAAATTCAAATTCAGCTAATGTAATGTTTGCAGACATTTTGTACTTTCTTTCAAGATGCCACATTAAAATATACACTGTTAAAAGAGACAGAAAGAAATACAGCCAAGCACAGTATTTGAACCCATGACAACAATCCTGACAGACGAGACGGTTAACAATTATACTGCCAGATTTTTGTCTGTTTCCATGGGCGACCAAAGTAGGGAAAACATCTTGGCAGATGCAGTATTCAAAAAAGACAGCGCAATCTGTCAAGATAGTTAAATGATTTTACACATGTTCAGGAGATCAATTAAATTTTTCTCCATCCAACATCATGGTAAATTGGAACAAATCCTTCTGCTACATATGATTTCCAATAACAATAAGAATTTTTGTACAAATTCATGATGAAAGCTTTCACCATTTATTGTGCATATTAAAATTCACTACCAGTTTTTCCAGTTCTGGAGCATAAAATTCAACTCTTCTTTGTAGTACACATTAAACTGCATTAGGTAGAGTAATTATCAAATTATTTACATATATTTTAATTAACAGTACAACAGAAGAATATAAGTCACATAGTAACAGTCCCTTAATGCCACTGAATCAGTACAAACTGTCTCTGATGAATGAAAATCAGCAAACAATAAATGAAAAATGTATCATTGACACGGGCCAGCATTTTCCCGTCGGCGAGCGGGGTACGGAGTCTGCTCGCCGATGCGTAAAATGACACGCGGTGATGTCGGGCGGGCATCCCGATGTCGCCGCACGTCATTTAGATTTTCAGCTCGGTGGGCGCGCAGCAGCCGAACTGTCAAAGGCCTATTAAGGCCATTTAAATAGTCATTAACTCAATTAAATGAACTGCCTGTCCAACCTTAAGGTTGGTGGGCAGGCGAAGAGCTCAGGCGGCCTTTGCATTTATCATGAAACTTCATCCACGGGCAGGATAAGGTTTCATGAAGTGTTTTAAAATCTAATAAATATTTTTACATTAATACTTTGACATGTCCCAGCTCATGTGACAGTGTCACATGAGAGGACATTTCAAAAGTTTTTCTCTTCTTTTATTTAAACCTACACATGTCAAACGGATTTCTCTGAGGCTCCTCTGTGCCTCAGGGAGCTCTCTGCGCTCTTTCACGCGCATTCGCGAAGGAGCACAGGGAACCACTCAGGGAATCCCCCTGCCTGCACAGGGAGTGCACAGCGCTTTCAGGTGAGTATCATGATGGGAAGGCCTTAATTGGCCTGCCCACATAAAATGGCGGCACGTCCTTGATCGGGGGGGCGCCGATCGGGTTCGCGCCCGCCTCCGCCCGTACAGCCCCCACTTCCCCCCAATGGGGGGAAAATTTTCCCCATGGACACTAAATTAATCTCATGCTTCTATTGCAATTATTGCCCCGAGGAAGATTCAAAATTGCAGTCCTGAGCATCAATGAATCAGCATCATGGAATCTGCACTTCCATCGGACGTCATCTATCATTGTCTAAATGTGCACATCACCCTAAAAAAATGCTTGCAAGAGTGTTTAGAATCCATGTATATTTTTACATCAAAATAATGATGAATGTACCAGTAATTATTGTTATAATATGCTTCTTGATGAATGCTGGTTAAAGTAAAACAACCACAAATGGCCTTTAACTTGAAACCCATGGGTGTCAACTTTAGCCCACCAAAATCAGCGTTAATAGGGTGGCAACAGCTTCCAACTAGGGCTGGCAGATTGATTGCCTACACTTGGCTGCCACTGGGTGATTAAAACGTCTGCCTGTTCCAGTCAGCAGGAGCCTTTAAATATGCACATTTGAATTTGATGATGTACATCGATGTCCGATTGCCCTTTTTGGGAAGACTGGTCACAGTTTGTGCTGTAGACACTCAGGGCAGTGTTTCTGGTGGTGTATCCTGAAGGGATCCCAAAAAAAGTTGTTTTAAGTTACTGTTGTGTGGCCAGGAAGAGAAGCCAATGGAAAGGAAACTGGGTTTGATGTGTGAGGACCCACCTTACACCTCTGCTGATGTTAAACTTCATCTCCCCAGTCTCTTTTTCGACTTGCACCAAATGGAAAGGTGACAGCACTGGAAAATGTTCTCACCTGCATAATGTGTAGTCGGTGCCATAACCAAAATAAAACTGTGATTATTTTAACATCTGCTCAATCCCAGCCCCAGTGCAGGCATGCCATGAAGACTATACATAAGCGAGGTGAATAGTAATGGTGATTTAATTTGGGATTAACATATGAACTCTTGATTTGTTTTTGCTAATTTCTCTTTTTGTAAATTAGATAAGGAACTGCTTAACCTAATAGCTGTGCCCCTTCAGCATCGTGGGCAGAGTTTTCTGCCTGTCGGGCGGATGGAGCTGGATCGGCTGCGGGTGGGCGTGGACTCGATCAGCGCCCGCGATCGGGTCCGCGCCACAATTTTGCACAGGTGGGCCAATTAAAGCCCGCTCAGTGTATTTGCCGACTCCCGTGAATAGTGGGAGTGTTCGGGCTGAGGCGGGTGTGCACAGACCGCCGGGTCCAATGGTGACCCAGCAGTCTGTTTAAAGGAAGGCCTGGCAGCCTCCTGTAGGCTGCTCACAATGGCCACTTCCAGGTTACATCACAGGGGGTCGGCTGAGCAGGGCATGTTGGAAGGAAGGGCAGAGGAGCAGGGCAGGCTGCAGGGTCTGCCCCAGGAGCAGGGCAGGCTGCAGGGTCTGTCACAGGAGCAGGGCAGGCTGCAGGGTCTGCCCCAGGAGCAGGGCAGGCTGCAGGGTCTGCCACAGGAGCAGGGCAGGCTGCAGGGTCTGTCCCAGGAGCAGGGCAGGCTGCAGGGTCTGCCACAGGAGCAGGGCAGGCTGCAGGGTCTGCCACAGGAGCAGGGCAGGCTGCAGGGTCTGCCACAGGAGCAGGGCAGGCTGCAGGGTCTGCCACAGGAGCAGGCCAGGCTGCAGGGTCTGCCACAGGAGCAGGGCAGGCTGCAGGGTCTGCCACAGGAGCAGGCCAGGCTGCAGGGTCTGCCACAGGAGCAGGGCAGGCTGCAGGGTAGGCCAGGCTGCAGGGTCTGTCACAGGAGCAGGGCAGGCTGCAGGGCAGGCTGCAGGGTCTGCCCCAGGAGCAGGGCAGGCTGCAGGGTCTGTCACAGGAGCAGGGCAGGCTGCAGGGTAGGCTAGCGGGGGGCCAATGTGCCCCTCGCTTTACTGATGATTGCCTTGCTGCCCTCCTCGAGGAGGTAGCAGCACAGCGGGAGGTGTTGGTCCCTCAGGATGGGAGGAGGTGACCCTCCCACGTGACCAAACATGCCTGGGAGGAGGTGGCAGAGGTGGTGAGCTCCTGTGACGTGGTGTGGCGCACCTGGATCCAGTGCCGTAAGTGCTTCAACGATTTGTTGCGCTCTGGAAGGGTGAGTACCATGTTGGCATTGGGCATTTAACCCAGCAGGTAGCCTTAGCCTTTGAGGCCCACCCCCCCCGCTCCCCAAAGTCTTACTGTTGTGACTGCATTGAATCATGTTGGGCATTTCTTGTACGCTGGGTGGGCAAGCAGGTAGTGCCCATGCTTACATCAGCCTGAGTGGTTCATGAGGAGATGACTTCTTCCCCGCACCATGTGTCACACATGACTAGTCTGGGGGCAACCTGCAGGAGATGCAGCTAGGCGCATACTCAGAACTCCAACACATGTCCTATTCACGGTGATGAGATTGTGGAAGGGAAGCCTCAAGGTATCGTGGCTAAGAACCATCTGCTGCCCTCGATGCTCACGTAGTTGTGCCTCCTTGCTATGGGAGCAAAGACCGTGTGTTTCCTAAAGTGATGGACGCAGAATGTATCTAAGGTGGCCATTGGGGAGGGTTGGGAGCAGCCGTACTATCTTTGAGTGACTGATCAGCAGTAGCTGGAGGCCTGAGATGGGTCACTGTGGTTGGGGTCCGGCGTGTGCGTGCAGAGTCCATGTGCAAATTGCCGCAATGAATGGTCTTCTCTGTTTTTTCAGGAGAAGAATGTTAACAATGCATCTGAGCGTTCGAGGGCTGGAGGCGGCCAGGCTTACTTGATGATGTTAAGTCGCTTCGAACAGGAGGCCCTGGAGCTTGAGAGGCGCCATGTGCCCAGGTCAACTGGTGTCAGTGAGGCTGGGGTGGAACGGCCAGGTGTTTGAGGCCAACAGTGAGATCCGCTCTGTCCTCCCAACATCCATAGCACTGACGATTGCTTACTTTGTTATTGTTGCAACACTGCTCGGTCACAGAGCGTTAGAGTCAGACGTGTGGATCATAGAAAAAGGTCCTTCGGCCCTTCGAGGATGTGCGGCTCAAACACCTTCCTAAGTCTCCTAATCCCATTTCCCAGCACTATCCCCATGACCTTGTATGCCATGGCATCGCAACTGCACATCCAAATACTTATTACATGTTAGGAGGATTTCTGTATCCACCACCCTTTCAGGCAGTGTGTTCCACATTCCCAACACACTGCCCATACTGTTTGGAGTGATCTCAGGGCCAATCATCTGACAGATATAGTTGACTGCTTCGCTTGACAGTCGGAGCCTCCTTCGGCACTGCACCTCAGACATATTGAGGTAGCTGCTTCGCCGCCTGTATACCCCGGCAGCAGGACAGTGGCGTCTTCTATCGCCCCTTCCACCTTGGACCACCTCGTGGCCCTGCACCCTTTGTGCATGCACCTGTACTCCCAAAGGTGGCTCCCCTAGAGGCTGAATGTGCACTCTTGGCCTCCTCCTTATTCTAGCCCTCCCTTCCTCCTCAGAGGAGCTGCCTCCAGTGGACATGTCAGAACCCATACCCAGGCTAAGGGGAGGCCTCCAGAAAGCTGCAGGACCGATGAAGATTACTGACTGAAGAATGCTGACCTGAAGGTTCAAAGTACACAGAAAGCTGCTGGAATTGGTTCTGAACTGCTGCAGATCACACAGGCAAGTTTAATAAACCTTCTGCAATAAATACTCACAGACCAGATTCACGACCCCACTGAGCCCTCTTATCCTGCCCGTGGATGAGGTTCATTAAAAAGTCTCTTACCCACCTGCCCGTTGCGCCCATGCACCGACCCGAAGATCACACGGGCGCCTGAAAATCGCCATCAATTGATGAATTAAGGGCCTTAACTAGCCCATTAATTAATGAATGGTGCGCGGTGACGTTAGGACGCTCACCTGACATCACCGCGTGTCATTTTATGTGCTGACGTGCGGGGACTGCCCCCCACACGTTAAGCAGAAAATTCTGCCCCATGTCTGCATAGTAATTACCAACAGGGTGCCAAGTTTGGGAAGGTGCATTTTGTGGTTATTTTGAAACACTTCACATTTAAGTAGTAAATTATGTCATGTGGGAAGGATGATGGCTTCCATGGTTTCTTGCACTGAATGATACACGCATTGTGCTGGGATAGGGAAAGGGAAGGAGCAAATTGAGCTCTTAACATTTTCCATCTTTTATTCAGAGGTATTGGCAATCCTAAATCAGATAAATCATCAGTAGATCCCATTATTAGATTTTCTATACACTTCCACAACTTCAGTATAATCATTAACCGGATATGTTGTACCATCACAGGCTGAATATGTCTAACATGCCACTTCCATTATCCCTAATCTCTCTCCTGAGCCCTGAACCTGGGGCAGAATTTTGCTGTCGGTGTGCGGAGGCGGGCCGGACACACCGACACATAACATGATGTGCGATGACGTTGGACGTGCGTCCTGTCATTATGTGTCATTTCCACATTTCATTTGGCGGGTGTGCACCGGAGGCTATTAAAAAAGCTATTAAACTTGTTAAGAACGCAGCCCGTCCGACCTTAAGGTTGGCGGGCAGGTGAAGAGGCCAAGCGACCTTCGCGTTTTTCAGGAAACCTCATCCACGGGCGGGATGAGGTTTCCTGAAGGTTTTATAAAATAATTAAATAAATTTTCCTAACTTCACAAACATGTCCCAGCTCATGTAACACATGAGGGGGCATGTTTAAATAAATTTGAACTTTATTTATTATAGTTATTTTATTACCCATTCAATCTCCCTGAGGCAGCTCCGTGCGTCAGGGAGATTGCTGCTCTCTTTCACGCGCATGCGCGAAAGAGCGCGGGCCCCGACTCTTCCTCCTCCCCCCACCCATACAGGTAGCGCTGAGCGCTACTGGCCACGTGTTACACTGGGTGGGCCTTAATTGGCCCGCCCACATAAAATGGCGGTGCGCAGTCGCCCCCACCCGCTCACCATAGGAAAAATTCTCCCCCTGAAGATGAGAAAATGTCTTCTCAATATATTTTTTAAATGTTATCTGAAGATTCCATTCTACTTATTCACAAGACATGTCACATTCTGCCGAAGGCAAAATGTTAAGCACAGCAACTTTTATATAAGCCAACCATAAACTCAGGGACACGAGCCACATCTTTATGCAGCACTATTATAACTTGCAAACATTGGAACATCATAAAAGCACCAATGAGCTTTAAGCAGCCCTTAATAAAAATGCAAGCTTTTAAGACAGTAACATCTAACTATACATTAGTTTTAAGGTAATCACAGTTGGTTTTCAACATCCAGCTACAGAATCAACTCACATTCAATCTGTTAGAATCCAGAAATTTATGAAAAGTAACAGAAACACACATCATAGTACCTTTTTTGGGTATTGTAGCCACCCTTCAGGGAATTTTTGTAACTGGGGCTCCTCAAATTTTTCTCCCCCAGCTGTTTTCACAGGAGAATTTTTTTTTCCTCCATTTTCTGTCATAGACAATGAACCAGAGAGCAGCTGCCTGACATTGTCATGATTTAAATCCACATGAAAATCTGCAGATATTTTTCTGTTTTCTCGAGTATCAAAGAGAGCAAGGCTGATGAAGAATGGCTCAACCTACACAAAATAAAACAGGTTAAAAGTTTCTGTTTACAATGTATTAAGCATGAAATATGTAACTGCTCAACATTGCCATTAAAATCTAAATCAATCAAGAAAAACTTTGCCGAGGTTTTGGTTCCGATCTTTTCTCCCTCCTCCTTTACCTGCCAATTCTTTAAGGCACTGACTCTCTGCTAGGATATGGTTCCATAGTTACCATTCTATAATTTTCCAAAGTGGGTATTTTTTTGTGTGCGACACCATGAATACCGGCTAGTTAATGTATTGTGGAGAACATCAGAGCAGAAAATAATCCGCACTTAACCTGCCAGCTATTGAAAATCCAGCCATCTACTTCTGCATCAGCTGAGAAGTGACTCAACACAGATAAAAAACTGAATCAGGGAATGGCGTATAGCTCAGTAAGACACAGCACGTTTACCCACTCTGATATCAGGAAAGCTAAAACTCAAATAATGGCTTAACATGTTTTTCATAATAAGATTTAGAGTTAAATCTTTCCACTAGAAAATGTCTAGTAGAATGCAATTTGTGCAGATGTAATTATTTAATGCAGAAGAGATCAAAAATGAAGCAGACTCATAGGATAACGACTGCCTTGTAAGCACAGAACAACTCATGAAAACTAACTGGATAATTAACCTGGATTCAGCAATAATGGAGTAGGTGCTTACATTGGTTAGCTGACCACCTTCAGTATCACTGACACAAGCCTGAAGATTTAAGAGAAGAGATCTGCATGTAACCATAATCCGCTTGCCCAGCTTCTGTTCATAAGGCTTCAATGATGGTTCATTCAGCAAAAAATCTGACTTCTGCGTTTTGAGGATCTGAAAAGATAATGTGTACACATCGTCCAGAGATATACATGTCTTCAGAGAATGAAAGTTTTTTAGAAGTCATATATTAGCAGAAATAACATTGTTATTGTGCTGATCTCCATTAAAAGGGCCATCTCACCTACACAGCTTCTCTTCAAGAAAAACTTTTTTTTTGGTTTTGCTTTATTCATTTCTATTCATTTCCTTCATTTTTTTTTGTTTAAACTGGGGATGCTGATGAGATTACAGGGAGTTACGGGGTTGGAAACTAAGTTGTCAAGTGTTCATTTCATCAACCCAAATTCATATTCAACTCAGATTGGTATTTTAAAAGTCTCAACTCTCTGACGATGGCAAGGATCCAATATGAAATTAAATCATCACTTTTAATATAATCAGCAGTAACTCAAGACTATCCAGGTAATGACAGAAATATTGAATAATTACTTTGCTTCATTATTTTTCAAGGAGACTAATGAGGTGAACATGACATTGAATGAAGAGATTTTAAAAAAGTATAAAGATATTTAAGGTGGGCAGATAATTGATAAACTAATCACACTTAAGGCAGGACAAAACCCCTGTTCCAAATGAATTGCATTTTCACATATTAAAATAAGTTAAGATAAAGCTACCAAAGACACTATGACATATATATTTTAAAAATGTTAGATCAAGGAATAGAGTCAGGTAACTATGGGAAGAATTTTCCCCCAATTCAGGCCCGCCCAGCTATGCACTCCCTGTGCGGGCAGGAGGGGGATTCCCTCAGCCGAGAGTGGGCTCTTTCACACGTGCGCACGAAAGAGCGGACTCATCTCCCTGAGACTAAGTGCTGCCTCAGGGAGATCGGCCCCAAATTTAAAAATGGTAAATGTACAAACATAAAATTTCCCTGACATGTCCCCTCATGTGACACTGTCACATGAGTTGGGACATGTCCATCACTTTTAATCAAACTTTTATTAAATTTTTAAAAACCCCAATGAAACCTCATCCTGCCCATGGATGAGGTTTTATGCTTTTTCTGAAGCCCGCCAGGATTCCTGGCCTGCCCGCCAACCTTAAGATTTGATGGGCAGGTCCATGAATTACTTGAATTAGTTTTTAAATGGCTTCAATAGGCCGTTGACAGTTCGGCGGGCGCACAGCTGATTCGGCTGCACCCCCGCCGACCTGAAAATTGAAATGACGCGGGGTGACGTCGGGGGTTCCGCCCAACATCATCCCGTGTCATTTTATGTGTTGGCGAGCAGGCCCTGCCTCCTACTTGCCGACCTAAATATCCTGGCCTATAGACCAGTTAGATTAAGACCAGTGGTGGAAAGGGTAATAGAATAATTAAAGATGGAACAAAAAAAAAAATCAAAAGAAATAAAAATACAGTAACAGGGTAGTCAGAACAGATTTTAAAAACTATATTCAATTCTTTGAAGATGATACAGGAGGAGTAGGCAAGAATTATGTATCAGATGGAAGATACCTGGATTTTCAAAAGGCCTTTGAGAAGGTATGTTAACAAGATTCAAGGTGAAGGTCAGAGCATGTGGAGTCATAAAACAAGCAGAATAGACAGCAAGTTAGCTTTAGAACAGAAAATATGAGCTGGTGTTAAGAATCAATAATAAAAACAGAAAATACAGGAAATACTCAGCAGGTCAGGCCATGTATGTGGAGAAAAACAGAGTTAACGTTGCAGATCGATGATGACCCTTGACTTAAAACGTTGTCCAGAATTTTGCCAGGCCAATAGGGGTTACACTCACTGGTTGGAGAACTGGCGTGGGTTCCTTGGGGGAGGCCCAATGGAAATCAGCCAGGATTGAGGCCCCTGGTGACAGAGGTCCCACCCTTCAAGAGCTGTTGGCCAATCAGAGGCCAGCAGCTCATCATTGCCGCCAGCACCAGCGGGAATGGTGGCTGCTGGCACACTGCACCCATCCTAGATCCAGGATCATGTAAGGACACCAGGTCACAGGTAAGTGAAGGCAGGATGGGGGTCACGGGGTTGGGGGGGAGTGGCTTTCAGTGCTGTGTTTGCATACAGAGTACCTGAGTGTGAGGACCACCACTCCACCACCCCACCACTCCACCACCCCACCACTCCACCCACCTGCCAAAACCCAGGAGACCACTGGCAAACCCGAAAGGTTTAGCTGGGTGCCCATCTGAGGGTGCGGAAGACCCATGTGGCCTCCATTTAATCGCTGAGCCATCAGTAAATTGCAATGGGCTCAGGGATAATGGGTGTCAATTGGCTCATTAATGAGCCTAATTGACATCCTGCCGCTAGTGGCCAAGTATCCCACATCAGTGCCATCCATCCTCTGACTTAATCGCAGGAGGATTTCCTGCTGCTGGGTGATTGACACAGGGCCTCTCCCATGATTAAGTAGGCCTGGTCACCAGTGTTCCCACCACGATTGGCTACATAAAATCCGCCCCTTTAACTCTGTTTCTCTTTCCACAGATGTTGCCTGACCTGATGAGTATGTCCAACATTTCCTGTTTTTATTTCAGATTTCCAGCATCTGCAGTAGTTTGCTTTTGTATTAGGTAAGAAAAGCTACCCGAACTGGCAAAAAGTGGGAATAATGTTCCCCAAAGGTGGATGTTTGGACCACAATTGTACACAATTTACATAAACAATTTTGACCTGGGAATCACAAGTACAATTTCAAAACTTGGGGACTATGGCAAATTGGGGATATAGTAAATACTGCAATAAAATACCAGAAAACATGAATAAAATTGCAGAATTGTTGTGTAACTGACAAATGGGGCAGTATTTTCTGCCCTGTGTACTGATGTGTTTGGAAACAGGGAGGGCATTTAATCAAGCAGGAAAGTGGCAGGTGAGCACCCCACCACCTTCTCACTTCCATCCCAATTACATTCGTGGCAGGAAGGCCCATCGTCAATCTTCCTCCCCCACTGCCAATTCAAGCCTTTACGTTTGCAATTAGTAACCACTTAAGGGCCTCATCCCCCTGCCGCAAGTATTAAACCAGCTGCGGGAATGTCTTTCACCACATGGGGAGCACAAGAAGTAAACCTGTGCAGGCTGCTTGTCATCTCCTGGGTGGGGACGGGTGGGAGTAGGGGTGGTTCAAAGGACCCAGCATCAGGAAGGGAGGGGGGCTCTGAGAGCCAACCCCTGCTCTTGCTGCCGACCCTCTCTACACCCCCCCAAAACCCCCATCTCACGAATCCCTTCCTGCCATTTCTTACCTCTGACCTTGGTTGCTCCATAATCCTGGGCCACTAGTGGCTGTTGTTCCAGCAGCAGCCACCACCTTCCCAGTGCTGCTGCAGAGCAAAAGAGCTGCCAGCCTTTCACTGGCTCCTGATCCCAGAAAAGGCCTGCCGGTGGCCTTTCAACTGCCTGATTGGCTCATGGTTTGGTGGGCCTTCCCCCTTAGAGACAATGCAGGTCTAGGACCATGTCACCTTCACAAGATTCCACCCATGAATTTCAATATAGGTAAATGTGAGGTGATACATTTTGATAGGAAGAAAACATGCTGGTCACATACTGTTTATATAATAAAAATCTTAAGTGGGATAGAACAGCAAAGAATTCTAAGGGTAATAAGTCACCAAAATCTGTCCTCTTTAAAATAGGGGGTTAGTGCTGCAAAGCTAATACAGTAAATGGAGCCAAAATAACATGTTTCATAAAGGACTGTTTCATCAATAAGAGCTACACAAATCACAAAGTCTTGATGCAGGTTAATAAGGCCATAAAAAAGCAGGCCAGGCACTAGAAGGATAGAATTGAAAAGCATAGAAGTTATGTTAGATTTGCATTGAACCTTGGTTAAACCGCTTTTGGAGTACTGTGCACAGTTCTGGTCTTCATGTTATAAAAAGTATATAGAAGCATTGGTGAAGGTGCAAAAAAGGTCCACATGAAAATTACCTGAACTGGGAGCATGTACTTATCAGGTAAGGCTGAACAGGTTGCAAGTTTGTTCTCTAGGAAGGAGAAGGCTAAGTGTTGACCTGGGAGAGGTCTTTCAGATTATGAAAGGGTTTGACAGAATAGATGTAAAGATGATGTTTCCACTTGTGGAAGAGATCAGAACTAGGGATCATCAATACTAGGTGGTCATAGGTAAATTCAGTTGGGAATTCAGGGAATTCTTTATCCAGAATGTGAGAAGAATGTGGAACTCGCCAACACATGGGGCAGAAAATTACGCCTGGTGTGCGGGCGGCGCCTGACACACCCAAGCGCGAAATAAAGCGCATTGACGCAGGCCGAGCATGCCAACGTCAACATGCACTCTCGGGATAGTTAGGTCAGCGTGCGTGCACCAGAGCCAGAAGCGGCACACCGACAATTATAAGGCCTATTAAGGCCATTAAGTAAATAATTGCTTGGAATTTTCACTGTCCATTCAACCTAACGGTTGACGAGCAGGCGAAAAGGCCAAGCAGCCAGGTGGGATGAGGTTTCCTAAAGCAAATAAAAATAAAATAAAAATTTAACACTTGAATTAAAAACATGTCCCTGCTCACGTGACAGAGTCACATGAGGGGACATGTTTTATAACATTTTTATTTTCCTTATTTTTTTTAAAAACAGCACTTTATCTCCCTGATGCCTCAGGGAGATTGAAATGCTCTTCCGTGCACATGCACAAAGTTCGTGCTAGGCCCGTTCACCCTCCTCCCCTCCCCGCCCACACAGGCAGCGCTGAGTGCTGCTGCTCGCGCTCCACGCTGGCCTGCGTAAAATTCCGGTGTGGTCCTGATCGCGGGCAGCGGTTGGCTTCCCGACCTCCCCGCCCCCGCCAAGAGCAACATTCTGCCCGTGGAGTAGTTGAGATAAAGAGCATTGATGCATTTAAGGGAAAATTAGATAAACATGAGGGAGAAAGGAATCAAATGGGATTAGATGTAGTAGGGCGGGAGGAGGCCCACGTAGAGCATAAATGGCAGCATAGACAAGCTGGGCCAAACAGCCTTTTTCTGTGCTGCAGACTCTTTGCAATTCTATATAACTCACAATCTTACAATCTCATACAGTAAGGTCATAAGGATTATTGGTGCGATAAAAGAAAATTCACACTGGGCTGTAGATGGTGCACTTTTGAGGTTGAGGTTAAAGGAAATTGTTCAGACAGAGAAGAGATAATTTTCATTTTTGTTTCTCTATGCTAGGGAAAATTGTCCAATTCTGCACTGTGAGAATAAAATGTCACCAAAATCTGTTCTCTATAAAAATGGGAAGGTTGGGGGGGGGGGGTCGTGCTGCAAAGTGAATACTGTAAATGGAGCCAAAATAACACATTTCAGAAAGGACCCTTTAATTAATAATAGTAATTAGCAATGATAATTCAGCTGCCTCACATTGTTGGCCACAGTGCTTTTGTTATCAGCACTCAGTTTAAAAAATATATACTAAATGAGACAGACAGCAACATTAAAGAAAAAGGATGTTAAATGGGATTTTTTTTTTAAATGATTTTCATGGTGAGACTCCATTTTTGGAGTACTTTCTGTTTCACACGTACACAGAACAATCAGGTAGAGAAATGGGGGCTGGAATGTACCACAGACAATGGTGAAACAGTCATGCAAACTTATAGGCCATCTGCTCTTGGTTTCCTATTAGTGGCCAATGTAAGTGCTTGAGAGGAAGTGGTGGTGATCACAGAATCTTAACAGCACAGAAGGAGGCCATTTGGCCCATCGTGTCTGCACCGGCTCTCCAGTTGAGCATTATGACCTAATGCCATTGCCCTGCTTTTTCCTCGTACCCCTGCACATTGTTTCTATTCAAATAATCATCTAATGCCCCCTTGAATGCCTCAACTTTTCAAGTCCTTCTTAGTATTTTTTTTCCTCTTACCAGGCAGCATCCTAACAAATCTGTGTTGTATTGTCTTAAATTTATTTAAATTATTTATTTATTAACAGTTCTACTAATCTGAAGTGAGGCTGTGAATCTATGCCTTCAAACCCCTCTGCCCTTCCACAATACTGGGGAGAACATCTCATATCTTCTTCAACATATTGTTGATTTGGGGTCTTTTAAATCATATGAGAGTGCAGATGGGGCTTTGGTTTAAAGTCTGTTGCAAAAGGTGACACTTCTGACAAAACAGTGCTGACAATGCAGTGCTCCCTCAGTACTGCACCAAGTTGTGAACTTGGATCATTTGCTCAAGTCTCTCGAGTGGGATTTGAACCCATAACCTTCTGACTCAGAGGGGAGAGAATGCAATCAATTGAATGCGTTCCCTCCTTGGGAGACCTGCTAGTTTGGGCATCCCTTCAAATCACTAGCATGATGTCTGACAGGGCCAGGGGCAGGGGCAGGGGTGGGGTTTGGGTGGGTGGGTGATGGAAGTGACGGGGAGAGTTGTACATATCCCAGATTGACAACACTCGATTTTATGGCAATTTGTGCACCACACTGGGAGGGAGGGTGATGTGATTAAAGAAAGAATTAAATAGGGTCTGACAAAGAGAAAAATAATCAAGCAGGAAAAAAAATGAGAGATACAAGAAAAGAAATGGAAAGAGAATGTCAATGCAAGTGATATTTAGAGGAAGGACATCAGCAGAACAAAAGCTAGCAAAAGAAATATGTAATAAGAGGTGAAGGATAACACAATTGAAGGACAAGAAAGTGGGTTCAAAACAGAACCACAGGTGAAATAAGTTGAGAGGTAGGAGTTGCTGTGGCCTATGAAGAAACATACTTCTTTGAAAGTGCTAAAGTAAAATAACATGCTCACTTAACACAAAACTGCAAGTTTCACTCCTTAATTTTCTCCCAAAAACAATAGGTTTATGCTTCATCCATGTGGCCACACTTTATGCATCAGTCTTGGCAGCAGATGCAGCAAATTATCCCATTGTGGAACATCAAACTACAATGGCCATGCGCTCACCCAACGCACAAGATAGTAACTCAGAGCTGTTTCTACATTTTAAGTCATGTATCGGATGGTGAATGAAAGCTTGCTGATTTTTTTTCCTCCTCATCACGTTTAGTGTTTAAGCCACACATTAATTAAAACTAAACATTAATCAATAAAATATTAATGGACTGCAATGAGTTTGTGATTGTATTTTCCCCACACTGTTGTCCACCATAATCTAAGAACACCTGGTATAAACAAGCATAATTAATTGGAATGGTAAACAATATCAGAGTTTATTCAAATTATTAATTATGGTTGATATTGTCCTTTGGTACTGGTAGGTTACAAAGATACATATTATAATTTACATGCACTTTTTAACTTGTCTTCACTCCATGTCCATGTGGTTTCCTGCACCTTGCTATGAATCATTGTACTGCTGAAATAAGTTCCAAGGTCCCAGTCAATTCGACTCTTGAATCAGGTGCTAAAGGCGACTTTAAGACTGGTTTAGGTTGACTTGTCTGCTGAATGTAGATATGGCCAGAGACTAGAAGCAAAATACATTGGGAAACATGGTACACGAGTTTGGAGTGCACAACAGGGGAAATTCTTGGCAGCCAAGTCAATCTATATCAATCATAAAGTCCCCTTTAGCACCTGATTCCAGAGTCGCAGTGACTGAGACTTTCTCTACCATATTAATTACATTTTTAAAGAAATGGATAGCAGTACCTTTCTGACTAATTTAACAGCAACATATATAAGTTACTTACTGGTATATCAGGGTCAAGCGAAAACAGATTTAGTCGTTCTTCATTTCTGGACATTTTTATGGTCTCTTCTGTTTCTGCAATATACTGTGTACAATAAACGAAAAGGGAAAAGGAAAGTCAGCACATACTTTATTTCTAAAAACATCAAAAGCTTTACTTCTGGAGGGATAGAATTGATAGATGTTATGCTACTCTTGTATCAAACCTTGGTTGGACTACATTTGGAATACTGTTCACAGTCCCAGTCAGCATATTATGAAAAGGATTAGGAGGCACTGGAGAGGGGTGAAATGTTTCCACATGTGGGGAAGAGCAAAACTAGAAGCCATCAATATAAGATAAACAAGTAACATTCACACTATACAAGTACCAGACAATGACAATCTCCACTATGAGAGAATCTAATTATCTCCCCTTGACGTTCAACAGCTTTACCATTGCTAAATCCCTCAACATAAACATCCTGGGTGGGTTACCATCAACCAGAAACTGAACTGGACCAGTCATACAAATACTGTGACCACAACAGCAGGCCAGAGGTTGGGAATTCTGCAGCGAGTAACTCACCTCATGACTCCCCAAAACTTGTCCACCATCTACAAGGCACAAATTAAGAGTGTGATGGAATACTCTCCACTTACCTGGATGAGTGCAGTGGCAACAACACTCAAGAAGCTTGACACCATTCAGGACAAAGCAGCCCACTTGATCGACACCCCATCTTAAACATTCACCATCTCCACTACTGATGCACAGTGGCAGCAGTGTGTAATGTATAGCATTTATAATATTTATAATTTAATTATAATAATGAAATGAAGTTAAAATAACTTATAATATAATGCCTATATTCTCTGGAGTTTAGAAGAATGAGGGGTGATCTCAATGAAACTTATAAAATTCTTACAGGGCTTGACAAGGTAGAAGCAGGAAGGATGTTTCCACTGGCTGGGGGGGTTAGAACTAGGGACAGTCTCAAAATAGGAGGTAGGCCATTTAGGACTGAGTTTAAGAGGAATTTTTTCACTCAGAGGGTAATGAATCCTTGGAATTCTCCACCCCTGAGGGCTGTGGAAGTTCAGTTGTTGAGTATGTTTGAGACAGAGATCGATAGATTTCTAGATACTAATGGCATCAAAGGATATTGGATAGCGTGTGTAAGTAGCATTGAGGTAGACAATCAGCCACAATCCAGTTGAATGGTGGAGCAGGCTCGAGGGGCTGAAAGGTCTACTCCTGCTCTTTGTTCCTATTTAGCAATTCACCAAGGCTCCTTCAACGGCACTTTCCAAACCCAGGGCCTCTACCACCTAGAAGGACAAGGGCAGCAGGTGCCTGGGAATATCACCACTTGCAAACTCCTCTCCAAGTCACTCACCATCTTGACTGGAACTATAGTGCCATTCTTTCACTGTCGGTAGGTCAAAAACCAGCAGGACTGTGGGTGTACCTACACGAGATGGACTGCAGCAGTTCAAGAAGGCGGCTCACCCCGATCTGCTCAAGGACAATTAGGGATGAGCAACAAATACTGGGTGTAATGGTGGACATGGAGAGATGGAGTTGAGTGTGGAATATGACCTAGAATTGTGCCCTATGTAGGCCTGATCTTTAAACTGCAGTCAGGGAACTTGGTTCAGTGTCTGTGGCTTTACTGCAGGGGAGGCAGGTGATCTGCTCCGCTGCAGCTTCACTGGTAAGCTGGAGCCCAAGAATTTCCAGGCTCTCAATTTGCTCCCAAAAAAGTTTTGGAGTCGCGTTTTCACTTTGGGCATTATTAATGATCTGGATGCAAATTGTTCCCAAAAAGTGCTTTTTTTTTGAAAATTTTCCCATCAAGCTTCCATTCAAACCCATTCTCATATTGCTATACATAAAATTTGCCATGAACCTTGATGTTCATGAAATGTTCTTTGATATATTTAAGAATGGTGACTTGATACAGTTTGATTAACACAGCTGAAAATTAGTTTGTCACAAAAATAAGGATTTTAATCAGTGTCCCATCCACCACCTGTGGGTAATCTGATTTTAAATAATTCAAAATGATTTTAAAAACCTAAATTTAACCATTTACTAGTTATACTGGCAAACAATAGTCAGATACTCAGTAAATTTTTTTAAAATTATATTCAAAAGCTTTGAGTAAATGCTTATTAGTGTCCAGCTTAATTTTTGGAGCCTCAACAAAAGCCTGCAAAAAGAGCACCATTAATAGTAAGTCCCAAATGTGTTTAATTCGATCTGGGGTGTGGACAGTTTTGTGAACGTAACCAGCTTCTGGCATGGTATCTTTTAGATTACTGCAAAAGATTGCTCATAGAAACTCAAGTTGCACTGAATGTAAATGCGGGTACAGTTCCGCCATCTCTATAGCTCTTGAACAGCCTGGTCACTGGCAGAGAATAAGTAGTCCATCTAAGCAGATGACCACTGAAGACTAAAAGGTATTTCTGAAACAAAAGAGACATGTTTCGTCAAAGCTTTTCATGTTGCACTCATCAGGACAATTCACAAGAAAATGCCCATGTCAGGTGAAACATTAAGTTTATACTATATGTGAAGAGAGAGCTGATTGTTTGGCAAGTAGACTCTGATTGACAGAGGCATTGACATTTAAAAATGCACTAGTTTACATTGACTGATAGTTAACTGCCAAGCATTTTTTTTGATTTTTAAACCAGGCAGATTAACTCTGATTGGTCAAGACATTGTCCAAAACCAGCGAATGGCTGTCACTTGTTTTGTTTAGCTGAAACAGTTGCAATGTGCGTACATGTTCTTTCTGTCTGCAAAGAACAGGGCCCTGTGTATTAATATATTTAGCTTCCAGTACATGCAAATGCATCACATTGCGAGCCCGACTGACAATCTTAAATTGGTTGTCAGCGTAATTCTTAGCACACTGAGGATTATTTAACAAATGTTGTCCAATCAGGGAATCACATCTAATGTTGGATACTGTGTTTTGAGCTTTGCAAGCACGGGCTGGTTGGGTACAGTCTGTACCTTGCCTGTTGCGAACAGCGGAAGGGACATGCTGTTTGATATGATTCGCCAATCTTTCAGACTTAAGGCCTACATACCTAGCATCACACAGGCGCTGAAATTCATCTACCACAAAACTCATTTGTGTGATAGGCCGAGTGTCTTTTTGGCTTGACGGCAGCATCCATTAGTGATGAATACCATTTGTGTTGCTACTGCCTAGTAGCAGCATGAGACAGCTAGCTTCAGCTGTTGCTTAAATTTTTGATATTATCCTGGAAAGGCAAGGTATCTGAGGTAGACTGGGCAATTTTCAGGGCCGAAAATGACAGCCTTGGGCGCATTCATGAGTTTGCGCGATATACAGCGCGACAATGACATAATCTTGCGAATTGTCCTGAGTGCAAGGTGAAAAGCTTCGACAAAATAAAAGTCTCTTTTTTCAGCAATACTCAAGTTCTGTCCTCCCACGTGACTAAACTATGTTTATTTTGGTACCACCAGTGATTAAGGGATGTTCCATTTTCTGATGAGGCAAGGCAAAGCTCCCAAGGCAACGAGATAACAATGATCCACAATTGAAGCTTATCACTATTATGGTACCCGCTTCCGGCGGGTTGGCCTTATAATGACATGCAGTTACATCACAATTAAGTTCACTTCACAAAGTAGGCATCATTAGGGCTCCTCTCTTGAGTGTCAAATTAATTATGATAAATAATTATTTGTTGGTAACAAATGACACAAACCTGATTTTACTTATATATATAGCTGCTAGACAAAAAAAAATCACCCCAAGCTTGCAGGGTTGGATTTGAACTCGGATGTGATTGATGGGTGTTAAATATGCACAGCTTGTCCCAAAATTTGTAATAAGCCTTTAAAGGCCATACCTAGTTATGAGCACAAAAATGTGCCCTTCAAATCTCAATTCAATAACTAGTTCCACTTCAATGTATTTGTCTTTGCAAAATGTATTGATTCTTTGAGTTTATAAAAATGTTCATATTTATTATATAATCCACAGATCACAACAGAATGAGTGTCATTTGCCAACATAGTCCTTGGAAGTCAAAAAAAGTGAGCTTAGATGCTGAATTAGCTTACCTTTGCTAATTCTGAATGGATGATGTCCTCAGAGGAGTCTATTACATCATTTGAGCCAACATCTGCCATTTCATCCTCTGTGGAATAATGAAGTCAAACATATGTAATTTATGTAATGTGCTGGCTTGATCAATTTACCAAGCTTCAACTTATACTTTAACTACACCAAAATGTAAGCACAATTCAGTTAATGAATTTAAAGAAGCAATGAATAATATGAAACTCGAACAGTCAGGTAAAGTATCCATTTAAAAGGTTTCAACATCTATGGTTATGTGATTAAATGCATCAGTGAACTTTTTCTGAAATTAGCTCCTTCTCAATTATCAAAGTAATATTTTTGATTAACTTAAAATGGTTTTGCAACTTTAAAAGAAAATAAGAATTTACTTGGGTGTTGTTTCACATTGCACTGGAAAATTCATAACTTTTGTTCACACAATAAAATATTTTTACATCATAGATTTTTTTAAGATACGTACTTAAAAAGGAATTAAATTATACATCATGACTCAATTCAATCCTCCTTTTAAACTCATGTACTCAGCATCAATTTACCCAGAGTTTCATCATGTTTGATGTCTGTAAGGTCCACACTTTTCCGTTCCTGACTTGATCCTTCTGGATTAATCTGGAGGATTCGGTTCAAGGTGGAAATCCAATCCTCCATGTCCTGTTCACTATCAGCTGCCAGCACAAAGTATGTCACATTGTTCATTTGCAGCTCAAAGGCATGTCGACGAAGTTTACTGTTCTGAAAGATTCAAGAGACAAGGTAGAGAGAAAGGATTGATCAAATTGGTCATTCTGATCAAATAAATTGACAAGCATAAAGTAAGAAGGACAAACAAACAATGATATTATTAATTAACTTTGTGTTTCACTAACTCAGTTCTGGAGATGGGATCTTTTGCTTGAATAGAATCTTGCTGTATGGGAGGACAGGACTTTACTTTAATTCATTCTTGGGACATGGGCATCATTGGCAATGCCTGCATTTATTGCCCATCACAACTTGCCTTCGAGGAGGTTAAGGTGAGCCTTATTCTTGAACTGTCGTAGCTTTCATGTAGAAAGAACTCCTGCAATGCTATAAAGTAGGGACTTCCAGTATTTTTTGATCTTGTCTGTCCATTCAGCTTGTTGCTCCCCCTGGTAGATTTGCTGCAGCTAGTATCACTATAAGAATTTTGATGGGCTGCTGACAGGATTCCCAGGTATTCTGGGGAGCCAGTGCCTGTGTTGGAAAGTGGGACTAAACGTCAAGTACCTGCAAGAGTAAAGGAATGCATGCCCAAGTCTGTCCACTTGAGTTTCTACCCCCAACTTCCAAACTTTGACAGTGAAAATCACTGTTCCCATCATTTTATGGAAAGCACTATTATTTTGGTATTAATGACAGGGAATGCATTGTATGACATCTCAAGAAGAGCTGGTGAAAAGAGGACCCGGAAGCAGTAACCACCACCTAGAAGAGCTATCCAGTCCAGTCTGAGGCTCTAAAGCAGAGCAACTGCATTCTGAGAGCAATCAAAGTGTGGCAGCACAGGAAAACAGATAAGTGATTGGTTGGTGAATATTTTGCTCATTTATCTTCAAATCCCGTGTAATTTATTAATAATTGTAAGGTTTTATTAGTTGCAGTAAGGTTTATGATCAGTAGTAAAGGTTAAGAATAAATTAATTAACATAATAAAGATGGCAGGGCAGGTGATGTGTTGTGACTGCAGAATGTGGGACAGGAAGGTGTGACTGTGAACTAGGAAGGCATGAGGACCCAGAAGTTAGAAGTGGACGAGCCTCAGCCTTTGCAATTTTCCAACAGGTTCAAAGCCGCAGCCTGTATGGATGAAAAGGATGGCCGCAGAGTGGGTGAGCAAACTGGCCGTGGTACAGGAAGCCATTCAAGTGGAGGGAGTTAATAGGAATGTAATGGTAGTTGGGGGCAGTATTGGCAGGCGGATACACACAATTCTCCGCAGCCAAGAGCAGGAGTCCAAAAGACTGTGTTGCCTGCCTGGTGCCAGGGTTCAGAACATAGGCTCTGGTTGGAAAGGAACTTGCAGTGGAATGGGGGGGGAGAGAATACAATAGTCATGGTCCACATATTCATCAATGACATAGGTAGAACTAGGAAAGGGGTTCTGATGAGGGGCTATGAGCAACTAGTAATCTTTGGACTACTACTCAAGCCATGAGCAAATTGGTGCTGGGTAAATCAGATTAGAGAGTTAAATGTTCGGTTCAAAAATTGGTGTTAGAGAAATGGATTTCGATTCATGGGGCACTGACACCAGAACTGGGGAAAGTGGCAGCTGTACCATTCGGACGATCTTCACCTGAACCACGCTGGGACGAGTGTTCTGGTGTATCATATAACTAGGGCAGTAGAAAGGACTTTAAACTAAATAGTGGGCGCAAGGGAACAAGTTTGGGAAGATGTGATAAATTAAATAGAAAAGGCAAGGCAAATGGGCAAATTAGGAATAAGAGAAATAATGATCAGAGTGTTTCAAGTTATACAAGGACCTCATAGTGAAGGCACCCCTTGGTAACAGTAATCATAACAGTGATTGAATTTCATATTCAGTTTGAGGGAGAGTGGAGTGGGTCTAAAACTAATGTTCTAAACTTAAATAAGGGTTATTAGAAGAGCATGAAGATAGGGCTGCCTAAAGTGAGCTGGAAAATTAGGTGAAGAGAGAGGTCAGTAGAGATGCAGTGGCAGACATTTAAGGAGATATTTCAGAATACCCAGAAAATATATATTCCAGTGAGAAAGAAATACTCTAATGGAAGGAAATGCCATCTGTGGCTAACTAAAGAAGTTAAAGATAGTATCAAATTGAAAGAAAAAGTGTATAATTCAGCAAAGATGAGTGGCAGGTCAAAAGATTGGGCAGAATATGAAGAAAGGCAAAGAAAGACTAAAAGATTAATAAGGGGTGAGAACTTACAGTATGAGAGAAAGCTAGAAAGAAATATAAAAACAGATAGTAAGAGTCTCTACAGGTATTTAAGAAAAAGTGAGCATTGGTCCTGTAGAGAGTGGGAATGGGGAATTAATAATGGAAAATAAGGAAATGGCAGATCAATTGAACAGATGATTTTCATGTCTTCACTGTAGAGGATACAAATAAAAATCCCAGAAATAATTGTGAATCAGGAGGTGAAAAGGAGCAAGGAACATACAACAATTACAATCACCAGGGAAAGGGTGCTGAGAAAATTATTGGAACTAAAAGCTGACAAGTCCCCAGATCCTGAAGTACTTCATCTAAGCGTCTTAAAATAAATGGCTGCTGTGATAGTAGATGCATTGGTTCTAATTTTCCAAAATTCCCTAGATTCTGGAAAGGTCCCATCAGATTGGAAAATAGTGGATGTGACTCCTCTATTTGAGAAAGGAAGGAGACAGAAAGCAGAAACTACAGGCCAGTTAGCTTAACATCTGTTATAGGCAAATTGCTGGAATCTATTATTAAGGAGGTTATAGTGGGGCACTTAGAAAATCTCAATGCAATCAAGCAGAGTCAACATGGTTTTGTGAAATGGAAATAATTTTTGACTAATATATTGGAGTTCTTTGAAGGAGAAACAAGCAACATGGATAAAGGGTGTTATGATGTGGCAGATGATGTGTGCCAGGCGGGCCAAATTCACAAGGAAAACTTGGTCACACTATCACAACAGTTTTGCAAATTATATTTATTACGAGAAGATATGTGCACTAGATTCAGAAGTAATGAGTCCACCAAGACTTTGAGATTTAAAAAAATAAATTAGAATATCTATTAACAAAATAAAAGATTTCAAACACATACATAAGATTACAAATTACTTACTACAACAACAACTCCTAAAATTCCTAATTAACCTGACTCCCAGTTACACACCTTCTTTAAGGCAACAGTCCAAAATAGGTTTTAGATTTAAAACAAGCCCAGTAAGTTAACACAGTACCCACTTGACAGTGGAATTCCAAATGGCTTCCCAATTTCAATTACTGTACATAACAGACTTATGCACAAATGGTAGGCAGCTTCTTGAAGGCTGTTTCACACACTTTTGTTAGATCTTACATGGCTCTCTCCTCACATAACATTTCATTCTCCTTTATATATGTTTCCCTCTCTTTAATATGTAAATTATATTGTTCCATATGTCTTTGAAACTGTATCTTGCTCATAATATAAAAACTTTCATGTTGCCAATATTGTCAGTAACCTTTGGGAAAAATAAACACACTCCTTAGCCTTGCTTATCTGGCTAGTTGTAAACAGACTAATATCCCTTTGAAAGCCAAACAATTCCTTCATTTACCTAAAAAAAGCAATTCCCTTCACACCTTACATGCAAAGCCATATCCATGTTTACTCATTAGCATTTCTACACAAAGCTTCTTTTGATGATTTCAAGCTTGCAGTCTACTTGACTCAGAATGTAATTACATAACACAGACAGAACCATCTATACTTACACCCATAAACCCACTTTACAATAAACCAGACAAATATCATGAAAATTATTATATTTGCATCACAAGGGGAATCTGTGGATGTGTTGTAGTTAGATTTCCAGACGGCATTTGACAAGGTGTCATATCAAAGATTACTATGCAAAATAAGAGCTCCTGGTGTAGGGGTAACATATTAGCATCGGTAGAGGATTGATTAGCTATAACAGGAAGCAAAGAGTAAGGATAAATCGATCTTTTTAGGTTTGGCAAGATGTGACGAGTGGAGGGTGCTGGGACCTCAACTATTTACAATTTATATCAATGACTTGGATGAAGGGACTGAATATATGGTTGCTACATTTCCTGATGACACAAAGATAGGTGGGAAAGTAAGTTGTGAAGAGGACATAAGGATTGTACAATTAAGTGAGTGGGCAAAAAATTGGTAGCTGGAGTGTAATGTGGGAAAATGTGAACTTGTCCACTTTGGCAGAAAGAATAAAAGAGCATATTGTTTAAATGGAGAGAGATTGCAGATCTCTGAGGTACAGAGGGATCTGGGTGTCCTGGAATATGAATCAGAAAAAGTTAGGACGTAGGTACAGCAAGCAATTAGGAAGGCAAATGGAATGTTGTCATTTAATGCAAGGGGAATGAAAAATAAAAGTAAGGATATCTTGTTACAGTTGTACAGGCAATAGTGAGACCATAACTGAGCATTGTGTACAGCTTTGGTCTCTTTATTAAGAAAGGATATAAAATGAGGTTCAGAGAAGGATCACTTGACTGATACCTGGTATGTGAGGGCGGGGAGCTTATCTTACAAGGAAATGTTGGACAGGCTGGGCCAATATCCATTGGAGTTTAGGGGCAGGATTTTCCCCCCTGTTGCGGGGGAAGTTGAAGTGTGGGCGCACAAGAGGCACGCATCCGATCAGGGCCCCCAATCGGGGGTGCACCGCCATTTTATGTGGGCGGGCCAATTAAGGCGTCCGCACGGAAGCATTACGCCCTAAAATCCCTAAACCTGAAAGTGCGCTTTTTCATGCATGCACACGAAAGAGCGCACTCATCTTCCTGAGGCTAAGTGCCGCTTCAGGGAGATTGGCTCTGCTGTCAAAAATATTAAAAATAGAAAAAAAAAATCCCTGACATGTTCCCTCATGTAACATTGTCACATGAGTTGGGACATGTCCATAACTTTTTTAAGAACTTTAATTAAATTTTTTAAAACCTACATGAAACCTCATCCCACCCATGGATGAGGTTTCATGTTTTTTTCTGAAGCCCGCCAGGACTCCTGGCCTGCCCACCAACCTTAAGGTTGGACAGGCAGGTCCATTAATTACTTCAATGACTCTGATTTTGCTGCGCCCCCGCCTACCTGAAAACCTAAATGGGGCATGGTGACGTCGGGTGTTCCGCCTGACATTTTATGCGTCAGTGAGCGGGCCTCGCCCCCTGCTCGCCGACGGGAAAATCCTGCCCATAAGATCCTGAGGTGACTTGACAGGCTGGATGCTGAAAGGATGTTTCCCCTAATAGGAGAGAGTAGAGCTAGAGGGCACCGTTTAAAAATAAGGGGTCTCCCATTTAAGACGGAGATGAGAAGAAATTTTCTTTCTGAGGGCCGTGAATCCTTGGGACTCTCTCCCAAATAGCAGTGGGGCAGGGTCATTGAATATTTTTAAAGCAGAGGTGGATAGGTTCTTGGTTAAAAAGGGAGTCAAAGGTTAGTGGGGATAGTGGAATGTGGAGTTGAGGCCACAATCAGAATAGGCCATGATCTTATTGAACAGCAGAGCAGGTTTGAGGGGTGGAATTCATATGTTCATTTCCCTGACACTAACTTGCAATGTGACTACATGCACCTAAATATAAACAGGCATTTGCAACATCTATGTCACTTCTGGCAGAGTATCTTACAAATGTGGTAGGGCTGGGATGACTCCAGCATGGATTTTATGCCCCTGCTTACTGGCATTAGACACAAAAATGTTTTAAAAATCATTTGAATGGAATTGCCATAGTACCAAGAGTAATCAAAATACAGTAATGTTACAGGCTGGGGAATAACCTTTCATGTTCAAATTCCTCTTAGCCTCTAACAAACATTTCACATTAGATTCTGTCTGCAGTAACAATAGATAAAAATAAATTTGATAAAAATGTAGTGCACTAAATTTATCTGTTACACACAAGTGCCAGCTAATGTGGCCATGACATGAAATGCAAGGCAGAACAAGTGATAGTACATACTGCAAGAGATGGTCCATGTACTTAATGGCATTGGGAAATGTTGAAATGAGGGGAAGGACAAGAAACAAGTTGTCAAGCAGATCTTCATTAACTGGATCTGATTATCCAGCCAAGAACGAAATACTTTTCACACCAATATAGATAGTTATTCTTTTCTCAGTATGACAGTACCAGAAACTAGCAGTCCAGCTGCAGCATGAGTAAAATATAAACTAGTTTCCTGACAGTTTGATGACCCAATAGCAAATTCGCAGTTTCCATGGTTTCTCAGCCATAATGAAATGTTCCACTGTGGATTCAATTCTATTGGAAACCAGATTAAGCTTGCTCAAAGTCATTCCACTTAATGCCCTTAACAAATGTCTTCAGATAACTCCATTTACTCTACCAAATTGCATTCAATTAAAATTCAGATTGATCATTTTTCTAACTTTGCACTCACTTCTGTCAGAGCCCTTCTCATGTACCAAGTGGTATTGAATGTTAATCTTGATACATGGATGCTTGATCCACTTTTTAAAATTGAAATTGACTGGGAGGATTTGTAACACAATACTTGATATCACAGACTGATTCTACTCAGGTTGCTTCATATACAACTTGAAATGGGTGCCATAAAATAGCAGTTTTAATTCTAACAGTTTCCTATGTTAATGTTATTTCCACCAGCTATGCTGGTTTAAGACCACATTTAATACATCCAATAAATATACCGAAAGTTAGCCACAATCATAGTGATATCATCAATCAGTCTGCATTGTGCAATCTGTCTTTTGCCTTAATGATACAACAACCTTGCACATTTGCAATCAGCAGTGTTTCAAGTGGGCAGTCAGAGCCTTCAGTTTGGAGTCTGCTTGCCTGCACTGTAGACAAAAATTCGTATTTCTTCCAACCTGACTCTCATTCCCTCCTCCACACTCCGTGCCACTCCTGTTCCTGTTGTTTGATGAGGTTGGCTGGATGGAGTTTCATGCCACCAGTGGAAACTCTTCACTTAATTCTGCATGGTCAGGAATTCCTGTTCATATGCAACAGTGTTCAATCCTTTGGAGCAGAGCAGGCAGAAACCATGACTGCCAGAAACTGCCAGAATGAAATGGGTGCAGGGAAGTGAAGGAGAAGCACAGCTAGAAAGTAAAAAGTGGCAACATGAAATCAAGAGGAGGGAAAGAAGAATAACTCCATGTCACCTTGCCAACTATATAACTAATTCTTCAACAATTTGACCCTCAGATTTAGCAATCAAGCATAGCAATACATATCCACAGCAATCCTCAAACTGTCTACGAAAATTGAGGGACAATCCTGCTATTTTGCCACAAGGACAGCGGACATGGTTTTGTTAAAGACAAGTCCATGAATGACAAATTCAATAGTATTTCAAAGAAAAGATAAAATGTTGATTGTAGTTATGAAAATTTGCAGAAGGCATTCATTGAGGTGCCTTATAAGAACCTTTTCTGAAAAAAAATCAAATACAGGGTATATACTGCCAGAGAAAATGTAGCAGCAAGCATAAGAGTTGGTTGATGGAGTGCAAAAAACTGTTAGGTAGATGCTTATTGCTTGGACTGAAGAAAGATTGGAATTTATGCAGCTTATGGGTCAGTGCTGTGTCCAGAATTTATTTTCAGTACATGTAGATGATTTGGACTTGGCTACAAGAAACACATTTCAAAATTTGCTGATGACATTAAAAAGTTGAAATTAAATTCCTTGCTGTAGCAGAAGATTCCATTGACTCCCCTGGTTGTCCACCTTCAATATCCAGAGTTTGCAGAGTCAGCAGACCTAGCAGGGAAAATTCCTGGACAAACTAAGTCCTGAAAAAAGTGAAATACTGCAGCAATCAGAAATTGCCATTTAAATCGCAGCCCAAGAAACCCGATTCCCAAGCGGACGCCTGAATGTGTGGCAGTTGAGCTCGTTCTGAACAAAGAAAATAATAATTAATTTAAAAATAATTGTGACTGAGTAGGCAGTTTTAAAAAAAGACAGCAAAAGCTGGGATTCAATGCTTCCAAGGCCTGAGAGCATTCCGCTGGAGCGAGGAAGACGCTAACCATTTGATCCAGGTAGCCATTGTTGAAAAAATTTAAATGCTGAGATCACAAATGCCATTACTGCAGGAGTGCGCCAAAATCAGCAAGCTCGGGAAAACCTTTTGCAAAGAAGCATACAGTGGAGCCATCTTGGATTTTTGGAAACCTCTTAAAACTGAGCTTGCCATTTAAAAATTTTAACCATGGATCAGAATTCCACTCTTCCAGATCAATTTGGACTTGTGCAAGGCCCAGATCAATCACAGAACTGGGGACTTTTAAGAAAGAGATTCCATAGATACATGATCGCTTCAGGTTCGGATAAAAGGACAGAAGCTGAATAAGTTAACACACATTCGATAGGCCTGATAGCCAATGATATAATAGCTAGACAAGGAATTAACGAATCATCTGCAAAGTTTGATGAAGTTTTAAAATCATTCGACGCTTATTTTAACGTCTGAAGTAACAAAATCCTTGAAAGGGCTAAATTTAATAAACATGTCCAGCAGCCAGGAGAACCTGTCAACTCCTTCATTAATGAGCTGTACAGAATGGCTGAAGGCTGTGATTCCAGTGGCCTGAAATCTGAGCAAATGAGGGGTAGAGTATTTGTAGGAGTGGCGGATGACACACTCTCAGACATGCTTCAAGCAAAGGAAGATCTAATCCTCGAGAAAGCCATCCAGATTGTCAGGCAATCTGAAATCCATTTGCAACACAGGTCCATATTAAGGGGAGGAAGCAAACTGTGGTATAAAGTAAACCCCACTGTCCAGTTTGTGGAATAGCACAGGAATAGGGCACTCCATGCCAAGGGAAGCAATACCCTAAACAACCAGTAGAGCGACCATGCCAACACTGTGGAGCAAAGCGCCCCAACAGGCATCAATGTCTGGCAATTTCTGCCCAATGCTTTCAATGTAACTGAGCAAGACACTTCAGGAAGCTGTGCAAAGGCAATACACTAAAATGCACAGATCCCAAAAGGAATCTCTAGGTCAAGACAGCACACCAAGAGGACACACAATCTCGCTTTTTGAGTGAGGTCAAAGATCTTGGATTTTTGTTCTGGAATATGGACATCTCAGTTAATGATCATTTCACAAACTTGAAATCGGACATGGGAGCCAGTGTTATGTACCTATCGGACAAAGAACCATGGCTGAGATACCTCTGACGATGAACAACAGACACACCATTTTATGGACCCGAAGGAATGCGACTTATGGTCATATGCATGATTCTGGAACCATTAAGGTGTGGCGGCAAACAAGTCTTTGAACTGATGTATGTCATCCATAAACAGTCTTTATCTCTCTTGAGCAGAGATGCCGGTGAGCCCTGAATCTCCTCAAAACAGCACAGGATGCCAAGACCACCACTGTCGTAAATTATACAGAGCTGCAAGTTTCTGAGAGCTCCAACAAGAAAGACTCTTTCGACTGGGACTTTGGCTCTGAATTGTCTTCTCTCTTTGCAGGGCAGGTTTGTCCACTTTCGTTACAGGTGCCAGGAATCTGTCATTGGTCAGACCAGCCAACCACTCAGCTGGTCACCACGACACCAAGTAGATGACAGTCAAGAGAGGAACCAGCAATGAGAAGAGCCTCGAACTCCAGCTTTTGGAGAGAGAAACCCTAAGACCACAGATCAGATGCTGCAACCCTTTGCCAGCAAGTCGGCAGCCATCCATTGAAGACAGCACACCACACAGCCAAATGCAAAGGTGAGCTTACTACCAAGTCACACCCTCATAGCAGGAAGAGCCATTTTCCATCCCAGTATGCACCATGGTGAGCCACATGAAGGAAGAGGGAAAAAAAAAACACTATCGAGACAAGCTCAGAGTTTATCTGTCCTGTAAAGAGCAGGATAAACCAACTGCCATCTATCACTACAATTGGGGAATCGACAAAGAGCAATTCAATGCCAAAGAATGGAAAAAGAGGATGAAAAGACACCCAGTTGCCAGAATAACCTCCAATTCAACAAAGTTTACCTGCAGAGACAGATCCTACCTTCAACAGTCGTGAGAAGAAGATATGGAAGGGTAATAAAGCCTTCAGACCGCTTGAACCGATGAACTCAGAGGCTTGAGGGGGGAGATGGTGTAATAGTAATGATGTAAATACATGGAGTAAATTGGGAAAATACGTTAGATAAAGACTTGGAGGGAGGTGTCGTATAAGATCTAATACATAAACAGTTAACGTGGGACTAAGTACAGTACCACCCACACAGTAATGTAAGAGAACACATGACTCACACCTAGGGGTCAGTGTAGTGTTGGACAGAGCTGTGTGTAAAAGCAAGCATGGAGACAGCTCCTAGTTTGGACCTTTATGAGAAACTATATGCAGAGCAACAACAGTTAATAAATACTTACTGTTAAACTACCTAAGACTATAGATACCTTAAGACCTACTGAATTACACCAAACACCTTACGACACTAGATATGATTCCAACTAGTGGAAAGCTTTCCCCCTGATTCCCATTGACTTCAGTTTTGCTAGGGCTCCTTGATGCCACACTTGGTCAAATAATACCTTGCTGTAAAGGGCGATCACTCTCACCTCACCTCTTGAGTTTAGATTTTTTGTCCATGTTTGGGCCAAGGCTGTAATGAGGTCAAGAGTGGAGAGACCCTAGTGGAACTCAAACTGATCATCAGTGAGCAGGTTATTTCTGTGTAAGTGATGCTTGATAGCACTTTAGACGACACCTTCCATCACTTTGCTGATGCTCGAGAGAAGGAGCGCCAATTGGCCGCATTGGATCTGTCCTGCTTTTTCGGACAGGACACAGCTGGTTAAGATTCCACATTGTTGTGTAGTTGCCAGTGTTGTAACTGTACTGTAATGTATCTGCAGGTTAAGTTATGACAAGCCCATGCCCAACTGCATGTGTAAGGATTTTTTTTAGGCCAGCATTCAGCGTGGCTTGAGCTCTCAGCTTTTGCTTTTCAAATTATAGATCAGCTTTTGTTAGCTTACCTTCAGGCACGTATGAAATTGGTTCCACGTCCGACAACACCAACAATAATAAATATATGCTTTGACAATTCAGCTAATGTGAATATCATTCATTTGGAATTGAAACTGTGCATAACACTAAACAATTCATAAGCATGTAAAGCTGCAGGAAACAGGCTTTAAAACGACAAATGTTTGGATTGCACCTCATTAATGCAGCAACTCCAGGAGTATGGCATTTATCTTCTAATTTGTGGGCTGCCTAAATAAGCTGTGACAACCTGAACATGCAAAGCGCCACAATGGAAAAAAAAACATTAACAGTACACCACAAATTTACTCCAACTAGGCCATGCAGATTTGCCCACAGCTCACTCTTAACCACACTGTGAGAGGCGAGAACAATGCTGTTTTAAACAATACTTTCCATTTCCTATTGAAAATTGATTTTGTTTATTTTTTCATTTACGCCTTTATGTTAAAATAATTATTTGTTTGGTGAGTATACCACAATGCAGAATCATCCCACATCTAGTTCTGAAACAGATTTTTAAGTTGGAACAAAATTTCACTTTGTACAACAGAGAATACTGTTCTACAGTTTTGTTTTATTAATTCATGGGATGTGGGCTTCGCTGGCTGGGCCAGCATTTATTGCCCATCCCTAGTTGCCCTTGAGAAGGCGGTGGTGAGCTGCCTTCTTGAACTGCTGCAGTCCATGTGGTGTAGGTACATCCACAGTGCAGTTAGGAAGGGAGTTCCAGGAATTTGACCCAGAGACAGTGGAGGAACGACGATATATTTCCAAGTCAGGATGGTGAGTGACTTGGAGGGGAACTTCCAGGTTCCCATCTACCTGCTGCCTTTGTTCTTCTAGATGGTTGTGGTTGAGGGTTTGGAAGGTGCTGTTGAAGGAGCCTTGGTGAATCCCTGCAGTGCATCTTGTAGATGGTACACACTGCTGCTACTGTGCGTCGGTGGTGGAGGGAGTGAATGTTTGTGGATGTGATACCAATCAAGCAGGCTGCTTTGTCCTGGATGGTGTCAAGCATCTTGAGTGTTGTGGGAGCTGCATTCATCCAGGCAAGTGGGGAGTATTCCATCACACTCCTGACTTGTGTCTTGTAGATGGTGAACAGGCTTTGGGGAGTCAGGAGGTGAGTTGCTCATCACACGATTCTCATCCTTTGACATGCTCTTGTAGCCATAGTATTTATATGGCTAGTCCAGTTCAGTTGCTGGTCAATGGTAACGCCCAGGATGTTGATTATGGGGGATTCAGTGATGGTAATGCCATTTAATGCCAAGGGGCGATGGTTGATTGTCTCTTGTTGGAGATGGTCATTGCCTGACACTTGGAGGCACGAATGTTACTTAGCACTTGTCAGCACAAGCCTGAATATTGTCCAGGTCTTGTTGCATTTGGACATGGACTGCGTCAGTATCTGAGGAGTCGTGAATGGTGCTGAACATTATGCAATCATCAGCAAGCATCCCCACTTCTGACCTTCATTGATGAAGCAGCTAAAGATGGTTGGGCCGAAGATACTACCCTGAGGAACTCTTGCAGTGATGTCCTGGAGTTGAGATGACTGACCTCCAACAACCACAGCCATCTTCCTTTGTGCTAGGTATGACGCCAACCAGCGGAGAGTTTTTCCCCTGATCCCATTGACCCCAGTTTTGCTAGGGCTCCTTGATGCCGCGCTCTGTCAAATGCTGCCTTGATGTCAAGGGCAGTCACTCTCACCTCGGGAGTTCAGCTCTTTTGTCCATGTTTGAACCAAGGCAGTAATGAGGTCAGGAGCTGAGTGACCCTGGCAGAACCCAAACTGGGCATCAGTGAACAGGTTATTGCTCAGCAAGTGCTGCCACTGTTGATGACCCATTCCATCACTTTACTGATGATCGAGAGTAGACTGATGGGGCGGTAATTGGCCAGGTTGGATTTGTCCTGATTTTTGTCTACAGGACATACCTGGGCAATTTTCCACATAGCCGGGTAGATGCCAGTGTTGTAGCTGTACTGGAACAGCCTGGCTAGAGGCATGGCAAGTTCGGAAGCACAAGTCTTCAGTACTATTGCCGGAATATTGTCAGGGCCCATAGCCTTTGCAATATCCAGTGTCTTCAGCCATTTCTTGAAATCGCATGGAGTGAATCAAATTGGCTGAAGACTGGCATCTGTGATGCTGGGGACCTACGGAGGAGGCCAAGATGGATCATCCACTCGGTACTTTTGGCCGAGGGTTGTAGCAAATGCTTCAGCCTTATCTTTTGCACTGATGTGCTCCCCCATTTGATGATGGGGATATTTGTGGAACTGCCTCCTCCAGTGAGTTGTTTAATTGTCCACTACCATTCACACTGGATATGACAGGACTGCAATGCTTAGATCTGATTGGTTGGTTGTCGGATCGCTTCGCCCTGTCTATCACTTGCTGCTTATGCTGTTTGGCGTGCAAGTCGTCCTGTGTTATAGATTCACCAGGTTGACACCTCATTTTTAGCTATCCCTGGTGCTGCTCCTGGTATGCCCTCCTGCACTCTTCATCCCTTGGCTTGATGGTAATGGTAGAGTGGGGGACATGCTGGGCCATGAGGTTACAGATTGTGTTTGAGTACAATTCTGCTGCTGCTGTTGGCCCACAGTACCTCATGGATGCCCAGTCTTGAGTTGCTAGATCAGTTCAAAATCTATCCCATTTAGCATGGTGGTAGTGCCACACAACATGATGAAGGATATCCTCAATGTGAAGACAGGACTTCATCTCCAAAAGGACTGTGCAATGATCACTTCTACCACTACTGTCATGGACAGATGCATCTGCGGCAGGCAGATTGGTGAGGATGTGGTTAAGTATGTTTTTCCCTCTAGTTGGTTCCCTCACCATCTGCTGCAGGCCCAGACTAGCAGCGATGTCATTTAGGACTCGGCCGCTCGGTCAGTAGTGGCGCTACCAAGCCGCTCTTGGTGATGGACATTGAAGTCCCCCACCCAGTGTATACTATGCGCCCTTGCCACCCTCAAGGGCTTCCTCCAAGTGGTGTTCAACATGGAGAAGCACTGATTCATCAGCTGAGAGGGGGTGGTACATGGTAATCAGCAGGAGGTTTCCTGATGCATGAGACGTCATAGGGCCGGAGTCAAGTCTGGCTGCCTGCATGAAAATTAAAAACTTACCTGGGGCAAGCTCTCAATAAGCCCACAATGCTGTTGGTTGTCTCCTTAATAGGATTGGCCCTGCCCAATCAGGGCCATAAAAATCGGCTCTTTGTCTCTAGCTATCTTAATGCACTAATTGTTATACAACCTTTATATGGAGAACCGAGTGCACTTTATATTGGACCAGAAGGGAGTTTATCCCCAGCATTCTCAAAGCTTTAGCAACATTGACTGTGATATTACTACAATATTGTCAGACACTTCACAAAAATCAGAACAGGTTGGACGGCAATGAAAGTTTCCCACAGTAATTGGTGCATTTTACTGAAATAAAACAACCCAGGGTTAAGCATCAGATTTTGCCAAGGGAACTCAGATGACGGAATCATAAACACAATGCACATCATCAAACCACTGTACCATCAGAGTCTTCTTTTTTACTTAAGTAGTTGATCACAAGTGGCATTGTACATGGATAGTCAAGGCCAATTTGAATTTTTCAGGTCAAGCAGGTTTAGAAGAAAAGAGGCCATGAAACCAACATGGGATAAGAGGGCAGGTGTCAAGAGCAAGCCGTCAAAATTAAACAGAGTAGGGAGGATGATGTGGAAAATGTGAAAATGTGGCACAAGGAACAGAAGTGGGCCAAAGAAGTAGGGAGGGTGGAAGAGAGAAGGTGAAGACAAAACAGTTAGGACTGAGAGAGAAAGCAAATGTGGAAGAACTGGAAATAGGATCAGCTAAACTAGGAAGTTGGGGCAGTAAATAGCCAACCACTGGAGAAATACAATCACTGGGGTCAGGAGAGGTGTGGAAGGGAGTTGTAGTTGTGAGAAATAAACATAAGGAACAGGCTCTAGGGGGGGCAACTGCCACCTTTAAAGGGAAGGATTGGAAGGTGGGATTCAACGGAATTAGCGGATGGGGTGTGAATTTGTTTTTTGGTTCAACTGTAAAGTGGTGTTTGTATGCAAATCTGACTCAGTCAGAGGGCCTATAGCTGTTTGCTCTCTTATTGTTGGAGGATGGAGTCAACATCTACCTCAGCAAGGAGTGGGTGGAAGATCTCATGTCCACTGCCAGCCTCAATGGGAGGTTGAAAAGCATCAGATGTGTGTCTTATTTGGGGGTGAGTTGTCGTTGGGGGCATGCGTGGAGGGGGGAGGTTGTAATTTTTCTTACAAGTGCTCAGGAATGAATAGTTCTTCAGGGTCAATGGGTGGTAAAAGGTTTTGGGGGGGGTTCCAAATATTTAAAAAAATGAACATTTTTCTAGGTTGACTTTACATGTTTGTACAATTATATTAATTTCCTTTTGAATAGTATTTATATAGTTTGTGCAGTACTGTTTAGTTTTTCACTTAGGTTGAAAACTTCATGGCCACATTTGATGTAAAGTTGTATATGGCTGTGATTGCCTCAAGTTGCTTTCAGCTCATTCATACATTTAGCTTCTTCAGTTATTTCCTCGTTCAAAGGTCTTGCAGAAGCACGAAATGCAAATGAATTTCTCTCCTCATATCACATGGCCCTGTGCTCACAGGTCACCACCAAGTGCAATGCCATTTTAATGTTGCTACTACAGTGTTTTCAGTATATAACAGTGAGGGACTAAGACCTCACCCCATATATTTTTGTAAAATATATACAGATATCCTCATCATTATTTCATAAATCTTAGAACTGAACAAGATCCAAAATGACTAAACCTATGTCTGTCTCTGACCCCTGAACAAAAGAAGTCACGTTTCAGTTTCAGGGAAACTCACAGCTCGTTATCTCTGAGGAACCACTAACAACTACCTGTGGACTGCACAGCCCAACTTCAAAGACAGCTAATTATAGGCCATCTGTATTTAATATCCCAGGCTGACCAGAAGGAGACTGATGGTCTGCTAAGACAAAAGGCCTTGCAACCTTTCTTTAAATTTATAATGGCTGAGATATTTAGCAATCTTCGAAACCCAGCCACATGCCAAACGATGGATATTCATCACAACAAAAACAGAAAATGCTGGAAAAACTCAGCAGCATCTGTGGAGAGAGAGTTGACATTTTGAGTCCATATGACCCTTCTTCAGAGCTACAGAGAAGTAGAAATGTGATTAAATTTATACTGCTTAAGGGGGGTGGAGTAGAAGGCCAGCGATAAGGTGGGGGCAAAGGAGAGATTGACAAAGATGTCATGAACAAAAGGACAAAGGGAATGTTAATGGCAGTGGTAAGGGCTAAAGGGGGTGCTGATAGTGGCAGGGGTAATAAAGAGGAATGTGATAATAGCAGAATAGGAGTAAGCACTCTGAAAAGAACAACATGGAACAAGTAACAGATGACCCTTGTGGGGGTTAGGGGGAGTGCGGGGGCGTTGGGGGGGAAAAAGGATCGAATATGGAATAAAAAGGGGGGATAAAAAGGGGATACAACAATGAATCAGTGAATAAAAATAAAAATAAGTGAATAAAAAATTAAAATGAATTTTGAAAAAAGGGAAGAGGATGGGGGAGACAGTTCATGGTCTGAAGTTGTTGAACTCAGTGTTAAGTCCGGAAGGCTGTAAAGTGCCTAGTCGGAAGATGAGGTGCTGTTCCTCCAGTTTGCGTTGGGCTTCACTGGAACATTGCAGCAGGCCAAGGATGGACATGTGGGCATGACAGCAGGGTGGAGTGTTGAAATGGCAAGCGACAGGAAGGTCTGGATCATACTTGCAAAGCGGTCACCCAATCTGCACTTGGTCTCTCCAATGTAGAGGAGACCACATTGGGAGCAGCGAATGCAGTAGACCAAATTGAAGGAGGTGCTAGTGCAGCGCTGCTTCAACTGAAAGGAGTGTTTGGGCCCTTGGACGGTGAGGAGGGAGGAGGTAAAGGGGCAGGCATTGCACCTTCTGCGATTGCATGGGAAAGTGAAGTGGGAAGGGGTGAGGTGTTGGTGATGCAGGAGTGGGCCAGGGTGTCCTGGAGGGAACATTCCCTACAGAATGCTGATAGTTGGGGGGGTGGGGGTGTTGAGGGGAAGATGTGTTTAGTGGTGGCATCATGCTAGAATTGGCGGAAATAGTGGAGGATGATCCTTTGAATGCGGAGGCTGGCGGGGTGAAAAGTGAGGACAAGGGGGACCCTATCATGGTTGTGGGAGGGACAGGAAGGTGTGGGGGTAGAGGCGTGGGAGATGGGTCGGGCACAATTGAGGACCCTGTCAACCACAGTGAGTCTTCTTCAGAGCTGACGAAGTGTCATACAGACTCGAAACGTTAACTTTGTTTCTCTCTTCACAGATGCTGTCAGACCTGCTGAGTTTTTCCAGCATTTTTTGTTTTTGTTTCAGATTTCCAGCATCCGCAGCATTTTGCTTTTATCTTAATACTTCATTGGGCTTTGATTCTGGACTCTGGAACCCACGTGAAACAATGTTTTTTTTCTCTGTTGTCTCTGTACTGCAAACCCTTCTCTCTATTCCTCTTTGTACTGTATGAATGCTAGGGGTCATTGCAACTCTCCTTTCCGCATTTTGAGTGTGTGCAAGTAAACTAACCCTTTGAGTTCATCCTATCTTGAGCTTGTTGTGGGATTATTACTAGAAAATTGGATCATACCAAAATGGAGGGGTTGGGAAGTATGCCATCATTTATAAAGAGAGAAACAAATCAAAACACCTTTTTGTTTCTGTACAGGAGAAATTACTACTGTTTAAATTAACCCTCTTCCTGTCCGTAACAATAGATTAATTAGAACAGGTAAGAATTAGCAATAACTATAAAAATTACAGTAAACAGTAAGGCAATTGAAAATCAGAGACCTCGCTGGCTCAAGATTTTAATCTCTTGAGTTCTAAAAGGTATCTGAGATCTCTGATTTAATACAAGTTGACCATGCACTCTTACCTGTAGGACGCCTGTACAAGAGTCCAGAAAGATACAACCCTTAGGTTCTTTGGAGATTTTTTCATCTTTGTAGAAATTCATAATATAGGAGTTATCTGATAACTGTGTTAGTTGGAAGTACCGCCTCTTAAAGGACTGCAAAGAGAGAGTGAATGTTATTATTGCAGCCATATAAAATGTCTGAACAAATGTAAAGTCATTAAGTGAACATGTTCTAATTATAAACACAGAAGGAAAACAGGAAACACTCAGCAGATCAGGCTGCATCTGAGAAGAGAGAAATGGTTTACGGACAGGTTTTCCGTTCTGCGTCGGGACACTAACGTCAGTGCCAAATGCAGCCCAACACCACACTGTGTTGAGAATAGTTATCCAACATTGACTTTCCCTTGATCAGCCAATCAATAGCCAGAGGTCACACTCCCTGTCCAATTGACGACATCGAGCAGGTTATTGAAGCTGGAGGGCTAACAGGATGTCCTCAAACACTGAAGGAGCCGCAGCCTGCTATTGCAGGTAAGGGAGAGAGAGAGGGCGACTCCACCTTGAGTCATGCCCTCAGCTCTTTTAAAAAAAAAAGTGAAATTCAAAATGGCCACAGCTGCTGGACCATCATTGTGGAGAGGAAACCCCTCCATAGGGCAGCCTGTGGTGCAGCTGTAGCCATGGTTGGGAAGGAGCCCTCAAAGCCTTCCTGGACCAAGGACCCCAGTCTACCACTGGGAAGCTGCCTTCAGTAGCACCTGTGATCTTGACGCCAAAGAGGGCCAGCAGGCCAACTGGAAAAGTCGAGTCAGCCTCTGATCCATGGCTTTAATTGGCCTTTTAATCACTTTAACCACAAGCCCCAACCAGGCCTTCTCACAAATGGCTCGGGGCCGAGATGGTGCTGGTAAACTGGTACACTGGCCACCAGTACAAAGTTGCGCACTCACTTGCCTCCATTCTTGTCCCCATATCAGGATAAAATCCTGCCCCACTTTTCAGTTCAATGACCTTACATCAGAATTGAAAAATGTTGGAAATGCAACAGGTTTTAAGCAGGGAAATGAGGGAGAGGTAGAAGGAGCTAAGTGGAAGGTTTGTGATTGGGTGGAAGGCCAGAGAAGTTACAAGAAAAACAAGGATGGTGGTGCAAGGCAAAAGCATATAATAATGGGACAATGAATGTTTCTGCAAATAAAGCTTTTAAGTCTATGAAAACTTGGCTGACTATCAGACTTCTGACATAGGTGGTTTAGGACAGAGAGCTCAAAGTAGGAATTGGATAGAGAATTAGAATGACAGGCAACCAGAAGTTCGGGGTCATGCTTATGGACTGAATGGAGGTGTCACTTTACCAACAACATCTTGGCCCTGAGCTTTTTTCAAGAAGGCCTGATTGAGGCTTGTAGTTAAGCTGATTAAAAGGCCAATTAAGGCCATGGATCAGAGGCTGACTCAAATTTTCCAGTTGGCCTGAGTTGGGAGCATGACAGCTCCTGGAGTTGGCCTCCCACTGACAAATCAGGCACCGTGGTCCAGGAAGTCTTTGAGGTTTCCTTCCTGACCTGGAGACAAAGTGGTCACTCAATCTGTGTTTGGAAGGGAAGGGAAACGTCAATAATTTTCCATGTGAAGGTGAGGGAACGGTGGAAATTAGAGGCAAGGTTGATGAAATTTTCTCATTTGTGGCAAAAGCAGAAAATGGCACAGATACAGTCATCAATGTATCAGGAAAAGAGGTGAGGAAGGGGACCTGAGTAAAAGTGCAACAAAGCATATAAAGTTCCACATATCCCTTGACATCACTAGGACCCACAAGGGTTCCTATAGCAACAGCTTTTATTTAAAGGGAGTGAGAGGAGTCAAAAGGAGGAGTTGCTCAATGTGAGAACAAGTTCAGCCAGGTAGAAGAGGGTGGCGGTGGATGGATACTGGTTGAGCCTCCATTCACAGAAGAAGGGGAGAGCCCTCAGGTCATGTCAGTGGGGGATTGAGGTGTAGAGGGGTTGGATTTCCATTGTGAAAAGGAAATGTTTAGAGCCAGGAAACTGTTCAAGTGATGGAGGCCATCAAACGAGTCATGGTTATAGGTGGGAAGGGACTGGGTATGGGGAGAAAATATAGAGCCAAGAACTCAGTTCTGTAGGGCAAGAGCTGGTTGAAGTGATGGTTCTACCAGGGAAGACCTGTTTGTAGATTTTGAGAAGGAGGTAGAAGCAGGTTAAGCGGAATTGATGAACTGAGGTTTGAGGCCATGAAGGAAAGCTCTCCAGAGGAGCTGAGGGCCGTGATAGTCTAGGAAATGATGGCATAATGTTCAGTGATGAGGTTATGGTCCAGGGGATATAAGTTAGAGGAATAGAATATAAAAGATAAAAAGAGAACATGATAGAAGTTTATAAATTGCCAGATAGGTTTCACATGGAGTATTGTGGGCAATTATGGACATCACACTTCAGGAAAGATGTCAAGGCTGTACAGAGGCTAAGGGTTAGAATTGCTATGTACCGCCCAGAGGGTTAGAATCCTCATGTGCAGTCCCAAGTTTAGAATTCCCATATTAGAATTACATGTCTAATTTTTCCAGTTCTGAGAGGTCATCAACATAGAATGTTAATTCTGTTTCTCTCTCCACAGATGCTACCTGTCCTGCTCAGTACTTCTAGTATTTTCTGTTTTTATTTCAGGTTTCCAGAATCTGCAGTATTTTATATTTGTATTACGGTGGTAGTTTAAGTAGTTTCACTAATTTGAAGTGGACAATAACGAAATATTTGCGAAAATACTGAAGGTTAAAATTACTAAGAACTAATATTGAACTTCTTAACCTTTTTAGCAAAGTAATGTTTGCAAACTAATGCTGCTGAATACAATGTTTGTTAAGTTTTCTTGTGTCCTTAATATTTGGAACAGTCCTACATTGTAAAATTTTAAACAAATCCACTGTTAATTAAATCAGTCAAGTAAAGAAAAACTTACTCGGACAGTGATGCTGTTATTCACAGTGCTATTAAAATTCCCTTTGTGAAGCCAGCCAGACTTGTAAACTCCCATTCCTCCTCCACCTCCACCCCCTCCTTTCGAGGAGGATAGAGATGTAGTGTCCTGTAAATCAAAGAAGTAGGAATACAATGATATTTCAATTCTGTCTTCATTGAATTTCTAATTCCCCTCCCAAACACGTTACAGCAGTGGTTAGGCGATAGTATCTTGTCTTCTAGCAGTTTGAAGGAAATACAAGTGAGACATAGATATCCGTATGACTTCAGGAACACTTAATGTCAACCTACTAGAGGGGCACTTGTTTAGCAGTGATCCTCTAAAACAGGGTAGTGTGACAATTATGTCTTAATTAGATATGTACCTGAGAAGAGATTATTTCAAGAACAAAATACCTTCCATTTATAGAAATAAAATTAGTAACTAATTTGAAACAGCACTGTTCTACATAAACAAATTTAACAAATCTAATTATTTACATGGGAAGATATTTTCCTCTGTCTTCTAAATGAAGAAAAATATATAACACCGACTTTCCCATTGTGAAAGGATTGTACAAGGAGGTATGCAGCACTTCATGTGCTTTATACACTGTGCTGCCAACTTTTCATACAGTGAGTTCCTAAACTCATCCATCCACCGTAAAGAGGCCAAAAGGAAAGACCAGGTTCAGGATTTTTCAGTCGGCATGTGGGGGCGGGCCCGAAACGCCAGCACGTAAAATGACGCGCGATGACATCGGGCATGCATTCTGACATCATTGCGCGGTCTCACGATGTTTCGTTCGGCGGGTGTGCGCCAGAGTCAACTGCATGCCTGCCGTTAACTGATAGGTCTATTAAGGCCATTAACGAATTAGTTAGTGTAATTGTTTACGCTGCCCATCCAACCTTAAGGTTGGCCTTTATGTTTTTTAGGAAACCTCATCCACAAGCGGGATATGGTTTCCCAAAGCTCTTGTTAATTAAATTTAAAAATTTCATAAAAATAAAAACATGTCCCATCTCCTGTGACACAGTCACATAAGGGGACATGTTTAAATAAATTTTCAAATCATTTATTTAATTATTTTAACATTCATTCAATCTCCCTGAGGCAGCTCCGTGCCTCAGGGAGATTATTGCACTCTTTCACGTGCATGCAGGAAAGAGCACTGGCCCCGCCTCTCCCTCCTCCCCCCACCCACACAGGTAGCGCTGAGCGCTACCACTCACGTAGTACGCTGAGCGGGCCTTAATTGGCCTGCCTGCATAAAATGGCAGCGCAGAGTCGATCGCGGGCAGCGGTCAGCTCTGCGACCAAGCCCGCCAAGCCCGCCCGCCAACTGAAAAATTCAGGCCCAGGCATTTCTCATAACAGGGTTGATCTTGGATGACATTTAGCAGTCAGGGGATTAGCTCAGCCACCTGTCTGCTAAACGTTGCCCAAAAATGCTCAATGACATAAGGTGCCTGAAGAAGAAGAGAAAGTAACACAACTCAAAAATGCAACCAAGAAATAATTGCATGTCAGCAGTGCTGTGCCCTAATATGTATGAAGTAAAATTGCTACTAGTCTCTTTCAATCCATTAATGATTACATTTGAAAGACACATTACAGAAGTACCATTTTTAAGCTGAAATAACAGAAATCCCACTGAATATGAATGAAGTAAATTCTCATAGATAAGTGGCAATGCCTTCTTTTGTCCTGTCTCAACATGAGGCTGCTATTTACATTTTAATTGTTGATGATTATGATGTAACTGCAGGCTGAACTTTATTTTTAGGTTTGGTATTCTATGAGTGAATCTGCAATCACAGAAGTGGGAAGCAAACAACATAACTGCTAAATTGCTGGCAGTGAATATTCAGTGAAATAACACCACAGGATCCATTAACTATAACAATTTACATTATTTAAACAATATTTCAGTCTCTTCACATACACCTACCTCATCTTTTTCAACGTCATCATGGTCAATCTCGAATGTGTGTGAAGGCAGTTTATCTGGTCTAAACTGTTTTCTACAAAAGAAACACATTTCTAGTTATCTTAATAATCTGTTTGAAAAAGTGTTACTTTTCTGAAATTATATTTTCCTTTTTGTGCCCTTACCAATATCTATTTAATATTGCACTGAGTTTTTAAGCACATATTGCTATAATAACTAGGGTCAATTATACATGATTTTGAGATAAAAATAACAGGTTTTCTGCACAATTATTTGACTTAATTAATTCATCAATTAATGAGTTTGGAAGAGGAGTGAGCTTCCATGCTTTCTCCACACTTATGCGATCTGGCACTCAGCCTCTCACTTTAACTGTCCTGCCACTCTATCTGTACCACTTTCCACCAGAATTCCCTTCAATGACACTAGTGTCAAAATAAGTAGCAAAGCTGTGGACTATATAGAAACGGTCACCACCCTTTAAAGGAAAGTAGATTACAGTCTGTGGCACTATATGTTTCAATTCAATGTATATTTATTTCAAGCAATACTGTAACATTTACACAAGTGTTTGGTCAAACATTTATATGTATCCACACTCACCTTATTTGGTGCCAAATAAGGCACCAAATATTCTTCAACGCTAAACTAATAATACTCTATCAGCATTCAGATTTTCAGCAGTGAAATTTTGTGTGGACCATGGCAAGATAAAGTAAACAACAATACAACAGAAGACTGGATCAAAGTAAGATAACTTTTTTAAAAACTTACCGAGGTAACTGTTTAAGATCCCCTGAATATTCTTCATATTTGTACTTCACTGTATTCCAATTGGAATTGTAGTACTTACAGGCCTAAGAAAGTGAGACAAAAGTTAGCCAAACAAGTCCATTTCCAACTTCCTTGCATTCCCAGAATTTCTAGCCCATATAAATAACAGTGAGCTGAACTCAAGGGTAAAATACTGCACATGCTAGAAATCTGAAAAACAGAAGAAAATGTTGGAACCACTCAGCAGGTCTGAAAGCATTTAAGTAGAGAAAATCAGTGTTAAATGTTTCAGGTCAATGGCCACCCATCAGAGCTCTGAAAAAAGGTCATCCTGAAATGTTAACTATGTTTTCCTCTCCAAAGATGATGCCAGACCAGCCAAGTAATTTCAGCATTTCTTGTTTTTACTACCAAGTTTAATGGGTATCATCATTAATAATGTGTAAAATGTCCAGCAACTTGTGGTAAGGAAGAGATACCAAATGAACTGCTTAGCACCACAAGATCTTAACTTCTGTGTGACTTTAATGAAGTTGCTGCATTTGCACATTGTCAAGTTATCTCACCGTAAAAAATTAGGGCTGGTAATTAACAGTGCAGATACCTTTTTAATGTGGAGAAACATGTACTGCAATGCTAATCAATCTCTTCAGCCCAGAAAGTGAACACTTTGAAGAATTGAGTTACATTCGTATAGGGAGTAAAAGGTTCTTAAAAAAAATTAAATTCTTACTTATATATTTTTTCATACTTTTGATTTATCTTTTCCCTCTCTTTTAATCCAATCTTTCTTTTTATCATTATTTCTCTCTCTACCTGATTCGACTTTAATACACTCACTCTAATAAACCCCCCTTCTCTGTCATTTCTTTGTTAGTTTCTTAATCCTTAAATTTTATTGGTTAAGGAGACAGGTTGTTGGTCCCAAGGTGCAAGATGCCTTTTGCCCTCACTATGCTGTTATCAGCTCAGGCTTCCAGGACAAAATTGAGGGCGAGGGGAAAAAAAAAACGAATGAATGGGGCACACAATGGGACAAAATGCTCAACTCTAAGAAATTCTTAACCAATAATTATGGAGTATATGTGCTCTTTAGTAGAATTAAGGATGTAAGTAGATCAAGATGAATTCCTATAATTAACAATGTGCTCTTTAAATATTTCAATTGTAGCCTTTATGTTCCTGGTTATTTTATTGAAACGTTTAACAAAATATGCATTACCCTGATATCAATTTCCATAGTATTCCATTCATATTTAAAACCTTTTAAACTCATAATTCCATGCCTTACTGAGAAAATTTATTTTGTTAATTTTAATGAAAGCCATTTGTTAACAGACAAGGAATAATTTATTTTATCAGAATGTACAATATCCCTTATATACATTTATGTGATATACCCGGTGATTTAAAGAATTCAACATCTATATTATATCATTTAATTGCTTGAACACAGTCATTATTTGAGGTACAAAGATATTTTATAGTAAAGTTGCATTTAGTGACCATGCACTTGCTAGTTGGTATACTGCCAGTGTGGGCTGGGCAGCAAACTATGGAGCCAGGTGTATTGGTAGCTTACAACAGAAACTGTAGGTTTGCTAGTTAACATACACTAAGTGCAACACAACTATCGCTCTACCGATAAAGTTGAGTAGAAAATCGATGGTGTCACCTGTTATCTAAACAATATAATGGTTGACTGTTGCACTCTGTTTATTGCACATTTGGAATAATTTTGTTTCCCAGGTCTTTGTAACTCTCAGTTAGTACTGATGTCAAACTGGTACCTGCATCATACCATCTTTATAAACTACAGGAGCATACCAGTGAAGGATACCAGCAGGCAGTGATAGGCGACAAGAGAGGAGAAATATATATCTTTGAGTCCTGCCCTAGAGCCAGCACCAGTCACTTGTCTATTTTGTTTTTGGCTAACTGCAGTGTCTTTTCTCAAGTGAAATCAGCTTTCAGAAAGTCTTTCTCTACAGTTATTTGCCAAATTATTCTTGGCCTTCCATACTTTTTTTTTTCCATTCAGCTGCCCTTTCAATGCTTGGCATAGTGGCCAGGACTTCAGCATCCTGCATATATGACTAAGCCAAGTAACACCCTTTTGTTTCACAAGTTGGCTTACTTCTGCTAATAAGTCTTTTCCGATAAAAGCATTGCTGCAAAGCGCACTTCAAATAAAGGCAAAGAGGCCGAGATACTTTTTTAGTCTTTTCTATTAGTTTGATGCAAACATTGATGTCATCCATTCCAACTGTCAAAATTTTTTTTCCCACTCTGTTCGGATTTATAGCCTAATTTTGTTAATATTTGTTTCAGTGTGCTCCTCTTTCCAGTCTTTCTAATAGTGCCATATTATCTGCAAAATCTAGAGCTCCAAGATCTAAGTCCACTAGTCACTCTCTTTCCTCTTGGCACAGTAGAACTTGTTAAGGTAAATTTTCTTTTCAGAATCTAGGCGGTCATCTGGCAAAATAGATCACGCATCTGTTATAGTGCCTGCCAATATTCATTCCATTGAAATCATATTGAAAAGCACAGAAGTAGACAACTCTGATGACATGTCATGGATCGATGGGCCAAAAGGCCTCTTTCAATGCCATAATGCCCCTGTGACTCTAGGGCCTGATTTTTCCCGTTGGTGATTTGGAGGCGGGGTCCGCTCGCCGATGGGAAAGTGACACAGGATGACGTCGGGAGGAACCCCCGACGTTATCCTGGTCCCTTTAAATTTTTAGGAAGGCAGGCGGACAGTGAAATCAGCTGTCCTCCCGCCGACCTGTCAATGGCCAATTGAGGCCATTGACAGAGTAATTAAGATAATTAAAGACCCTGCCCGTTCAACCTTAAGGCTGGTGGGCGGGCAGGCCAAGAGCCCCAGCGGGCTTCTGATAATACGTGAAACCTCATCAACTGGCGGGATGAGGTTTCTTGTCTGTTTTTAAAAACTTTAATACACTTTATGTGATATTTATTAACCTGTCCCATCTCGTGTGACATTGTCACATGAGGGAGACATGTTAATAAATTTTTAATTTTTCTATTTTTAAAGTTTTTTGGACTGTCATTAATCTCCTTGAGACAGGACTTTGCCTCAGGGAGCAGTGTGCTCTTTCGCACGCATGCGCGAAAGAGCGCAGTTTGACAGCTGGGGATCTCCTCCCCCCCCCGCCCCCGCCTCCACACAGGAAGCACATAGCGCATAGCACTTCCTGTCGGGCAGGCCGCTGGGCAGGACTTAATTGGCCCGCCCACTCAAAATGGCGGCGGGCCCGGTTTCAGTGGCGGGGGTCGGCTGTCCGCCCATCACTGAGCCGGTGGGGCCCACATGCCCACCAAGGGCAAAATTCTGCCCTAGGTGCTCTGTCAATTTACCGCAAAAATTGACCTCATGGAAGTTTACAGCACAGATTTGGTATGTGCTGAGTTCCCATTCATGAATGAAACATCAATCCCTTAAGATACCCTGTATCTTTCTCCACTTCAAAAATTGATCTAAATTACCTTTATAGGTGCCGTGATCTGCCTCAACTGTGGCATACAGCAGAATATCCCATGCTCTGATAACACTCTGTGGAAGGACACTTCAACTAACCTCTCTCAATACTTTCTTAAGGATAATTTTAAACCGAGGATTCCTCATCACTAAATCCTGAACCAGAAAAAAATTATCTTTCCCTACGCACCCTATCAACAGATCTTAAAACTCTCTATTCAAACTCCCCAGTCTTGTCTGCTACAACAAAAATAGTCCAAGGGCTGAATTTTCCATATGTCAGGCAGGCGGGGCTGACCCAATCGCAGGTGGTCACGGAGCCGATCGCCACTGGCGATCCGGGCCATGCCGCCATTTTGCGCAGGCAGGCCAATTAAGGCCTGCCCAGTGCATTTCATACTCCCACGGAGAGCGGGATTTTTAAAATTGCGGCGGGCATGTACAGACCGCCAGTTCCAATGGGGAACCTGCAGTCTGTATAAAGAAAGGCCAGGCAGCCTCCTTTAGGCTGATCACCATGGCCAGCTACAGGTGCAGGGGGTCTGCACAGCAGGCTCCAGTGGAGGGAAGGCCAGAGGAGGAGGGAAGGCCAGAGGAGGAGGGCAGGCTGCAGGGTAGGCCAGCAGGGAGCCAATGTGCCCCTTGCTTCTCTGATGCCTGCCTTGCTGACCTTCTCGAGGAGGCGGCAGCACGGCGAGAGGTCCTGTTTCCCGAGGTTGGGAGGAGGAGGGCCCCCCACATTACGAAGCGGGCCTGGCTGGAGGTGGCGGAGGTGGTCAGCTCCCTAGATGCTGTCCGTCAAACAGGGACTCAGTGCTGCAAGCACTTCAACGATTTGTTGCACTATGGAAGAGTGAGTACCATGTTGGCCTTGGCCATTTAACCCAACAGGTAGCCTTAGCCTTTGAGGCACCCCCCCACCCCCCCCACGTCTTACTGTCGTTACTGCATTGGGCATTTGGCACATGCTGGGTGGGCAAACAGATGGTGACTATGCTTACATCAGCCTTAGTGGTTGATGAGAAGATGGGTTCTCCCCGCCGCATATTTGTATTTGTCGCTTTTGAGTAGTCTGGAGGCAACCTGCAGGGGAGGGAGCTAGACACATTCTCAGAACTCCAACACATGTCATATTGATGGTGATGAGATGGTGGAAGGGGAGCCTCAAGGTGTCGCGGCCAAGAGCCATCTGCTGGCCTTGGCACCGCACCTAGTTGCACCTCCTTGCCATGGGCGCTAAGACCCGTGTGTTATTCAAAGTGATGGACGCCGAATGTGTCCAAGGTGTCCGTTGGGGGAGGGGGTTGGGAGCAGCCGTACTATCTTCTGGGGACTGATCACCAGTAGTGTGGACAGGAGCCACTGGAGGCCTCAGATGGGCCACTGTGGTTGGGGTGCGGCGTGCGCGTACAGAGTACATGAGCCCCAATAAATGCTCTTCTCTGTTCTGCAGGCGAAAACTGCGCACAACACCCAAGAGCATTTGCGCACTGGTGGTGGCCAGGCCATGCTGCACACACTGACCCGCTTCGAAGAACAGGCCATGGAGTTAGAAGGGAGCCAAGCTGGCAGGTATCGGTGAGGCTGGGGTGCAGCAGCCAGGTATTTGACCTTCATCCACTTCCGCTGTGACCAGGCAAGTCAGGCACAGTGAGCCAGAGGCTTCGCGGCCATTGCTGGCTTCCCCCGTGTCCAGGATGCAATAGACTAAGCCCACATATCCCGCCCGTGGATGAGTTTTGTTAAAAAGTCACTTACCCGCCTGCCCGTTGCACCCGTGCACTGAGCCGAAGATCACACGGGCTCCTCAAAATCAGCGCCGATTGCCGAGTTAAGGGCCTTAACAAGCCCTTTAATTAATGGCAGGCGCGCGTCGCACTTCATCGCGCACCCGCCCAGCTAAATATTGCAATAGCGCGCGGTGAGGTCAGGAAGCTCACCCGACGTCAGTGCGCGCCATTTTAAGCGCTAACGTGCGGGGCCCGCCATCCGCACGTCATCCAGAAAATTCTGCCCCAAGTCTCTCAAGTCTCTTATAGTTATAGGCCTGCTTTTTAACTTATTCTACTTTTCGACCTGGGAGTCCAGCAGTTTCATCCAGGCGAGGCCTTGGCAGCTTCAAGAATTAGATACCTTTACACCTACCCAGCAGTGTGCCTGCCTGAGCAACCCCATGACCAGGCAAACCCCCGCTTTTCCCTCCCAAGCCATCTGATGTTGCCCCCACACACCAGGTCTCGAAACTCACCCCAACCAGGAGCCCAGGATCAGCTCCTTCATGAAAGCACCCCTCTTTGGCAATGTACAGACCTACCCGGTCCTGTGGCCTTCTCTGACCGGAAGCCAAGCCTGCCAATCAGACTGACATCTGGGCGGGGAACCGATTGTCCATGCCACATGCACCTTTTAACTCCACAGCATGCGGGGAAATCTGACTTTTGACCCTACCCTCACCCATCATTATCAGATTTAAAAGTTCCAACCCACCTCCTTCAGTCTCAGTTAAAGCTGGAAGTGGGTGGCTTGGGGGAAGTTTCGATCGGGAACCTTATTTTTAAGAATTTAACCTCCCTGACCCAAACTCACCCATTTTTTTTTTTAGGTCATATTCTCCCCATAGTTTCTCATTCCTGGTACCATTCTTTGCTAATCCATGCCATTTTCTATGGCTTTGGTTTCTTTTGTATAATGGAGTGCCCAAAGCTGAACATATTTTTCTAACTATGTCCTAAGTAATGTTTTGTATGAAGTAATTATTGACTTCATTACTCTTGTCTTCTATGGTTCTAAAACCCAAATTTCTACTGCTGTTTTATGTGGTTTCGTCTACCCGCACCCACACTTCAGGAAATTATGGGGAGAATTTTCTCCCCGTCGGGCCGGCCGGTTGGGAGTGGGTGCTGGTGGGCGCAGAGCCAATTGCCGCCTGCGATCGGCTGCGTGCCGCCATTTTACGTGGGTGGGCCAATTAAGGCCCGCCCAGTGTGACACGCACCTGGAAGTGCTCAGCACTACCTGTGCGGGTGGGGAGTTGGAGGGAGAGTCGGGGCCTACGCTCTTTCGTGTATGCATGTGAAAGAGCACAAGAATCCCCCTGAGGCACGGAGCTGCCTCAGGGAGATTAACTTCAGTGTTGAAGTTGGGAAAAATAAAAAAATTAAATTATTTAGACATGTCCCCTCATGTGACAGTGTCACATGAGCTGGGGCATGTTTATGAATTTTCATTAAAATTTTTCTTTCATTTATAAAACCTTCATGAAACATCATCCCGCCAATGGATGAGGTTTCATGAGAAATGCGAAGGCCGCCTGGGCTCTTCGAGTGCCCACCAACCTTAAGGTTGGATGGGCAGCTTTCTCAATAGGGCTAATTGGTTTTTAAATGGCCTTTGACAGTTTGGCGGGCGTGCAGCCCACTTCGATGCGCGCCCGCCAAACGGAAGATCAGAAAGACGCGCGGTGACGTCCCCACGCGTTATTTTACATGTCGGTGTGTGGGGCCCGCCCCCGCACACCGAACAGAAGATTCTGCCCTATGTATTTGAACTCCATGATCTCTGTTTATCCACCTTCAGTGAAGCTGCACTCCAATGGGAAGAACAGTTGAGTGATGTGCGGGATGGGCAGCCAATCTGCTACCACCCATCGTGCACCCAACAAAGCTAAATTTCATCCCTTTCTATTCCAATATTTGATCAGTCTTGTTCGAGGCCAGCTGATATGTCTCTGCCTAAATCACTTTAGTCTCTGTGCCTTTGCTGCTCTGTTTTCCTTCAGTTCTGTTGTAGCTGTACAGCCATGAAATATTCCATTCTTTGCATGTTTTTTGTTGAATATGCAAAACATCAAAATTATAAAAGATTCAGGTGACAACACAAGACTCTCAAAGCTGAGATTTTAACCCCAGAGCAGTGCATTAGAGAGTCCATGTGAGTAGTGTTCCTACTAATTCTTTTGTTCTGATACAAACATAAAAGGAATGCTTACAAGTCCCCAACAGCAATTTGTGTATTTTCAGTGATCATCACGGCAAAAGATCAGCATTTAATCAGCCACTATCATGCACAACAATGCATCATTATTTGTAACTGCACAAAATTCCACTTTATCCATTCATTATACATCTAACATATTATTTAAATGGGGCAGGATTTTAAGTCCCACGGGTGGGCGCACGCCCGACCCGATCGGGCGTAAAATAGCGTACGATGATGTCGGGCAAGCATCCCGAAGTCATTGCGCACTCATGCGATGTTTCAGTCAGCGGGCATGCGCAAGAGTCGGCAGCACGCCCGCCAATAATTAAGATGCCTATTAAGGTCATTAAACTATTAATTGAAATCAAATTTTCGCTGCCCATCCAACCTTATGGTTGGCAGGCGGGCGGATTGGTCAGGCGGCCTATGCATTTTTTCAGAAACCTCATCCACGGGCGGGATGAGGTTTCCACAATTAAATGAAAAATAAAGATTTTTGGACAGAACTTTTAATTTTGTTATTGTTATTGTGACTGAGTCCTATGTTGGGACATGGTTTTCACATGTTCAAAATCTTTATGTTTGATTTTAAAATTGTTCCGCTCCCTGAGGCAGCTTCCTGCCTTCAGGGAGCTTTTAGTGCGTGCTGCTCTGTGCATGCGCAGACTTTTGTGCTTGCACTCCTCCCGGCCCCACCCTGGCAGCACTAGCTTCTCAGCACACCTTTCATGCTGGTTGGCCGCTAACTGGCCAGCCAACATGAAATCGCAGACAGGGACCGATTGCGGGTGTCGGACCATTTCCCGGCCGCTCCCAGGCCCGCCCGCCTGCCGTGCCCACCCAACAACCCGAAAATTCTGCCCACGGAGTTCAAAATTCCTATAAATATTGTATTATTGACTATTCAAGGTCAGTTGAACACAAAGTCTTTCCACAATTCTCAGATCACAAACCTGATCCCAAAAATATCTGTTTATCATATTTGTAGAAAAGTCTTGTTTAACTTATGTTATCAGCTAAGAAACTTGTAATTTACATATTTTTAAATTGTGTTTTGTTGTCTAGAAATTATTTTATTGGTCAGCTGATTAGGGCACAGGTAGGTTCTCATGACAATTTATTTTTCATGGAAAACCAGCACACAAGCCAAGTCATACTTCCAGGACAAAGTCTTTTTCCTACCCTCTCAGTTTCCATGTATGAGTTAATAGCAGTATATGTGCAGAGAGGGATTACAATGTCGAAGTCACTGATTGTTGGATAGCAAAATGCAAATGATGAAAATCTTCACCATTGTGTGTCCAATTGACCATTGTCAACTGTTCACCAATGGTGTAACATAGTACATTTAAAATCAAACAGAAAAAGGCAAAGTGCAACTGGAATAAGCTTAAGCCTACAAGTTAAAGCACACAAGTGACCCACTCAGCCAAGTGTGAAAATGTATGGACTAGGCTGGAGGAATCCCAAAACTAATGCCACTGCCCTGCTCTCTCTGTATGCCTTGTATCTTCCTCTGTTATAAATATTTATCCAAATTTCCCTCGAAAGATGCAATGGCCTCTGTCTCAATTATACTTAGTGCCAAAGCAGTCTATGCTCCATTCACCCTCAATGTAAAGAATCTCTCCAAGTCTTCCTGCTTATTCTCTCAATGGAAATTTTAAATTCATAATTCTGTTTTGTCACTAAATTCCAAACTAGAGGAAAAAATCTTTCCATAGTCACTTATCAAAATGCTAAAAAAAAAATTTAAATCCTCTGCTAAATTACCACTTAACCTTTTCTGCTGCAGTGAAAATAGTCCAGGTATCTCTGCTCTCTACTCTCAATCATAATTGCTTATTGCAGGCATCATTCTGGTAAATGCACCGTATACATTCTCTAGACTTGTTGGAATCCCAGTCCCAAGAAGCAGGATGATGGAAGAGCCAGCAGGTCATGGAAAGAAAGGAAACTGGATTTGTCTTGGTGGATTCTGGAGAAATATATGATCTTGAACGACAATGCAAATGGAAAAGAAGGGAAATAGCTTCCAACACATTGCAGTCCAGTTTAGTGGAGCCTCAGCCCTGCCCCCTCCAGCAGCCCCCAGTTTACCACCAGGTGATCAAGGGTCAGATAGATACTCCTCTATTACAAAATTATCAGTCAATATATATTCCAAAACACTAATATTTTTAAGTATATCAGGAACCTATTAGATTCAGCCTGGTGGGAAATCTATTCCTTTGCTACAACAGAGTGGTATTGGGGTGAGGGATGGATAGTGTAAAAGAACAACCATCCAGCATAAGCTCAATCTGTCTGTGGAAAGGGGACAGTAGCAACCCATTATGAGCTGTGCTGCACTTACTGCCCCATTGCCATTTCTATCCAATCCTGTAGCCTGTCATAATTCCTGGGGCCTTTTGTTGGGTGGTCAATTTTAGATGACTTCACAGATATATGAAATTCATCTGACTTGATTAATTTCTTGTGGGAATTGATGAAGCAGGGAGAGGGCAGGATCTTCATTCCTGCATGCATTAAAGATGTCATATAAATATAAGTTGTTATTGTAATTGGAGTTGACCAACATGCATCGGACTTTAAACAGTTAACTAGATGGAGTGTGCACGCTCTCCAGCGAGAGAAGCAATAAGTTCAAAATTATATTTATGGCCCAGAAGGAGCTGCTGTCACCTCAGGCTGCCTGCCCTGCTACCTGACTCTCAATTGGCTTGGCTTGCAGGTCACCTGATACTATGATGGCCTTTGGGGGGGGATCCACATTTGATGTTTACAGTTCATTGTGGCATGGTAACGGAACCCGGCCCTCGTAAAGGCAGAATCAGGAAACATTCCACCCACCGTTCATATATTCCACACTGGAGTTAACAATCTACTCCAGTTAACTACTGAGATGTGACACTTCTTCCTTCCTCCCCATCATGGGGAAAAGGAGGATGGGGATGTTTTTCGTCTTCATTGTATGAGAATTTTCATGAAACCTGATTTACCATCATAATTTGTACAACTTGTTTCAATCACATTACATTACATTTGCTGTTGTTTCTTCTTGCTTGTTGATTTTACATCTTGAAAAATAGGGGTACAAAGCCAGGACCTCATGATCCTGAAGTCAACCTCCTCCCTCCTCAGCTGCCATTACTATTTCTGGGCTGCTTTCTAGACCGCAATAAATCAAACCAATTCTCTATTATTAGGAGCATTTCAAAACTCCACCTACTAGTTAACCATGGCTTAGAGAGAAACACACCTACCTTGAAGCCACCTAGACCCTATCACACACTCCATGACAATGTGGGCAAATTTCTGATATCTGTGAAGTCACCTAAAAATGTCCAAATCCTTTGAAATTAATTTTCATTTACATCTCCAATACACAATGAATTTTCTTCCAAATTATTTTAGGAACACTAATAAATAAAACCAACTGTAAATATGTGGGAAAAAAATTATTCAGCAACTTTTTCTGTTTTCGGCTGGAGTACTGAGACATTTATTTTCTACTTTCATTCCAGGAACACATTTCTTTTCAAAGATACTTCTCTCAGATGAGTGGCATTTTGTGGATTTGATATTAGGGCCAGAGTTTTATGTCCCACGAGCAGTCGCGCGCTCAACGTATGTGAAAAAGCGCGAGGTGACGTCAGGCGAGCGTCCCGATGTCATCACGCACTTGCATGATATTTCACTTTGTGGACGCCTGCAGCAGTCGGAAGTGCACCCGCCGACAATTAATTGGACAATTAAACCCATTAATGATGTGATTAACACCGATTTTACGTGTCCTGTCCACATTTACGGTTGGTGGATGGGCCATCCTCCCAGGTAGCGTTCACATTTTTGCTCAAGCCTTGATCCAGGCGGGATGAAATCTCCACGGGGAAATAAAATAAAAAGAGATATCTGGGGACAGTTTTTTTTATGAGTATGCTTTCAGGTGCTTGATTGTGTTGCATGGATATGCTGTGCAGTATTTTTGTTGTTTCCTTTATTCTGTGGAGGTCTGCAGCTCCCTGGGGCAGCTGTCTGCCTCCAGAGAGCTCACTAGAAGCGCTCGCCCGCACCCTCAGTGGGTCGGCGCCCACCCTCTTCCTGCCCCCACCCTGGCAGCGCTGAGCATTTCTCAGTGCCAGCCAGTGTGAAATCACGGTCAGGGGGCGATCACGGCCAGAGACCCATTTCCCACCCGCTTCCAGGCCCGCCAATCGTGCGCACCCAATAAATGAAAAATCCAGGCCTAGGGTTCTTTGTTGTATATGCAGTGCCAAAATCACCCACCATTCTTGCAGAAGTGGAATATTTAAATGTCATAAATTCAGAATCTCTATGTCTTCTTAAAAAAAAACTTTAAAATGATTATTCAAGCTTCATCCAGCTGGTCCTTAAAACCAGACATTTTACAACATCTTAAAAAAAAATCTCTTGGCTCTCCAGTGACAACCTGGCTGCAATATTTGGCTCCTTAGCACCTGGATTTTCAGCCCAATGAGTGCTATCTTGGCTCCAAAATGGTGTCCGTGGGGCATGCGTATACATCTGGTGTGAGCCATGACACGTGCCATTTTGGTGAGGCCATTTGCACACGTCCCTATAAACACTATTCAACAGGATCATCAACTATTTACTGGTTAGTTACTGATTTGCATTGCTGCAACTCTAGAAGTGCTTGGTGGTTTCTAGAGTTCTTATAATTTTTAAAGTCTACAGGGAGTGAAGTGGCATGTGTGGGCTTCAGCGACTATGGATAAACCATTTGCTTACAGATAAGGGTGCAGTCCAAGGCATTCCGCATGAACTACACCCTGACGGGGAGAAGAGGCAAAGATCGCACAAAGCAGAACAAGCTGCTAAAAATAGGATGAGGAGGAGGAGCCTCAGCAGGAAGCCATACCCAGAAGGAAAAAACATTCTTATTTCCCAGTTTTTACTGTTTTTTTTCCTTCTGGGTATCTGCTTAGGGAGCATTTCTTCTACATGAGCCTCAGCATAGAATTGTGTCAGATTTCTGTGTTTCAGTAATGACTTCCTGACTGAAATCTGTCACCTGCTGTAGCCACAACTGCAATCTCAGAGCAGGGCAAGGACCACATTGTCAGTGGCTATGAAGTGACCATAGCATGAACGTTTATGCAATGAGCTCCTTCCTGGCTGGAGCTGGCGATATTTGCAACATCTTCACTGTGACATCCACTGTTACATAAGGCTTTTGAGGGGCCGAATGGCCTACTTCTGTTCCTATTTCGTATGTTTGTATTAGGTGGCTGAGGTTCTGTATTTCATTTTCTATCATCAGAGAGAAACAGGCAGAGCAAGCACGTGATGTCACAAGGATTACAAGCTTCCCCATGTGCAGCAAGCCATTCACTTGCCTATGCAAAGAACTGCATGGAAACAATGTCAGTCACCATAACCAAACAGGATTCCATACCCTCAGCATCCACCTAGTGTGCAACCAAATGCAGCATGTCATGCAGGTCAATGCCAGTAACTTGACTGCAGTTATGATGCCTTCATTGTGGGGCAGTCTGCAATGCCATCTGCATTTCAACCATGATGATAAACTGAAGGGCAGCTACTGGGTGAGAAGGGCTAAACTTTGATGACATGGTTTATGACTCCAGTGCACAACAATACACATGTGTGCATCATGCATGTAACAAAAGTCATGCTGTCACAAGGAATGTGATTGGGCAGACGAGTGGGGTGCTGAAACAACATTCCCACTATGTGGGTCACTCCGGAGGAGCCTTACGGTATAGGACAAAGTTGGTGTTGAGACGCATGGTGGTCTGCTGCATGCTGCACAACCTCACCATCATGTGGGCAAAGCCCTTGCCATTAGCTCCAGGGCGACTAGCTGAGGAACAGGAAAAGGAGGATAGTGGGGCAGAAAGAGGAAGGGAGGAGGCAACCAGCACAACCCCTTTCTGGCTAGTAATAGCAAAATACTGCAGATGCTGGAGATCTGAAATAAAAACAGAAAATGCTGGAAAAACTCAGCAGGTCTGGCAGCATCTGTGGAGAGAGAAACAGAGTCAATGTTTTGAGTCTGCATGACCCTTCTTCATACGGATTCGAAACATTAACTCTGTTTCTCTCTCCACAGATGCTGCCAGACCTGCTGTGTTTTTCCAGCATTTTCTGTTTTTGTTCCCTTTTTGGCTGGGTTGCTCGTGAATGATTCATCCAGCAATGACAGCAGTAAAATGCAACCCCAATCCCCCCATTCACCACAGACCCACACTTTTCTTTCCCTATGTCATTGACTAATCACAGTGACTACTTGGTTAAAATGCAGAAATAAAAGCCACCACAAAATGAACATTTCAAACCAAGTTTATAAATCAAATCATACCATATTGCATAGGAAAGTCAACTAATCAATATTATGCATTTCCTTAGTATCCCTACTCTGTGCCTTCACGTGTCTTAGTAGCTCCAGTAGCTGCAGCATGACTGGTGGAAGGCTGCTGAAACTCATTGGGGGACACCCCAGATGCCTGGGAGAAAGACTTTGAGCAGCTCTGGGTCTAAGAAGGCCCAGCTTCTCACTGCAACATCTCAGCATGGGCAGCAGCAATCTGAGCTGGCCAAGTGACAGCCAATAACAAGGGTGGAGTAGCAGTGAAGGAGGACAAATGCTGTCGTCCTGAGAAATGACAGCAGGTTTGTGCTCCATGCAGCCACTGCCACAGCCATGGGCATTGCCTCAGCAATCCCGCAAGTTGCCAGAGAAGAGATTGCTGGACAGTTGTGAACATTCTGCAAGTTTTTTCACACACTGGTATCCGCAGCCATGATGGCAGCAATTGGTTTGCGTGGCAACAGATAAGCTTGCATGAAAGCAATCTGAACTTCAGTGCTTGTGTTACAGAAGACTGAGCTTCTACTGCAGCAGACACACATTGGGTAGCTTCTGCTTGGAAATAAATGCTGGATATTGGGCACGTGAAATAGGTTGGGTGGCCAATGCACCATCTTCCCACCCATCCCCGAGCTTACCCCCATAATATACTAGCTGGGTGGGTGCCGAAATCAGCAACCCGTCCACCAAAAATAAATAAATAATTAAGGGTCACTTAGGCTTATTAACAAGCCATTAACCGAATAATATGCTGCCCATGCCATAACAGCTGGCATGGGCAGTTGGGCTAGAGTAGGCAGGCCGTTTTTAAAGGCCTACATGAAAATAGGCAGGAAAGGAGGGGAGTGCCCCTTTGTGCTTCAGAGGCAACCCCCAAGATGTCACCCCACACCCCATCCTTCCATGCTGCTTGCCCAATAGATCCCAGCCCCCCACCCCTCTCTCTCCCCACCCTTGGCTCTGGGATTCCTCCCGCTCTAAAATCCTGGGTCCGACATTCTTGGGGCAGCCATCCTCTTTGGCCTTCTTCCTGCAGTCCCGAAAGCAGCCACTACCGAGCTGCGACGTGCTGGGAGTGATGGAGCTGCTGGCTAGGATGATCAGCCGGCAGCTCCAGAGGACAGGACTTCTTTCTGAGTGAGGAACGGACATTCCACACTATTCACCAATTTAGCCTGCAGTGTGTTATGGCAGCGGGGTGGGCTGGCTTGGAGCGATTCGGCTTTCAGCCGCCTTCACTTCTGTGGGCAAACAGTACGTCTATGCTCCCATAAAATGCAGCCCGAAGACACCAGCCATCAGACGTTGCAACATGGTTGGGCTTTTAATTGCTTTAAACAAGTTGGCCACAACTTACACACTGGAGAGGATCAACTCCAAGCTCAGCACAAAGCCTTGTTCCCAAGTTGGTGATGGATTCATCTGAGACTCTTGACATTGAATAAAGGCTTTCTGGCAGGCCCACCAATGCACCGAGCATTTCATTGTGTGCACCCATTGGCCATCTTCTGTAGCTTGCCCCTTTGAAGCTTCTCAGATGAGTCCTCTGCAGTAGACCTAGTGTTCAGCTTTGCCCTCTGGTGAATTGTCACCTGTGTTATCCTTTTCCCCTGCCTCCTACCAGGACACTAGTGCCCAGTGTCTCAACAAGTGCAGATCCCAACTATTCTCAAAAATGCCCACAGTGTCATTCTCTGAACTGGTGGCTGCAAGTGTGAGAGGAAGTGATGGTTTTTCCTCTTCCTCACTGTCTTCCTGCTCTCACATTTCTTGCTCTTCTATCACTGCTTGGCTAGGTTGCTGTTCTTAGATATCTGAAAGGAGAAAGGCACACAATTTGGGTTGTAGTAAAATGGGAGGGGAAAGCAAGAGGTGCATGTTTACACCATTTGCAGCTTGCAAACCAGAGGAGATTGTTGACTAAGGGGGAAGTGGGATGTAAGAAGGATGATTAAGCATAAGGATACTGTCATCTTCAATGGATTCAACCCTGCTGCTGGCCACGTCACAACCAAGTCTGCTCTACTGAACCATCATCTCCTCTATCGGATAAGGACACGCAGCTATGCCTTTTGATGTTTAGACAATGCTGCTAACTTGTCCTGCAAGACGGAGGAAGTGTGTCAGTGAGTGTAGTGCAAGGTGTTTGAGTGATTTGGTTGTTAGAATCGAATAGTTGTCAGTGTGTACCAGTTTGTAAGATGCAGGTGTGAGGCTTACAGTAGCGGTAAGTGTCAAAGGGTGTCTAAGTCTAATGCATATTAGGAATGAGTCAAAACTGATAGAATTTGTTGATAAGTGAGTGATGGGGTGTGATGCATTGAGCAGTAGGTGAATGATTGTGTGGGGTGAACTGAGCAGTAGGTGAGTGATGGGGTGCGGAAGACCCAGTTCAGATGTGCTGGCCAGAGGTCGGCAGTTCTCCAGCACTGGCAGCACCACCAGGTGGCCATTGCGTACTTTAGTGAGGCCTGCAGGAAGGTAAACAGTGCTGGAATCGGGACCAGAGGTAAGTCTAGGTGTCTTACTGGGGCCAGGCTGGAAGGGCCCGGCTAGAGGGGTGAGGAGCTTGGGAGGCCAGGGTAGGAAGGCCAGTGGGGAGGGGAACCTGGGATGCTGGATTTACACCTTGGGGTATCTTCTGATGGGTCCAGGGCACTCGTTAAGGAGGGACACCCTGGCCCACCATCAACTCACGCACAAAATGCAACTAGGCTGGATACTTGGTGTGTGCCTCTCTCACCACCGGTTAAATCTGAGCAGCGGCAGGATGATGCCTTTAAGTGGCTACTTGAGGGCCTCAATGTCCCATGGGCAGAAGGGCTGCCTGATGTGGCCACGCACCCTCCCGCCCCACCAGTGGTAAAATTACGAGGGCAGGGGTGGTCAGTTAGGCAGTGGGCACGGCACCCACTTGATTTTATGTCCCCCCACAACTTCAAACCAGCCGGTGAGGAAGTGAAAAACTCAGCCCCATAATCCACTCTTCTTCCTGCTCAGACACTTGGCCACAAACAGCTCAGCATCTGTTCCAGCCAGAAGGCAACTCCCCTTAAGAGATGCAGGCTGGCCCTGAGTAGTACAGGCTAACTTTAAGTGATGCTCACAAAACTTGGACCCCTGTTGAGGCAAGCAGACGCTCAACAGCATCTTTAGCACTGGCTGCACGAAGCATTCATGCACACGAGCAGGTAGCATGATGTTGCCTATATATCAGAAGCAATGTGCATGGGTTAATCGCGCATCATGACGCCTGCATTCGATCTTATCGAATTATCCCCTGCCCTTTCTACCACATCACACAAATTGATATGTCTGGGGTAAGAGACAGAACATACCAATTTTCAACTGCAATTGTGTGCTCATCTCTGTATCAACAAACAACTAACAGTTAATATCCAGGATCTTATGTCAGAGTGCTTTATATAGGAAACTGCATCAGTAAGAACCTAGAAAAATAACAAAAACTGACGAATGACTTTAAAAATCTAACCACTCAAAAACAATCCTATGAAAAACAGGGTTTTGAAATTATGACTTTGGATGTCAGCAAATGAGCACATCAGCCTGAAGTTCCTCTCTTTGCTATTTTAAGAATCAGGTTAGCCTATTTATTTTAAAGTGATTGATGCCCCTGCTAAAATAACAGTGAAAGGAATTTCATGGGAATGTGAGAGTATCCGTCTGCTAGTACCCTATGGCATAATTTCCAGGCCAACTAATTCAAGTGAAAATGCAACAACGCATAAGCCTATCATAATGTAACCTGCAGGTATACCCAACATTAAATCACTTTTATTATAGGGAAAAAAAGAGCAGCTTGCAGCAATTAGTGTATTCAGAAAGTACCGAAGGGAGAAACGCCTGTTGGAGGCATGATATTAATTTTCTACTTCTGGCTAACAGCATCCCATCCACCCACTCAGCTCCCTGATCCACCCAAACACTAACATCTGTCATCTGAGATGCAAACATTTTGCAGCTTATAACAATTCTGTCTTTCCCTCAGAATGTATTGCCATACTTAACCTTAACAATAAAAATACTTGTACTGACATTCATATAGCTTCCCAGGGCTCGATTCCTTTCATTCTGAATCAAACTCTAGACCATCCATTTTAATTTACAAAAAAAGAGAGAAATCTTTTGACAACAAAACATCCACATTGACAAAACAAAACTAGCTTATCATTGTACCCAGGGCAGTGCTTGGTCAGCACACAGAGCCAAGGTGGGATAACCCTAAACTTGAATCAGTCTGGAATTACTCCGATCTGTTTCAAATAATTTGAATTTTTATGTATTTTCAGGAGGGAGAAGAGTAATTAGTGGTCCATTAGAAAATTGGAGCTGACAATGTAATTTCCTGCTCATCCATGCCAGCACACAACTTGACTGGTTTTAACAGCCTGGCCCTGATTTGAGTCCCGCCAGTTGCCTTTCCACCCTTTCAGGGACCAGCTGTCAGGAGCATCTCCTTGTGATTCCTAATGGGGATGGAAGTGGGTGAGTAAGTGGAGGCCTAGGTTTTCCTTGTGGAGCTCAGAGGAGAAAAGTAAAAACGAAACCAAATTTACCTGTTTGGGCCTCTTCTGATCCCAATCCTTTTCATGGTCATCATTACCTGGTGGGAAAATCACTGCAGCTTCCTGCTCAAACTACCCAATAAAAACCACAATCGGATCCCAATGATGTCATCCTGGACCCAACACGCTTAATATAAAAAAGGACCACACCAGCTTTGGTTAGTTTTCATTGCTGTTTCATAACTAGGTCCAGAAACTGGATGATGTATGAGGTCAGAGGGACTTGGGTTCAGGTTCAATAGATGTTAAAAGCAGGATCTCAAGTGAACAAGGCCATTAGAAAAGTTAATGGGATATTGTTCTGTGGCAAGATAGAGAAAATAAAACACTAAAATGTAATGTTGAACCTAGAATGGATAGAGAGACAAAGAGAGATATTTGGAAAGGCAACCGAAGTGATGGATTTTAAGAATGATCTTAAAGGGGAGGGAGATGGAGAGGCTGAAGTGTTAAAGGAGCAAATTACAAAACTAAATGGTTAAGGCAAGGCCACCAATGGTGGATGAAGGGGTGGGAGGTGCACAAAAGGCTAAAGTTACAGGAAAGGGGGAATTAGGGTTATTGTAGATTTTAAAGGAGATTTGAGAGTTAGGAAGGGGCAAGGCCATGAAAGAATTTAAACATGAGAATATTTCAAATTTGTAACATTGGGTGAACCGGAAGCCACTATAAGTCAGTTAGCACAAGCTCCGAAGCTAAACTATTACATATATTTATTTATATATAGATAAGATATTGAATACGACAACACTGTACTAGAAGATCAGAGATAGTTTACTAGGGTTTGATCAAATAAGCCATTGAGCCATGCTCCTTTCAATTCTTCAGATGAGCTGTTAAAACCATCTGACTGATCTGTACACTTCAGTATTCCAGGAAGGATGTTAATGATTTGAAGAACAGAGTAGTCTTCCATATTCAACTGTTCTTCCTTCAACAAACACCACCAAAAACATCAAAACTGCTGTATAAAGGGACCTTCCTGTGCACAGAGTGGTTGCCAAGTTCACTCAAATAACAATAGTCACTGAATTTCAAAGTGAAGTGCTTTGAGATGTTTCAAAGAGATGTGATTATAAAGCAAATTGTGAAGACCTTTGACCTGGATGCAGTGCATGCAAGGAAAGTTTGTAATTTATTTAAAATGTCTGTGGAATCAGTAATTGTTTCAACAATGTTTGAAAAGGATTTTTAAGAGTTTGCATCATTTTTGAAGGGATCAATTGCAATTTTCTTGGATAATAAGAAATGCTGGTTCATGTGACCAGGCAATCCCTGACTTGGAAGCAGTACCAAGAATGAAGCTGCATGGCTGGAAGATACAAAGAAGAGCTGCAGACACAAAGGAGAGCTCAAGCAGAGGAGCAGGAGGGTGAAGGCAAACAGTGCAGGGATGCAGACACAAAAAAGGGAAAGCAGACAGGGATAGAAAGAGGAGAACATGGGGAATTCTTGTGAGGAGAAGAAGCAAATCACACTCCTGATCTACCCTGTGAATAAAGAACTGCATTTTGCAGAATTGTTCTTGAGCTTTCTTGACTTCCTTCCTGTTGGTACTGCTTCTAGGTCAGGGTTTGCCAGGTCACATGGACCAGCATTTCTTATTATCAAAGAAAATTGCAATTGATCCCTTCAAAAATGATGCAAACTCTTAAAAATCCTTTTCAACATTGTTGAAACAATTACTGATTCCACAGACATTTTAATGAAATTACAAACCTTCCTTGCATGCACTGCATCTGGGTCAAAGGTCTTCACTTTATAGTGCCACACTTGTGCGGGAAATGATGCGAATGTGGCTGTGTAAGACGTATCTTTGTTGCATCAACTATTTAAATTTACCTTTTCTTATTTGAAGTATCATTTGCCTGTTAATTCATGTGTAATTTGCATTGATTCTGATTCCTGTAAAAGTAAAAGCTACAAAAAGTGGAATCTTAATGGTAATTTCTTCAATTGGGGGTCATTCAGTAAATTTGGTTATTTTGGTTTACAGTTTCCTCATGGGGATTATAACAATATACTGTAAAAACATTAAATCTGTCTCTTTTCTGTTGCATCTTAGTATAGGAATTTTGGGAGCATAGATAAACGTAGACTTTTGGTTAATTCTCCTGACATTTTATCAATCTTCACTCATGTCAATATTTTTGCTATAAATAGGCAACAGGAGTGCCAGTCTTCAGGGCCTTTCAAAGTTTTAATTGAGGTAAAAATTATCTTTTTACACTTTTAATTATAGCCCTAAAGTCATACTGTACTCAAATAAGGTCACATGAGGTTAACTAAAATTAACATTCCTATGGAAAAGCAGTTATATTTTGCAGTATTAGAATAAAGCGGCATTAAAAATGTGCACAGGTGCAAAGCAAATATCAATCTAGTTTTAAACTGAAGTCGGGGAGGGGGGTGGATTTTATGCACCCTACAGGGATGGGAAACGTGCATGCAGGATGATTTAATTAGAATGGATGCAAAATTACAATTTGCCGATGGCACATTGAATTGCAGATGTAGAGCGGGATTTTCCAGTTCTGCCCGCCACCGGAAATGTCCAGTCCTGCCAATAGCCGATGCACTTTTGGCTGAGCCGCCACATCTCCCATAGCAGTTCCCGGCACCAATCAATGCATGCCAACCATGAATCATTCCAGTACATTTAGCTCTCAGACTAAGCTAGTTTCAACAAATAACAATGATGCATACATGAAACCCATGTAATACGAAACATTTACAAGTGAAAATTAATTTTGAAAAAATATCCATGCCACCTTTGTACTTTCAAATCTTATGTCGATTGCAAAAGAGTTGGACAAGAAAGTTGTGGTCATGAAATAGAGTCTCCTTGTTTTACCAGAGACTCTTTAATAGGTCATCCGTAGATGTAGCATTGTCAGCTGATGGCGGGTTTCCCCAATGAAAAGCTTCCCCAGCCATTAAACCAAATGTGTTTTGCATACACACCGCTGGCACTGCAAATTTTAGTTATAATCACTTGGAAAAAGGCAAAGCCAAAGAAAGTCGAAGTTGCACAAAGTTCCGGTTATGATGTCGGGAATGGCACACTGTTGACAAAATCCAGCCAAGTGAATTATCAGAGAAAAGTAAGGATAGGTATGGCTGCCTGCCAAGGATATGCATCAAGACAATCTGAATTGCCCAAAAAAAAAATTACTCAACTTGCAAAACAATAAATGACATTCGTTATAATTGAAGAGACAACAGTTTGAATTTAACTTCCCTATTAAGGGATCATTGATATAATCCTTTTCTCATTAATAATTCATCTATACATAAGGAACTCTAATGTTATCACAGTATCATTTGAGCGTGTTGGATTTTTCATAGAAAATAGGTTATTTTCCAGTCCTAAATTGCTTATGGTTAAAACAGCAACAATGCATTTTAATAACCCATAAAACGGAATCATCCCAGATTTGCACTAAGTGTGGCAGCGAGCGGGAGAAATGACGTTTTACCCACGAGCTGCAATGGCGGCTTTTCATGCCGTATTGTTCCAAACCCGCTGCATTAATTATGCATTCCCGGGATACACGCCATTTCGTTGGCGGGCGGGCTCTGTTTCGCCTGCCATGCCATCACCTCGCCACTTCATCACACCAGGCACCATATTTAAAGTATAGCTGCGCTCAGTGCTACCAGCCCAGGACTGCAGCAAAAATGACATGGTCCCAAAAGGCAAGAAGACTGCAGCCCTCAAGCGCCTTTTGGATGCCGTGGAGGCCCACTGGGATGACCTTTATCCCCACTCTGGCCGCAGGAGGGGAAGCTACATTACCACTCCGGCTTGGTAGGCGGTGGCAGTGATGATCAGCAGCCAATGCTGCACAGAAAAGATTGGCTATCCAATGCAGATGGAGGATGAATGATCTCATCTGTGCAGCCAGGGTATGTCAACCAGCTCAACACTCTAAACTCACACATTCAAGCCCATCACACATTCCCTGGCATCTCACTCAATGCCAGCTCATGGGACATCACCACCCATTCTCACACACACACCCTCACCTGTCCACCTCGTCTCATCTCCTCTGGAGACTGCATCCTCAGCCATCGCCATCTTGAGGCCACCTGCACAGGTCAACATGTGCCCCCACACACACCCTGGGATACCCTCCTTCCCCAGTACAGCCCTCATTCTGCAGCCTCTTCCCTTGCCTGAGGCCACTTCTCCCCCTTCCCCAAGCAAGACCTTGCCCTGCAACTGTTGCAAAGCCAACCACATATGGGTCTGGTAGGTAGAGACCTACCCATGAGCCCCCCTAAAAGTGATGTGGTGCTGTCTGTGAAGCCTGGTGCTGATGGCTGCGAGTGCTGCCTGAAGCAAGGTAGGCAAACAAACCTTGATGTCCTGAGCAAAGTGCAGCCCACCAAGTGAGCACCTTATATATGCTGTTGTGAAACATGCCGGTGTGTTTTTCCGCCAATGTGGCAGATGATCCAGCTAGGGGCGGATGGGGGGCAGTGGGGGTGGCGGCGGGGGGTGGTTGAGTTTGACGGGCTGGCCTTATAATGATATGATGTATTACAATGAGGTTCCCAACCTCTGATGGCAAGAAACATGGCCCGCCATTGGTGGGCGGTGTGGACAATCGCAAGCTGGTTTCACGACGTTGTGAAGCCGATTTTTGGCCTTCTCGCCATTTTGTCCGCTCATGCCACCGAACACGCCCGACGCCAGTGGGCACGGAAAATCCCGGCCATAGTTTCTGTTAATTAGAGCTGCTCACTGGCCGCATTAATCATAATGGTCCAAATTGTTTCTCCCCAGCAGCCACCTGCCTGATTAAATGACCCCCAAACTTGCCTCAGGGAAGGGCATTAAGTTCAGTCTATGGATTCAGCACAGCAACAGCAGGGGTGGTTGGCACAGTTGTCAAAGAGACAATGAGTTTGTTTATCTTGACAGTTTTATGATCACTTCTGAGCATTATGTTTTTTGAATGAGTGTTTGTTTATCCTGACAGTTTCATGAGCATCTCAAAGATTTCCAATGTTATTATCGGGCTCAAGATTTCTGTACATAGTGGGCACTGGACAAGTAGGCATGGTCGGGAGTGAGAGGGTATGCAGGGTGGGTGAGTGAGCATGAAGGGGTGAAATGGTGAGGGGGGCATGGGGGGATATAGGGGTCAAGGAGGTGAGAGTTAGGGGTCCAATGTGCCAGCGAATGGGTGTGGGGCATAACTTTGAGCATCCGCCCTGACTCCAGCCCACGACTGACTCTGCGGGTGAAAATACTGTGGGCAGGAGCGACAATACAGGAGGTGGGGCTGCAGCGTCAGAAAATAACCCGACTTCCCATTCCTGCCTCAAAGGGGGATATCTGCCCAAAAGTCCAGAGATTATTTCATTCAGAGTGAAAATATGAAAGAGGAACTGTTAATGAGTCAAAAAGAAAGACATTTTTGCAGTTGTAAATGTTAAAACTTAATACTAACTGGTTCTTTTTCCAGCTCCACTGCATAAAATGAGGGGTGTTGCTCACTACAGTGCTCATTATTTCTGACACAGTGATTTAAAATGCTTCCCATAATTCAGACTAATGAGCTGGCATGTTATTCATGGAATCTATAAAGCTGTGAAGAGACTTAACTGAGATTAAATCAAAATACATGCAAACCATGCCCATTTTGTGGGCAAATAAATAGAACTGGTGGGATTGAGGACCAATCTGCGGGTATAATCTACTGCATCAATTCCCTTCTGGAAATGCAGCAGCTGACAACTTGCAAGTCTCCAGAGCTTTCATCTAAAAGAGGCATTTGGCTTCTCCTGGCTCCACTTCAATACTGTGGGCCCATGCCAGCGCAGGTAGGAACCCCTCCCATTCACCTCACCCTCCTGGAGGCTGAATTTTCCAGGGCACCAGAGAGTTGCATTGGGAAGTCAATCAGCATCTGCAGCTTGCCAGTTTTATACAGATAAGGCCCAACGGTCAATTTACTGCAAGCCTCAAGTTGATGTACTTGGGTACACATTCCATGTACATTCCACTGATTTCCTGTACACCTGTTTCTCCCCCTTTGTATGCACATTAATGTAATGCCAAAATTGCTGCCATCCATCATGGCACTTGTCATTAGCAGAACCAGATCTATCTGAATAATGTCAAAGTTATGTTAACTTGGAAGTTAATTCTCTGTCATCCTAAATACATTGCATCCGCCTGATTCTATAAAGTGAATCATGATGTTATGATCCGGTTAAGGGCCAGTAGCTTTTTGTTTAAAGTAGACGATGTCTGAAATCACAGTTTCTCACTAGGAGAATAAAGCCAAAAGATACCACTGTTTCAAACAAACAAAATAACCTTCACTGTACAAAGTCAGAAAAGTAAACAATTTACAATATCCATCTTATGCTCTAACATTCAGAATTAACATGAGGTAAATATGAATTAACAGGCAAACTGTGGTCGACCACACGATACTGCACATGAAATGACAGACACACCCATGACAGATCCCATGGATTTCTCAGCAACCAACCAGACATCAGTGGCCACTGTGAGTCACAAAATCTGGTTAAAACTCTATCTCCCTCAGAGGAATTTCAACTTATCACTTTTGAAGGTATAGCCTTTGAATTCCCTCAAAAACCACTCCGACTTGGACTGCCTCAATGACTGTTCACCTCCCAATTGTTCAATCTCTAAAAGTACTAAATGCTCCTGTCACTTTGTAGACAGGGATAGACGTAAGGCAGAATATTCCCTGAATTGCACCAAGTGCGGTGGCAGATGTGAAAAATTACGCTTTGCCCACTAGCCGCAAGGACGGATTTTTGCGGTGTATTGTCCTCTTCCCAGCACATTCCACATCATTGATAATGCATGCACGGGAAGCACGTCGCATCGCTAGTGGGCAGCCTCGGATTTGCCCACCATGCTGTCACTTCAACGCTTCTGCACTCGGGTGCCACATTTAAAGTGCACCAGAGCACAGCCTACTTCATGCCTATACACCAGGACTGCTCTAGGTGACAGATGGACCCAAAAGTCAGGAAGACAGCAGTTCCCAAATGTACTGACTCCTCACTGAAGCTCTTTTTGGACGCTGTTGAGGCCCGCCGCAATGTCCAGCTCTGGCCGCAGGAGGTCCACCAGAGTCATCAATCCGGCCTGGGAGGCAGTTGCAGCGGCAGTCAGTGCCAATGGAGCACAGAGGAGGTCAGCCATCCAGTGCAGGAAGAGGATGAATGATCTCATCTGTTCTGCCAGGGTAAGTCAACCAACCCATCACTCTGAACACACTCTCAAACCCATCACACATTTGCAAGGATCCCACACCTCAATGTACAACACCACTAACTCTCACACACACCTTCACATCTCCATCAGGCTCATATCCTCGGGAACTCACACCCTCATCCTGTCCATGGCTCTGGTCACCACAGAAACATTCCATGCATCCTTATCATCTGCTGTGGCATGCGTCCAGCTCACTCTCTCCATCTGTTTTTATGCAGGGGAAGCTGGCTCATAACAGGAAGGAGAGGTCCCAGGCTAGGGGTAGAGTGGTTGATATTAGGCTCCTCACTCACTTTGAGGAGAGTGCCATCATGTTGGTTAGGGAGGGCGTGGACCATTCTTGCAATGACAGTGGCGAACACCCACGAGGATCCTGCACCACATCAACGTCTCTCACAATGTAAATGTGAGAGCTCTACCCTGTTTTTAACTCTACTGCCATGCACTAATTATCTCTACTTTGGTTCACAGGGAGCTCTGCCAAGCGACTGACATCCTCAGCCAGCCAGTCCCTCAGCTCCAGCCAAGAGGACACCTCCTCCATTGAAGAGCTGGAAATAAGCAGCCTGGAAGACCTGTCACAGCGCTTACCCACACCCTGCACCAGCACAGAAACACACACCTCGGTGGGACCTAGATCTAGAGCAGGCTCGGGTTCACAATTTGGTGGTCATCACGCGGACACGTGTCCGCAGCAGGAGGAGGCAGGTTCAGCCGAGCTCCCTGGAACTCGGAAGGCTGCTGGGGAAGAGGCATCCGGAAGGTCCTAGTCAGATGATGAGCCTCTGGATTCGGCCTTCTGGCTCATCGTGGAGAGTCAGCAGAAGGCGTGGGACCTTCATGCAGAGCTGTTGGAAGCCCTCAACAGAGTGGCATGCAAATCGGAGGAGTGTGTCTGCCTGCTCTCTGATGAAGTGGTGCCCAGATGTGTGCTTATGGAGGTCTCCATGGGATGGATGGTGAACGCCATGGAGACACTGGTTCAGCAGAATGTGGAGATATGCACAAACCTGCACTCCATCACGGTAGCCATGGGCAAGTTCCTACAGTGGCAACGCGAGAGGGACACGGGCAGCTTGATGTCCCTCCAGGTGCTCCTCCCCCTCAAGGAGTCAGGCTGGTGCACTCAGGCACCAAAAGGGAGGAGGAGTGGCAGCTGGACACCCCTGGGTCATCCACTCAGGAATCTCAGAGGCTGTCCTCTCCCTCTGAGTCCCCTTTGCCTGTGACCTCCTCAACCTCGTCCACTGTGACTGCAGAGGGAGCAGCTGGCCCACAGGAGGACAGCCAAAGCAAGCCAGGACCCTCAAAGCCTCAGCTCTGTAGAGAATACACGCCAAAGTCATCACATGCAACAGGGCCAATCATTGCACAGGCTGTCTCCACCCTTGCTGTGGATGTCAGAGCAGCACCTAGAAGGAGTGGTAGACCTAGAAAAGTCGGGAAATTTTGATCACAAGTGGTTGCAAGGGTGAACACATTTTGTCACTTAATAATGTGAAAATATATTCACTTTCACTGTACAATGTGTAACGTTGTCTTTCATCTTCACTGACAGGCTTCGCGAGTCCTCCCCCTGCACCCCCCACCCCCCACACTAGCAGTTCAGCGGCATGCAGCCGGACCATGAGTGAAGGTGGAGGGAGAAGTGTCTGTGTGTTCTGGGATTCTCTTTCAGTTGTCCACCTGAGCTGAGCTGCATCTCCAACCACCCACTGATCACACTCCCATGCAGCACCTGTGCCTGTCCAACATGAGCCTCTGATGCTTTCGATTTGTGCGAAATGGCCGTAATAAAGTTTCTGATAAGGTCCCTGTCCTTTCCCCTCCCCCAGTCGCCCATGTCCTTTCCCCCATCACAGTGTACCCCCCGGCATCACCTTCTACCTGCCCACTGTTACCCTACAGCCAGAACCCTTCTCCTTCAGGAATGTCCAGGTGAATGTGCACGTTTGCTACCTTCGAGAAAATCCAATTTCCATCCACATTGACATCTCTGACCTCCTCCTTCACACTCCCAGAGTCCATGTTTGCCTCGGTGTGCCCACCAACCTGCCTTGCCACCCCTTCTACCGGAGGCTCCTTTCACTTCTGAGTTGAGAAGCATGGTGGTAGTTAAGTATGTTTTCAGCTCCCCCATCCTTTCCCCTCCCCCAGTCACCAATGTCCTCTCCCCCATCACTGTTGAGCCCCCTGGTATCACCTTCCACCTCCCCAACATCACCTATCAGCCAGAACCCTTTTCTTTCCAGGATGTCCAAGTAAACGTGTACGTTCCCTATCTTCCTGAGAATCCCACTCACACTCACAATGACCACCACTCCCCCGAGCTCCTCCTTCCCACCCTCAGGGTCTGTGTCTGCCTCCGAGTCCCCACCAACCTCCCTCGGTGCCTTGAACCTCCCCCCCTTCCAGCTCACTCTGCCCCCTCTCATACTCACCACTCCCTCCTACCACGTCCACCCTCAGTTCACTCCCCAGGAGGCAGTGATCGACTCCACAGATCCCTCCCTTGCACGTTCACCTGGACATTCACCCCCCTTACTCCTTCCTCCACCATTGCTCCTTCCCCCCACTAGAATCCTTCCTCCCCCCTGAACTCCTTTCCTTACACCTTCCTTACCTCCTCAGTTGCCGCATTCTCCCCCATTACACTCTCCTCTCTCCATACTCCCTCCCCCTCCCCCTCCCAACCTCATCCCCCCAACACAATCATCCCGCAACCCCCCGCACCCCAACCCACCGACCAGTATACCTTCCTCTCCCAGTCAAATCTAAACCTTCCTCTCCCTCCCCTCACCGATCATCCATAGCAGCCCATGGCCAAGACCCTGATGTCCCAAAGCAGACCCCAGACATCAACAGTGACCTTCCACCTTCTGTGACTTGCTTTATGCAGAGCCATCTCCATGAAAATCAACCCAGCATGCAATGCATGCATTCCTCCAGGATCTGGTAGCTATAGGGCTCCAGCAACTCCTGCTCCTCGGATGTCCGCGATGTGAGCAAGGCCCTTATGGTAAGTCCCGACTTCTGCACGTTACACTTATCAAAACGTGTTCTGGGCCGGCATGTTTTCCGATGACACACCTGGATGATCCTGCGTGGGGGAATTATTCTGGTGAGCAGAGCTTATAATTATATACAGGTGTATTAAAATGGCATTGCTGACGTGTGGCTGCGGGAAAGGCAGCCCACCATTGACGGGTGGAGCGGATGATCACAAACTGATTTCACAATGTTGTGAAACCGATTTTTGGCCTTCTTGCCATATTGTCCGCTCAAGCCCGTCATGATGCCTGATGCCAACGGGGCAGAAAATTCTAGCCCTAGTCTTTCAGCTGAACTGAAAGCCTGAAGTTTGGGTCATCTGAATTTGTGCCAATCATATACATTTTTCACTAAACACCAGCATACAAACCAGTTAGATTACAATTTTGTCCTTCCAAGTAAATGGGTATATATTCCTTTATAAATCTATATGTTACCACCCACCTCCATTTCTTCTCCCCCAATCATATAACCATCACTGATTGTAGAAAAACTCTCATTGTTTCCCCACAAATTGCACCAGTAATTTCCATTTCCCTCCCTCTGGAATCTCCTCCAGTCACATCTTTGATGCTGTCCACCTACAGAACGACACTCTCACCTTCATCTTTGATGGCCTTATTCCCAGAAAATCAATCACCAGCTTCCACCTGTTTCTTTGGTGCAGTTTCAATCTTTGAACTCTCAAGTCAAATTAGCACAAATTTACACATACCTGGTGCACAGCTAGCCTGGTTACCAATTGCCAGATTTGATCAAACTATGTCAAGCTTTACCATACCTTACTCTTCTCAGCCAAAAGCACCAATAGCACTCCAAGATCATTCTTGAGGACCTCCTCCTCAACAATTAATCAGTACCTCAAACTCTATCTCTTGCTTCCTTCACTATTACCTCCTATTCCAAGTTTGTGAATTATTCTTCATATCTCTATGATCAATCCTTTCCATCGAGCTGCTTCCTGTCCTTGACCACTATCCTTCCCTATTCTGCCAACCACTCCAATCCTAAACTCCTTGCACTTTTCAGTGTCTCCCCATCTACCCCCCGGCCTTTTTCCAGGCTTATCTCTTCTGTAAGGCTCACCTCCTGATTCCTTCATTCCTTCCTCACTCAACATCAATTATCCCTCCCTACTCTCTGAACTGTCTCTCCACACCCCTCCTCCTCCTTGTTCCTCTCTTCTTCTTTGAAAAGTGGCTCAATCTTTTTTGATCTGATTTTCAGTCACCTCTCTGAACATTTCTTTCACGACTTGGCATCTGTTTTTCTTATTGTATCGTTGCAAAGCACCTTGGGATATCTTGTATATTAACGCTGTCATATAAATGCTGTTCTTGATGTGCCCTTCCAATGGAATATGTCATAGAAACATAACATTTTTTCAAACGGTTTTATCTTCCTTTCAATATTAGACATATGTGCCCTAATCTTTATAGGGGCAGATTTCTATCTGGGGAGGTGAGGAGTTGTTGTCAGGAAACTCATGTTCACCCGAAAGTTCTGAGTATGTATGTTTTTTTCAAAAGAATCACTAACCAGAAACCAGCCTAATTGACAGGCTTGGCTCCTTGTTGGGTGGGGAACACTGCAGAAGAGACTGCAGTCCAGAGGGAGGTAGATTTCCTGCTGGTGGAGTGGACGTCGTGGGGTGGAGATGGAGATCAGATTGCGGGGGGGGTGGGGGGAAATTCCAATTGCACATGGTTGGTGGCGTAGATGGGTGGTGAGATCCAACGACATGAAGGGAAAAGTGGGAAATCCAGCCACATGATCCAGGGTCAATAAGAGGTGCACAGTCAGTGAGGGGAGTCTTCAGCCTGAGTGAGACAGACAGACTGAATGAGTATATCTTGGAATTTGGTTCAAAGTGGGAATTCGGTGCATATGGGGAAAGAGGTGCTTTAGGTGAGGTTTACTGCAAGGAGTAAAGTGTGCTAAGTGGGGAGCTCAGTGAAGGGTGGGGAGGAGGTACTTTTTTTCTTCTATTCTTTTTGAGCCTCCAGTATTTGATTTCCACTTTGGTGCAGCAGCAGGAGCAGGTAAACCAGTAACTTGTATTATTATTTTTATCAGTATTGTAAATATTGTATTGTTTTAGCAGTATTGTAAAGTTTACTGGCAGTGCTTAAACCTACTGGGGGCCGTTGACTTTATTAATTACAATTAATTAGCAATTATTAATTAACACATATTGAAGATGGCAGAGCAGGTGATGTGCTGCAATTTCAAGATGTGGGAGCTTCTAGATACCAGTGTGATCCAGGGCAAACACATCTGGAGTAAGTGTTTGCAGCTGCAGGAACTTCAACTCCGAGTTATTGAGCTGGAGGCCGAGCTCCAGACACTGCAGCATATCAGGGAGGGGGAAAGTTACCTGGGCACTTTATTCCAGGGGGCGGTCACATTCCTTAGAGTGGAATCTTCTGATTTGGTCAGTGGTCAAGGACAAGAGGGTGTGACTGCAAGTGAGGCAGGTAAGGGGACCCAGAGGGCAGGAGTGCAAGAGCCTCAGCCTTTGCAATTGTCCAACAGTTTGAGGTGTTTTCAGCTTGTTTGGATGAGAGCCGGGGCTGCAGGGTGGATAAGCTAACTGGCCATGGCACCATGGTACAGGAAGCCATTCAAGCAGGGGGAGTTACAAGGAATGTAATGATAGTAGGGGACAGTATAGTCAGAGGGATTGACACCGTTCTCTGCAGCAAAAAGCGTGAGTCCAGGCGGCTGCATTGCCTGCCCATTGCCAGGGTTCGGGACATCTGCTCGGAGCTGGAGAGGAACTTGCAGTGGGAGGGGGAGGACCCAGTCATCATGGTCCATGTTGGTACCAATGACATAGGCAGGACAAAGAAGGATGTTCTGCATATGAGGATTTTGGCACCAAATTAAGAAGCAGAACCTCAAAGGTCATATTCTCTGAATTATTACCTGAGCCACGTACAAATTGCCATAGAACAAATCAGATTAGGGAGATGAATGCATGGCTCAAAGCCTGGTGTAGGGGAAGTGGGTTCCGGTTTGTGGAGCCCCACACCAATGCTGGGGAAAGTGAGATCTGTACCGTCGGGATGGTCTACACCTGAACCATGCTGGGACTGGTGTTCTGGTGAGCCACTAGGGAAGTAGAGAGGGTTTTAAACCAAGTAAAGGGGTCGAAGGTACAAATTTGGGAAGATGTGGAAAATGAAAGAGTGGAGACAAGGCAGGAAATGAAAAACAGACCGTGACAGGAAGGGATAGAGAGTACAAATCTTACAGTAATTCAACAGATGAGTCTAGAGGTTATAAAAAGGATAAAACTAAAGGCTCTGCATCTGAATGCACAAAGTTCAAAACAAAACAGATGAACTGAGATCACACATAGAAATAAATAAGTAGGATTTGATAGCCATTACAGAGACATGGCTGCAGAAGGACATGGATTGGGACCTGAATATTAAAGGGTATAGGACATTTAGGAAGGACAGGAAGCAAGGAAAAGGTGGAGGGTTGGCTCTATTAGTTAATGATGGTATTAGCACAATAGAGAAGGATGACCTAAGTTCAGAAAACCAAGATGTGGAAATGGTTTGGGTAGAGTTGAGAAAAGGTAAAGGCAAGAAGTCACTTGTGGGAGTCGTGTACAGGCCCCTTAATAGTAACCACATGGTAGGATGAAGCATAAAGGAAGAAATAATGGGAGCTTGCCAGAAAGGCAAGGCGATAATCATGGGAGATTTTAATCTACATATGGACTGGAAAAATCAGATGGGCAAATGTAGCCTAGATGAAGAATTCATAGAATATTTCCGGGATACTTTCTTAGAAAAGCATGTTCTGGAGCCAAACAGAGAGTAGGCTATATTAGACTTGGTATTGTGCAACGAGATGGGATTAATTAATGACCTCATTGTGAAGGCACCCCCAGGTAGCAAACAGCATAATATGATTGAATTTTACATTCAGTTTGAGGGAGTCCAAGACTATAGCCTGAATCTTGCACTTGTCGGGCGCACACAATGGGCAGGCCCGGAAGCGAATGCGAAATGGACATCCAGCCGCGATCGGCCCCCAAACGCAATTTCACCCTGGCCAATAAATGGGCAGCCAGCGTGAAACGCACACTGAGAAAGGCTCAGCGCTGCCGGGGAGCAGCGGGAAGAGGGAGGGTGCCGAGAAAAGTGAGGATGCGGGTGGGCGCTTCTAACAAGCTCCCTGAAAGCAGACAGCTGCTGCGGAGCCACCTCAGGGAGCTGCAGACCTGCACAGATTAAATGAGAAGAAAAAAATGCAGCAAACCGTGTCTATACAGCACATTCAAGCACCTGAAAGCAGAACTCAAAAACCCTCAGTCACCAGACATCTTTTATTATTATATTTCATCCTGGACATTTCATCCCGCCCTGGATCAAGGTTGTAGAAAAAACGTGAAGCCCGCCAAGCCAATTGGCCCACCCGCCTACCATAAAAGTGGGTGGGTAACATAAAATCGCAGTCAATAAGCTTTTTAATGACCTCAATTAGCCCTTTAATTGTTGGTGGGCGTGGCTCCAACTCTCGTACGCACCTGCCGACCTCAATATTGCATGCATGTGCGGTGACATCGGGATGCACACCCAATGTCATTTCATGCAATTTTACACGCGTTCAGGACAGGCGTGTGCCCGACCTTCGAACACAAAATTCAGGCCTATGTTTTTAAACTTAGATAAGAGCAATTATGGGGGCATGAAAGCAGAGCTGGCTAAAATGAATTGGCAAATTAGGTTAAGGGATAGGTCAATTGAGATGCAGTGGCAAACATTTAAGTGGATGTTTCAGAATACACCGAATAGATACACTCCAACGAGTAAGAAAAAGTCCAAGGAACGGACACATCATCCGTGGTTAACTAGAAAGGTTAAAGATAGTATCAAACTTAAAGAAAAATACATAACTTTGCAAAGTAGGTGGAAGGTCAGAAGATTGGAGAGAATATAAAGAATAGCAAAGGATGACGAAAAGTCGAATAAGGAGAGAAAATTAGAGTATGACAGAAAGCTAGTCAGAAGTATAAAAACAGATAGTAAGAGTTTCTATAAATATTTTAAAAAGACATGAGTTAACAAAGTGAGCATTGGTCCAATAGAAAGTGAGTCTGGAGAATTGATAATGGTAAACAAGGAAATGGCAGATGAATTGAACAGGTATTTTGCATCAGTCTTCACTATAAAGGATACAAGTAACATGCCAGAAGCAGCTATAAATCAGGAAATGGAAGGTAGGGAGGAACTCAGGAAAATTACAATCACCAGAGAGGAGGTACTGCAGGCTGACAAGTGCCCAGGTCCTGATGGACTTCATCCCAGGGTCTTATCAGAAGTGGCCAGTGAGATAGTTGATGCATTAGTTTTAATTTTCTCAAATTCCCTACATTCGGGGAAGATCCCATTTGATTGGGAGATAAGAACATAAAAGCATAAGAAATAGGAGCAGGAGTAGACCATTCGGCCCCTTGAGCCTGCTCCACCATTCAATAAGATCATGGCTGATCTGCTTGTGTTTCGAATTCCACATTCCCATCTAACCCTGATAACATTTGGTTCCCTTGCCTAAGAAGAATCTATCTACCTCTGCCTTAAAAATATTCAATGACCCTGCCTCCACCACCTTCTGAGGCAGAGAGTTCCAAAGTTGCACAACCCTCTGAGAGAAAAAATTTCTCCTCATCTCTGTCCTAAAAGGGTGACCCCTAATTTTAGAACAGTGCCCCCTAGTTCTGGACTCACCCAGAAGAGGAAATATCCTTTCCATGTCCACCTTGTCAAAGCTATCAGGATCTTGTATACTTCGATTAAATCACCCTCACTCTTCTAAACTCCAGGGGAAACAAGCCCAGTCTGTCCAACCTTTCCTCATAAGACAACCCACTCATTCCAGGTATCAATCTAGTAAACCTCCTCTGAACCACCTCCAACATATTTACATCCTTAAATAAGGTGACCAACACTGCACACAGTATTCGAGGCATGGTCTTACCAATGCACTGTATAACTGAAGCATAACATACTTACTTTTATGTTCAATTCCTCTCTTAATAAGGGATAGCATTCCATTAGCCTTCTTAATTACTTTCTGTACCTGCACACTAACTTTTTGTCACTCGTGTACTAGAACACCTAGATCCCTCTGCACCTCAGAATAAGGCAGACGGTCTCCATTTAAGTAATACTCTGCTTTTTGTCCTTCCTGCCAAAGTGGATAACTTCACATTTTCCCACATTAAACTCAATTTGCCATATCTTTGCCCACTCACTCAACCTATCTATAACCATCTGCAACCTCCTCATGTCCTCTTCACAATATACTTTCCAACCTATCTTTGTGTCATCTGCAAATTTAACGACCATGTCTTCACTCCCCTCATCTAAGCCATTGATGTAAATCATAAAAAGTTGAGGCCCAGCACAGACCCCTGTGGGACTCCACTTGTCATATCCTGCCAATCTGAAAAAGACTTATTTATGCATACCCACTGCTTTCTGCCAGCCAGCCAATCTTCTATTAATTCTATTATATTACCCCCTACACAAGGCGCTTTTATTTTCCATAAGATAGCAAACGTAACTCCATTATTCAAAAAGGGAGGGAGACAAAAAGCGGAAAACTACAGGCCAATTAGCTTAACATTTGTCATAGGGAAAAAGTTAAAAGTTATTATTAAAGAAGCTATAGCAGGACATTTGGATAAGTTCAAGTAAATCAGTCAGAGTCAACATGGTTTTTTGAAAGGGAAATCATGTTGAACCAACTTATTGGAGTTCTTTGAGGAAGTAACATGTGCTGTGAATAAAGGGGAACCAGTGGATGGACTGTACTTGGATTTCCAGAAGGCATTTGATAAAGTGCCACATCAAAGATTATTACAGAAAATAAAAGCTCATGGTAAAGGGGGTAACATATTAGCAAAAGTATAAGGTTGGCTGGCTAACAGGAAGCAGAGAGTAGGCATAAACGGGTCTTTTTCAGGTTGGCAGGTTTTACGAGTGGCGTGCTACAGGGATCAGTGCTGGATCTCAACTGCTTACAATTTATATAAATGACTTGGATGAAGGGATGGATGGGATGGTTGCCAAATTTGCTGATGGCACAAAGATATGTAGAAAAGTAAGTTGTGAAGAGGACATTAGGAGGCTACAAAAATATATAGATAGGTTAAGTGAGTAGGCAAAGATCTGGCAAATGGAGTATAATGTGGGAAAGTGTGAAATTGTCCATTTTGGCAGGAAGAATAAAAGAGAAGCATATTATCTGAATGGTGAGAGATTGCAGAGCTCTGAGGTGCAGAGGAATCTGGGTGTCCTAGTGCATGAATCACAAAAGGCTAGTATGCAAGTAGAGCAAGTAATAAGGGAAGCTAATAGAATGTTATAATTTATTGCGAGGGGAATTGAATACAAAAGTAGGGAGGTTATGCTTCTGATGAAGAGTCATACGGACTCGAAACATTAATTGTGTTCCTCTCCGCAGATTCTGTCAGACCTGCTGAGTTTTTCCAGCTATTTTTGTTATCGTTTCTGATTTCCAGCATCCACAGTATTTTGCTTTTAGGTTATGCTTCAGTTGTACAGACCACTAATGAGACCACATCTGGAGTAGTGTATACAGTATTGGTCACCTTATTTAAGGAAGAATGTAAATGCATTAGAAGCAGTTTAGAGAAGGTTTACCAGATTAATACCTGAAATGAGTGGGTTGTCTTAAGAGGAAAGGTTGCACAGCCTAGGTTGTATCCACTGGAGTTTAGAAGAGTAGGAGGCAATTTGATTGTAACATAGAAGATCCTGAGGGGCCTTGTCAGGGTGGGTGTGGAGGGAATGTTTCCTCTTGTGGGAAAGTCTAGAACTAGGGGTCACTGTTTAAAAATAAGGGGTCATCCATTTAAAACGAAGATGAGGTGAAATTTTGTCTCAGAGAGTCATGGAACTCTCTTCTTAAAAAGGCGGTGGAAGCAGTGCCTTTGAATATTTTTAAGACAGAGGTGAATAGATTCTCGGTAAGCAAGGAGGCGATAGGTTATCGGGGGTCAGCGGGATGCAGATTTGAGGTTACTATTAGATCAGCCATGATCTTATTAAATGCCAGAGCAAGCTCAAGGGGCCGAATGGCCTACTCCTGCTCCTTGTTTGTATGTTCGTATCTGAGGCATGCAGCCTCATTATAATATTTAAATGAACAACCCACCTTCTGGGAGTAGGTTGGTTGCCCACCCCCTCATCCTCATCCTGCTAAAACTGAAAGTGGGCAGGTTTGAGCCCACCTGGGTTTGGGTTTAAGATTGTTTTAAGTTTTACCCAACGCAGACCCACCCTTTTTTAGGGGTCAAAATTACCCCATGGTGCAAATTTAAACAGTCAGTCGAATCATCAAGAAAGTTTTAAAAGTGAAATAACAAGTAATTAGCCATTTCATTCTTGTCATTGGAGAAAGATTCAAGAGGGACATGTTCCAGCCCTTAACAAAGCTTAAGTAACAAGGAAATTGGAAATTGCTAAAAAAAAGAAACATGCTATTGAAGCTTTTGTCTTGCAATCATCAGGACAGATTCGCAAGAAAACCAAATCTAAAGGGAACAACAATTTATACTACATAAGAAGAGGGTACTGATTGGTTGGAAAGAGGAGCCTGATTGCTAGAGGCATTGCCATGGAGGATACGCCAGGGAACAGTTAAATGCCAAGCTTTTGTTTAAATTCAAACCTGGCAGGTTGACTCTCACTGGTCAAGGTACTTTGCCATGGGGAATGAACCAGGGAATGGCTGTCCCCCAAGATTTGCTTAGTTGAAAAAGGTACAATGCGAGGACGAGGACATACTCCGTCTGTTTGCAAAGGACAAGGCCCTTGGTGTGAATATATGTAGCTTCTAGCACACAGTTTCTTTAGTTCTGCTGCTTGCATTTTCTTGATTTTTAAAATATATTTTGATTCAGTGGCAAGTATTGATCACATTCTCTGAGGTAACAGCAAAATGATGGAGCTGACATATCTTTATAGAGCTGTGGCTATAAGAGATGTTTAGAATGGAAGAAATGAGACGAGGCTCATCTAGAGTATAAACATTGGCATTAGCCAGTTGAGCTGAATGGATCTGTGCTGTATATGCTATGTAGTTCTGTATAAGCAGGAACTTTGCAGGTAAATTCAGCCAACGTGTTTTGTTCGTGGCTTGTTAGATACTTTGCCACAAGTTATTTCATCAAAAAGAAAATTCTCAAATGAACAGAAAAGAAAATCATTTGATTGTTAATTGTAATTTTTAATCTGGGGCTTTGACAGGAGACCAATAGCAAGGTGCAAGAGTAAAAGCCAACACATTTCAACTTTAAGCCAATTATTGGCAATGAAGATCAGCTGTATAATCTTGTATCCATTTTAATGCAATTCGAAATGGCTTACTATAGGAGCACAGAACAAGAAGGCACTTCTGCAATTCATCAAATGTCATATAAACTAATCCACCATCCTCAACACCACCTATCAATTGCCATTGTCTGGCAATGAACTGCTGGGCATTTTTCATTCCTTACCTGTTTTACTAGTAGATTTTCTGCCTCATTTTCGGCCCCTTCAGGCACTGTGGAACATATGGTATGTCTTTCCCTTGGGATTGATGATGTCTGGGCATAAAGAAACAGTAATTATTGTTACATTTTGTTTAAGAGAGGTTCAGTGTTCTTTCCTTTGTGTTTTAAATGCCCAGTCATTAATAGCGCATAAATGGAAATAATTTGAGTATGAAAACTTGCTGCACGCCTGATTTCAGTGACACGGAAATCACTTACATTTATGTCTCACTCATAAGTTTGCTGACCATTTCCCGAATTATTTCTCGCATCAATAGCTGTTTCACCACCAACAGGAACTGCTCCCTTTCGATGCCATAATATCTTCACCACTGTGCAATACTTTGGCAATTATTTTCTACATATTTAGAATCACACTTCCAAATTCACTCATGAAAACTTTTCAATGGGTTTGTTTGAATAAAAAGACCAAAATGAAGGTTGAAGCACATGCAGGTAGATTTTATAGGCATAAAATAGGCACAAAAGTTTCCAATTTGGTGGACCAAATTCCTGCATTTCAAAATTGGGCCCAAATTTGGTCAGGCCATTTTTCAGATGCCCATGGTAGCCGCCTAAGACAGACATTAGGGCCTGAATGTTTCCCTCATCAGACTCAGGCGATCGACGGGCCCGGGAGCGGTCAGGAAACGGGCCCCCGACCGCGATCGTCCCCCAACCGTGATTTCACACTGGCTGGCCAGTTAACAGCCAGCCAGCATGAAACGTGCCCTGAAAAGCTCAGCACTACCGGGGTGGAGGCCAGAAGAGGGTAGGCGATGATGTCACCGCGGGCGCGGGTGAGCACTTCAAGAGAGCCCCCTGAAGGCACACAGCTGCCTCACGGAGGTGCAGACCTGCAAATAATGAAATGAACCACCAAGAAGCTGCTAAAAATGGCCATGCAGCACAATCAAGCACCTGAAAGCATACCTCAAAAATACCATCCCCAGATATTTCTTTTTATTTTATTTCCTAATGGAGATTTCATCCCGTCCTTGGATGAGGTTTCATCAAAAATGTAAAGGCCACCTGGCCGATTGACCTGTCTGCCAACCGTAAGGTTGAACGGGCCACGAAAAATTGCATTAGTTGCGCTGTTAATGGGCTTAATTGCCCGCTTATTTATCGGCAGGGGTGCTTCCAACTTTTGCACACATCCGCCAAGCGAAATAACATGCGAGTGCGCAATGATGTCAGGACGCTCGCTCGACATCATCTTGTGCGATTTTATGCCAGATCAGGTCGGGCGTGTGCCCACCCGTGAGGTGTAAAATTCTACCCTAGGTCTTTTACATTACCAATGGCGGGGCTTAATACAGATTGTAAGCACCTCTCGTGAAACTGGACAGCTATGAAAAGGGAGTTCTGAGCCACTGTAAGTTTCTTTCCCCAATTACAGAAACTTTCTTGTAGAGGCAAGGTGAGCAGGAATGTTCCCTTGATTTCACAGTCAACATGACGCCCCCCACCCCCACCCCTCACACCCGCTCCCCCCACCCCACCCCCCGCCCCCCCCCCCCCCCCCCCCCACCCTCCCATGCCCCCCAAGCCCCCTTGTAAAATTCACCTCATCTCCAGGGAGACACTTTTGCCTCATCCTGCTGTTCAAATGCACAGGCTGCCTGTGGTGGTACATTAGACACAGGCAGTTTACACATTAAATGTTAATGAGACCCAATTAGCCTTGGGCCTCTGAGTTGGAGTGAGCACTGGCTGCAAAGAACATAGTCTGTGCCCAAAAGAATTCCTAGCTCATCAACTTCTGTTACGAAACTGCCGCTAGAAAATCAGGCTAATTACAACACAAATATAGATTTTGCCAAATTTTCGTAAATTTATGTCACAAAAAGTAATGCACTGGCATTACTCTATTAACATTAATGAATAGAAAAAGTTAAATCTGGATGAATTTGTCCATCATGTGCAATGCATAAGGAACTTTGGTAATCTGCTTTGCCTGGCATTTCAGTTTGTAAAGCTGGTTTAATGTGACAAACGTAAATATAACCAGTTCACGAAAACATTTTAAATGTCAAATATGTTAAAGTTGCCAGTCAATGTAGCTGGAGACACTCCAGAACTGAATAGTGAAGGTCAACAGTTATTGGAATGGCTCCCAACAATATAATTTTAACTCCCTAAATCAGGCAAAAAATCCAAAGTTTCTTTTTATAAATATAGCACAGCAAAGCTCCTTGGGCTCCAACAGAAAATCCCATCATAATACAAATGCATTAAGTCTGAAATTTATATTTTCAGAAACAATGTTTGCAAAATATAAATCCCACACACTGCTGTCTAAATACTTTGGCATTTGTCTGTAATATTTTTGCCTTTAATACCTTATAAGCCATGGTATTAGGGAATTTTATTATTCTAACAAGAATTTGAGAGCAATGACAACAGCAACATGCATATTTATAGTGACTTTAATGTATTGTCTGAAAATGCTTCATGCAGATGAAAGTAACTGGATAAAAGCAAAACCCTGCAGATGCTGGAAATCTGAAATAAAAACAGAAGATGCAAGAAAAACTCAGGAGGTCTGGCAGCATCTGTGGCGACAGAAAGAGTTAACGTTTCGAGTCCATATGACTTCTTCTAGATACTGGATGAGATGAGAAAAGGGTTGGGGTAACTGAAGGCATGATCAAAGACTTTGAAGAGGATTTTTAAGTAGTGGAGTAGTAGTGTAGAGAGGGCAAAGCATTCTAGCAGCACCATGCTGAGCATACCGACGGCTTTGGAGCCCCAGGTGGAGTGGAAAATAAAAAGAGATGTGAGAGTGAGAAAGCTAAATGATGGCCAGAAAGCAGGGACAGAAGGCTGGATTTTCAATCGGGATTGGGAACTGAAAATGGGGGCTAGTTCTGGGTCCCGACCCCGCAAGGCCTGTTTTTGACACACTCACCACAATCTTTAAGGATCCAGCTAACTAAAGGCCAGAGAGCAGACTCACCATCCAATCAGGGAAGGCAGGTGATCTCCCCTTGCTGGAAGGTCAATGGGAGTGTCCTGCAGCACCCAGTGATCAGCAGCACCATTGGCCAAGGTTGTAGCTGCTCATCTGCAGACAGAGACTATGAGGGACAAAGGCAGGTTAAGTTGGTTTTCACTTTTTAAGAAGCCACAGGAACCTGGCCATGATCCTGGGTGGGCAACACCTCCGGGGACTCCGTGTAGCCACAAATGTGGTCCAGGGGGAATGGGTCCCTTGCTTGATCTTTTATGCAATCCCCACTCACCCCCACCCCACCCTGAACCCACCCACTACGCTGGCCTGGATATGGTACAGGTCAATATGGGGTGCCCGCATTGACGAATGCCAGTTCCAGTCCGCATGGGACTGGGGCCTTGATAATAGTGGGGCTCCACAATTTACAATAATTGGCCTTCATTGATGACAGCTTGGGACTGGGATCAGGATCGTGGCAGCAAACCGGCACAGAGGTCAGCTGCACCAACTTGCATGCCCATCCCCTCTGATCCCAACACTAAGCCATTGAAAAAATCTCAGTCACAGACTGAAGGAAGTTACAAGAGCAAAGCCAGAAAGGGATATTCTTGTAGGGTGGCAGAGTTGAACTATTAATGATAGAGTTGATCTGCAGACACTTCTTGGGTGGAAACTTTAAGTTTATTTACAATATACTCAGCAGCAACAACATGTGTGCTTTCAACTCCAACTCCACCTCTACGCTGAGGTAGCTTGAGCTGCTACTCCTATTGGTTACTACAGATCATGTGATCTTGCTTTAACAAGTATTATTTTTAAAAGTACATTACAACTAAATAAAACCATAGTTACTACATTCCTCTCCCTTTAACTCGGCTATACATATTATATTTACAAGTATATATTTTTCAAGACAACATAATATTTACACTGGGTAAGGAATTTACAAGTTCAGTCTTTCAGGTGGTTTCCTGGTATGTGTGGAACGTCGCAGCTCCACAACTTCAGATTCTTTGTCAGGAACCTCCTTTTCCGGAGTTGCCTGAACATCAGGTGCTTCGTGGGCACTTGTAGTTCTGTATCCTCAACTCTTACAGGAACATCAGACATGTCTATCCTGGGTTGAGCATCCTCAACAGGAAACGCAGACCCAGTCATGGTCACTGGTGGAACCAAATCTTGGTGATTTGTCTCTCTTTTCCTTAAATGGTCCACATGTTTACGGATGATCCGGCCTTCCACCTCCACGTGGTAAGATAGCGGTCCAGTCACCACACGTTTCACCCAGTAACTACTTTGGTCCTTCCCCAAAGTTTTTCACATATACTGGTCCTCCCACAATAAATTTCCTCTCGCGACTGTGCCAGTCGTGTCTAGTTTTCTGGCTTCCCTGACTCCTTTACCTGGCCACTCCTATGGGTGTAATGGAGCTATCACTGGCAACTTTTACAGTTGCTGACATTGCACACAGTGTTTTACTAAACTCTCTGTTTCGCCATCCATCCCAGGCCACCATAGTTGGCTGTTTGCTATGGTCTTCATTTGGGAAATTCCTGGTTGGGCACTGTGTAATTCAATAAAAAGTGGCTCCCTTCCCTTTGGAGGAACTATCACTCATGCTCCCCACAATAAGATACCATCCTGGCTGGTTATTTCATGTCTTCTGTTGAAGTATGGTTTCATTTCATCAGATACGGGTCCTGCGATCAACCATGCACTTGTTCTTGTACTTGAGATAGGACTGTGTCCCGACTTGTCCAGTCTCTGATCTGACGAGCACAAGCCGGTGAGGAATCTAAGAAATTTAGCAGTCAAACAAGTTCCTGTGGAAAACAAAAACAGAATTACCTGGAAAAACTCAGCAGGTCTGGCAGCATCGGCGGAGAAGAGAAGAGTTGACGTTTCGAGTCCTCATGACCTGAGGACTCGAAACGTCAACTCTTCTCTTCTCCGCCGATGCTGCCAGACCTGCTGAGTTTTTCCAGGTAATTCTGTTTTTGTTTTGGATTTCCAGCATCCGCAGTAGTTTTTTGTTTTTAAGTTCCTGTGGAACTGGGACGTGCTCATCATTCTCTTGTAAAGGCAAATGACTAAGGGCCAGGCCTATGTACGAAAGTGTATTCATATGCTGCCAGAATTAAAGCCCATTGTTGTATTCTTGCTGAGGCTATGGGTGGTATAGCCTTGTCCTCACTAAACAATCCTAGCAATGGTTTGTGGTCTGAAACCATTGTAAAATGGTGACCTTGTACATACTGATGAAATTTCTTGACACCAAAGATGATGGACAGGCCTTCTTCTTATATCCGCAAGTATCCCTTTTCCACTGTGGTGAGCGTTCTTGAAACTTATTGGCTGTTCCGTGCCGTTGTCCATCCATTGAGAGAGCACTGCTCCCATTCCGTAGAGAAATACGTCACATGTCAGCACCAATTCTTTTGTCTGGTCATAATGCACTAATAGATTGGATGAGTGCAACAATTGTTTCACCTTTATGAAAGCTTCTTTCTGGGGCACCTCCCAAGACCAATATTGGTTATTTTTGAGTAGAGAATGCAGGGGGGCTAGCACTGTAGACAAATTGGGTAGGAATCGCCTATAATAATTGATCATTTTGAGGAATGATTTGAGCTCTGAGGTGTTCTTTGGCGCCGGTGCCTCTCTTATGGCTCTCACTTTCACCTCAACTGGGTGGAGGCTCTGTGAATCTACCCGGTGACCCAAATAGATAACCTCCCTCGCCTGGAACGTGCACTTTTCTTGTTTTAAACACACTCCAGCCTGCAAGAAACGTTTTAAGGCTTCTTCTAAGTTTGCCAAATGTTCCTTTTCAGTGGATCCTGTCACCAATACATCATCTAAATAAACTACAGCCTGGGGCTGTCCCTGCAGCAAGCTTTCCATTGTTCTCTGAAAGATGGCACAAGCAGAGGAGACACCGGAAGGCAATTATGTATATTGGTACAACCCTTTGTGGGTATTAATTGTGACAAAACCCTGGGAGGCATTATCCAATTCTAATTGTTGATAAGCATGACTCATGTCGAGCTTTGTGTACATTGTTCCTCCTGCCAGCTTGGCATACAGGTCTTCGATTTTTGGAATGGGGTGTCTGTCTATCTTACCTACTTTATTAACCGTCAGTTTGTAGCCTCCACAAATTCGGACGCTTTGGTCGTGTTTAAGGACAGGACTACAGATACTGCCCATTCTGAAAACTGAACAGGTTTTATAATGCGCAGTTTCTCTAATCTGTTGAGTTCAATGTCAACTTTTTCTCACAGAGCATAGGGCACCGGTCTCGCCTTCATGAAGTGAGAGTTTGCTTCTGGACCCACATGAATCTAGGCCTGCAGGCCCTGGATTTTCCCCAGTTTGTCCTTGAAGATGGTGGCATATTTTCTAAGTAGCTTTGGTATCCCACTTGCTCTCAACTGGAAAATTTCAGTCCATCCTAATTTAATCTCCTTTAACCAATTTCGCCTCAGGAGGCTTGACCTTCACCTGTTGCCACCAGCAAGCTTAGTTTTGCCAATTGGTTTCCATAATGGACAGTTTCTCTGCTCATGCCTTTTACTTGAATGTCTTCACCTGTTTATGTTTTTTAGCTTGGCAGCCGTTCCTTCCAAACTTAATTGATGTTCACTATTATTCAAATATTTGAAGGTATGTTCCCCAATTTCTGTAGTGGAAGCTCCCATGTCCACTTCCATTCTGACAGGTTTGCCATTTACTTTCACTGTGACAAATATTGATTCTGTCTTTCCAACTTTCAGATTAAACAATGAGTAAATGTTTGAATTTGTTGTTTCAGGCTCTTTTACATTGTAGATTTCATTGGGCTTCTTCTTTTGTTTCCAAGTCTGCTTGAATCTATCCTTACACTGCCTCATCATTTTTCCATTTCTGTGACAATAATAGCATTTAATTTTTTTAAACTGCCAATCGCTAAAAGACTGAATATTTCCAATTCTATTAAAATTATCCTTCGATTTCGCTGCTAAGTTATTTTTCTTTATTCTTCGGCTAGCCGCTTCTCGGCAGAGTCTCGCTTTTTCGCGTCTCTTTCGGCTGATGATTCCTGCCATTTTGCACACACTGTATTGCTTTTGAATCTCTTACTGCACTTTCCATGGCCAGCACTATCTCTAGTGCCTTCTTGAAATCCAGATTCACTTCAGGCAATAATCTTTTCTGAATAGTGTCCTTTTTCACACCACACACTAAACGATCTCTGAGCCTGTCGTTCAGAGTCGAACCGAACTCACAATGTTCCGTTAGCTACTTCAAATTTGCCACGTAACATTCAATTGTCTCGCCTGGGGCACTATTTCACGAATTAAACCTGAACATCTGCATCGTGACTAAGGGCTTGGGTTGAAAATGACCCTACAAGAGGTCCACCAATTCATCGAAATTTTTTCAAATCTGGGGCACTGGATGTTGTCAAATTTTGAATCAAGCTGTAGGTTTTGCTCCCACAAGTACTCAAGAGGATCGCTCACCTCTTCCCTCACTTGAAAAAAGAATGTGAGACACTCTATGTATTGAGACCAATCGTCTGTGGCTAGTTCAAAAGGATCAATTCTCCCAAATTGAGAGAGGATAACTTATTCAATTCTAATGGAACTTGATACTTACAATCACTGGGTAAGGTACAGTGTCAATTTAATTTTAACTTGATTTCTTCTGTTCAATCCTGTTTTATTCTCATTGTCAGTGTGTTGTAGGGTTGCTGAGTTGTACTATTAATGATAGAGTTGATCTGCAGACACTTCTTGGATGGAAACATTAAGTTCATTTATAATATATTCAGCAGCAACTACAGGCGTGCTTTCAACTCCAACTCTATCTCTGCACTGACCGCTGAGGTAGCCTGAGCTACTCTCCGATTGGTTGCTACAAATCATGTGATCTTGCTTTAACAAGTATTATTCTTAAAGGTACATTACAAATAAATAAAACCATGATTACTACAAATATGCAGATGAGGCTAAAGATTTTGAAATCAATGCTGAGGGATAAAGAATCAATGACATTTTTTTTAAGTTCCAATTAGTTTTTTACTTCCATGTTTATACAAAACTAGATGGTTCACTTTGATTTCTGGCTTTGTGCTTGGGCCTTCAGCACCTTCGCTACTATCTTCTGTTCCTCAATAAGGAATGCACTCTTAATTCTGTCACATATACACTTGGCGCACATGGATCCACCATAAGCTTGACTGACGTGCTTCTTGGTCTTTGACAATCTCATTAGGACTTTGGGTCTAACAAGCCGAATATCGCGGAGTCTTCCAGGTCAGATACCACGTGCAGACTTTGGTGCTTTGCCAACCTTCTTAGTGTATAGGAACACAATGCGGTTAGCGGGTGTGCGAGACAATCTTTTCTTCTTGGAGGCAGTGTTGTCGGACAACCTACGACAGTAAGTTAGGAGCCGAACCATCTTTTAAAGCTGCACCCATTTTGTTGAGACACGGATGATGGGCGAGCAAGACTGGATGGTCTCTTCTTAATCCCATGCCTCTCCACCTCCCTCTCCTTCTTTAAGATTTCCCTTTAAACCCTTTTAGCCTCTCCTAATCTTTCCTTCTTTGTCTTGATATCTATTTTCCCTTGGGACTGTGAGAAACACCTTGAGATGCTTTGCTACGTGAAAGACATAGCATAAATGTAAAGTATCGTGACTACAGCCTGGACTGCGACAATTCACTTATCTTACTTTTAATGCATCTCCCAGTCCCATGGCATCTTCCAGCAAGACAGACAAGAGCATCAATGCCATGGGAACATCATTCAAATTGTTTAAATTATGTTTAATGTGCAAGTGTGTGAATGCATGGAACGCAGTAAATGAGGTTGATAAGCTACAGATTGCCATGTGGGAATATGCTGTTGTGGCCATAACAGAGACCTAAAAGGGCAGGACTTGGTACATAATATTCTTGGATACAAGTGGTTCAGGAGGGATTGGGAAGGAAAGAAAGGAGGACGGGTACCAATACTGATTAAGGAGAACATTACAGTACTGGAGAGAGAGGATGTCCTAGGGGGGTCAAGGACACAACCTGCTTGGTTAGAGCTAAGAAACCATATAGGTATAATTACATTATGGGTGCATTCTATAGCCCACCAACAAGTGGGAAAGATATAGAGGATTAAATGTGCAAGAAAAACACAGAGAGGTACAAGGAATTTAGAGTAGTGATAATGGGGTACTTTAGTTATCCTCATGTAAACTTGGGAAGCAATAATGTAAAGGGCAGAGATGAAGTTCTGGGGAATGAGGTAGGTCAAGTGGATCAAGCATCAGTAGGGGAACATTTAGGGGACTGTGAACATAATACCATAAGGCTCAGGTTAACTATGGAAAAGAATAATGAGCAATCCAGAATAAAAATAATTAATTAGGAATAACTAATTCAATGGGGTGAGAACAGATCTGGCCCCGGTAAATTGGAATCAAAGATTGGCAGGCAAGCTGTAACTGAGCAATGAGCTATCTTTAAAGAGGAGCTGGTTCGGGTAGAGTCAAGGTGCATTGCCATAAGGGAGAAAGGGCAAACAAATCCACTGCTCCCTAGAAGATGAAAGTGATAGAGAGTAAGCTAAAGCAGAAAAAGGGGTGTATAGCAGATATCAGGCAGATAATACAATTGAGAACCAAGTTAACTATAGAAAATTCAGGGAGGAAGTAACAAAAGAAGTAAGCGAAGTAAAGAGAGAATATGAGATGAGACTGGCAGCTAACGTAAAAAGAAAGACAAAAGTTTTCTCTGGGCACAAAAATAGTAAGAGGGTGGTAAAGGAGAGATGGGGCCAATTAGGGACCAATAAGGGCATTCATGCATGGAGAAAATGGGCATGGCCAAGGTACTGCACGGACACTTTTCATCTGTCTTTACCAAGGAAGAAGATGCTACCAAAGTTTTAGTGAAAGAGGAGGTAGTTGAGACATTGGATAAGCTAAAAATTGATAAAGGGGAGGTGTTAGAGAGGCTGGCTGTATTTAAAGTTGATGGGTCACCAGGACTGGATGAAATGCATACAAGGATACTGAAGGAAGCAAGGGTGGAAATTGATAAAAAATACTTTGTCAGTCAATAATTCAGTTTTTAAAAACAGCTTGAAATAATCTTCTCAATATTTCTTTTGAAGGTTGCTTTCCTCTTTATTCCAGACAAGTCAGTAAGTGTGCCAAAAAGTTTTGCAAATGATTTAAATCAGTTCTGTTCCTTTGTGGATTCCAGTGATTTGTGTGTTCAATTCATCTGCTGGCTGTTTTCACTTGCAGAATTGTGAGCACCTTTGGAGATTGAGATCCAAAGCAAATTAAATCTGAATTTCTAATTATATAACAGTTACAAAAATTTCAAGTACAAGTGTTGGTGTACCTAGTACATGGCTTGCAGTTCAAACCACCACCTGCACACAGTAGATTTCCACACATCTAAGAATCCCTCACTTTGGGATTGATGCACATTTAATTTTCTGCCACAAAAACAAGTGCAGCAGATGGATATGGCTCATACATAATGCTGCTGTTACACTGCTAGTATCAGCCTACTGCTGCAAATGAAGCAGAATTGAGCAATACAGCTTTACTTCCACTTATCACAAGACACTTAGTTCATGTTCCAGTTTCATATGAGACTCAGTGCATTACTCGGACATGCCGACAGCTAAACTTATGCATACATTTATATTTGGCCAACATTATAATACTGTCTTCAGTCCACTAATACTGTCTTCAGTCCACTCAAGCCAATAATGATGCAAGCCAAGAGCAAGCTAACACAAACTAACATAGTGAGCAGTGCCATAAAATGTGCTATATCAATGCAAGTTGTTGTTTTTGTTGTACATGAAGTGAAAGAGGAAAGGAAAACAAGCACATCGGTCAATGCAATTTGTATGGTGGTGGTGTTTTATAGTTCACTTAGGGAGTCCAAGCTGATGCGCAATATGTATTTTTACACCCATGTTATAGTCTCGAGCTAGGAATAGTGATGGTAGAGGCTCCAAAGTTCTTTCCATCACATGGCTGATCAGGCATCTCCCCGGCTCTTACTGCCTGCCAAAGGTGTGCATTGGAAGGATTTACAGGTTGACACTCAATCTGTTTGGCTGTGTTATGTACACACCTTCCTTGGCCATCAAGTCCTGGAGTGAGACTCAAACCCAGAGTTTCTGGCTCAGAGACAGGATGCTATCCACTATGCCACAAGACCTTCAAAACTTGTTCAAATTTGGCTAAAACAAAACTAAGCAGTCTAACTTATAAAATCACCACTGATGTAATGTCAAAAGTTATTTGTACATTGAAACCATAATGAAACAATTTGCTTATGAAATGAGTTTGCATCTGACTTACACCACTATCTACCAGAAAACCTATTTTAAGAAGTGTTTTTTGTAACTGGACTTAAGCAAAAACATTTAAAATATGAAAGTTCTACTCACAGAGAAATCACTGTCTGGGAACAGCAGCATATCTTTAAGGGGGTGATCCTGAATTTGGCTCTCGCATTCTCCAACGACTGCCTCATAGTCCAGTGGTTCAACGATTTTAGGCTTCTCTTGCTTCAGAAGAAAATTTTTTTAGAAAGTGTTAATCCATCTGCATTTAAATACTGAGGACCCCCACCCCTTAAAATTTAACATATATACTACACTGGGTTGAAGTCCAAAGGACCCTGTACAGCTATTACTGCACATCAGTATAGTTAGTTAGAGCACATAGATCATAAGTCTTACTCATTTTTGCTTCACTGATTTTTTTTCTTGAAATTATTGGTTTCAACCTTTTTGGACATCACATTACAAATTCTACCACATCAAAACAGCTAATTGTCTTTTTAGTTCTTCTCACTTGCAAAAGCTGACTACAAAGATTGTGAAGACTAGACACACGCATTTGAGTGAATCCTCACAAAGCTCTGCCACTCTGCAATGACACAATCATGCTGTGTGACTAACTCATTGCTGACATCTCTATGAAACTGGCATCAGTACTACATCAGAATGTGCAGTAAAATCTTTAGATAAGCCTGCACCAAGCAGTGTTGCCAAATGTGCATGAACATATCCCTGTAGGTTTCACCACATGATCTGCCACCTCCGACCACACCATGCTCTTGCCATTGGCAATCTAATATGTCCATCTTCACAGCATACCATCTTCCTATGCCAATGGAAAGCAAGTAGACTATTAATGTCTGATTGGATGATTCTTAACTGTCAAAATAAAGCTTTTACACATCAAACAAAAGTGTCCAAAGAAATTCAAAAGAAAAACAATCGTTTTCAGTGCCCTGTGATTTTTCTCCTGATAGAAGAGTAGTGTCCAAGAGATTAATCCTGGAAGGTAGTGGCAAGTTGCTTGGCCAGCTTGTTCTTTGCTCAGTATTCAACCTGTGAATGATTTTAAGTGGGGCATTGCAGGACAGATTCTAACTGAATTAAAAATCTTCCACAGGCTGAATTTGGCCTCACTCAGTGCACAAAACGAAACAGATCTGCAGTCTTCCAAGCTTGGCATCTATATAGCATGCTCCAATGACCAGTGAATTATTAGGCCGAGGGAAGAAGGTACAAGCAGCTAAATTTCTTCTGACAGCAAGCACACTGGCTGACTAACTAAATTAGCCATAGCATCAATACAGTACTCTATTTCTATGAACAACCATTTTGGGATAATGTATTTATTCTTCCAAGTATTTAAAATTTCATCCTCTGCTTTGTAACATTCTTTCTTTGTATCAAAAAAGCTGTGATGTTTATAAGAAATAGAATGTTTCCAAATTTCCATGTCATTTATTGATGATTATTTCTTGAATAGATTCATCTCAATATTTCTCCATAAAATTTATAAAACATTGCAACATCTTTGCTTCTTTATGGTTTCACAACTACCACCAAAGAATAAAACTATTTTTTTGTGCATCATTTGCCGATTGGAAATTTGCCATTCCTTCAGATCTTCGATTCTGTAAAATGCCTCAATAGACCAAAGAGATGAAGAAAAAAGAAAAGAAAGACTCCCATTTATATAGTGCCTTTCATTACCACCGGATGTCTCAAAGTGCTTTGCAATCGATGGTGTACTTTTGAAGTGCAGTCACTGGTAATATAAGAAACACGGCAGCCAATTTGTACATGGCAAGTTCCCACAAAAAGCAGTGTTATAATGATCAGAAAATCTGTTTTTGCAATGTTGATTGAGGGATAAATATTGGCCAGGATACCAGAGACAACTTCCTGCTCTTCTTTGAAATAGTGCCTTTCGATCATTTATGTCCACCTGAAGGGGCAGATGGAGCCTCGGTTTAACATCTCATCTAAAAGGTGGCACCTCCAACATGTAGCACTCCCTCAGTACTGCACTGGAGTGTCAGTCTTGATTTTTATGTTCAAGTCCTTGAGCAGAACTTGAACTGGAACTTCTGACTCAGAGTGCTACCAACTGAGCCACAGCTGACACAGGTTATAACCTATGAATTTAAACAGGGCATGGTGGTAACTATACATCTAAATAATTAAATCATGATTATTCATAAGGTGCAACATTAGGAGTATTTATTCTTTAAAGAGAATCTGTAAACACAAAGCCTTTTTGATGTAGAATGCACTTACCTGTTTTTATTAATAAAAAGGCAATGGTACACCAAAAAAATTAGAAAGATATTCTACATATTCAGAACAAAACAACTGTTAATGTGAACAACAATATTTATATTGTAAACTTCCTGGAGGTTTACACAATTAAAAATGAATTGAATTACTGCCAACAAGTGAAACATTAAACCAAAAGCCATGTCGTCTGCTCTCTCAGGTGGACATAAAAGATGCATGGCACTATTTGAAGAGCAGAAGAGTTGATCCTGATGTTCTGGTCAACATTCATTCCTCATTCACCATCATCAATAACAGATTATCTGATAGCTGTTTGTGGGAGCTTGCTGTTGGCAGTTTGGCTGCCACGATTTCCTACATCACACTTCAAAAATACTATTAGTTGTGAGGCACTTATCCTGAGGTCATCAAAGGAACTATCCACAAGTTCCTTCTTACTTTCCAACTTGGCATAGTATTTCCGGTTTGCCTGTTCTATATCATGGAACATTTTATGTACTTCTGCGGAGACTCCTACTAAATCAACTTTTCTCATATCTGAACAGCCCAGGTATTGACAGCCTCCATCATTTGGGATCAAACTGGAGTATTGTGTTCAATTCTGGACACCATGTTTTTGGAAGGACATGAAGGCTTTAAAGAGGGTAGAAAAAAGATTTACAAGAATGGTTCCAGGGATGAGGGACTTCAGTGACCTCGATAGGTTGGCTAAGTTGCTGTTGTTCTCTTTGGAGAAGAGAAGGTTGAGAGGAGATTTGATATAGGTGTTCAAAATCATGAGAGGTCTAGATAGGGTCAATAGGGAGAAGCTGTTCCGATTAGCGGGGTGGAGGGGGTGGCGGGGGTGGAGGAAGTGGTCGAGAATCAGAGGATACAGTTTTAGAGTGATTGGCAAAAGAAGCATCTGCGACATGAGAAATAACTTTATCATACAGTGTATGTTTAGGATTTGAAATGCACTGCCTGAGAATGTGGTGGAGGCAAATTCAATCATGGCTATCAAAAGTGCATTGAGGAGAAAATAATGTGCACAGTTATGAGGTAAGGGTGGGGGAGTGGAACTAGCTGATTTAGTCTTAGAAAGAGCCTGAGCAGACACGAAGGGCCAAATGTTCTCTTTCTTTGATGTATGGTTGTATGAAGGAGGGTCTGAAAATCCTCAAAGAAGAGTACTGGGAGTTAATTGTGTGTTTCAGAACCTGGACTATGCACTAAGCAGCTCTAAACCTCTGATGTGGGAATAGCATTTTAAAGTATTTTGATATGGATTTTATGCTGAACATGTTGGACACAAAGTTAGGTTTAGGCCAATATGCTACTAATCTGTCCACACTTGAACTTCAAATTCAATATAGTATTGCACTTTACAGTCTCACCCCATTACTAATGTAACTCAGGTTATACACAGTTTTTTCTGGTAGATGATGACGATGCCAGATAGGTGACAAACAGAGAAAGAAGCCAGGCTCATAGTAATGTCTCCTTGGAACCCAAAAGTTTCATTGTTGCCTAGCTTTTAACCCATCTGGCAGCATCGTGCTCTCCCGGTAGCTGAAACAGGCAGAAGAATAGCACAAAGAAGGTGTGCATCAAGACCCTAGAGCTGCACCTCACCAGCCAGCTAAACAAACATTAAAGTTGAGATAAGAGTGAGTCTGCACAGTCCTAGAGCTTTTCAACGGAGGCTGTACAATCCCTACTTCATCTTGATTTTGAAGTTTAAATGTAGACAGTAAAGACAATGGATGAAATTTTAACTCACTCAAAACCAATCCACCTACACAGTTCAAATTGGGCCCATTTTGTCAAAAACTAGCTGTCCTGCAAATCTTAGGTATAAAACTGTTCAAAAACGTAAGCCTTTTTGTATATCTCTGTTATGTATAAAATCCATTCACAAACACCTTGGAAGAAAAGCATGACTTACTGCATCAGACAATTATTGCTGCTCAGTTAATAGAGCATGTCGTATTAGTTAGTCCTTTGTTTTACCTTAATGAACCTGAGAAGTTTGCCCTGCTCCTCATTCTCACTCATGTTCCTGTTGCCTCTCAGTCGTGAAGAGTCCCTTAGGTTTGGGGTGCAGCTAACAATCTGCCAGTGTCCCTGATGGTCGGTGAGTAATGGTGCAGACAGCACCTGTGGGAGGGTGTGTTGGGACGGGCCAACTCAATAAAGGGGAATTTGCACCAGGTGTCCCAGGGTAGTTTCCACACAAACCAGATTTTCAAGCAGATGCCCACTTCTTCACCAGTTCCAGATCTGGATCCTCACTTGAAACCAAGCACAGGGAGGCTGGCATGGAGGGTTAGTGAAGAGCCCTCCAATGTAAATCCTCTACCCTTTTGCTCCTTTTATAAAAAATAAGCAACATATTTGTGCCCTGAGCGCTGAATTAGAGCGGCTGCAAACTGCAATTAAAAACACTGGGAAAACAATAAAAGTTTTATATCTTTAAAAATTCTGTCTACTCAAGGGAGCTAATATTTTTAACTTTTAACTTGATCATTTGGAAAATACTATCATTTAGATTGCCTACATTTGCATCAGAGTTTTTTCAGAAAAAAATTACTTGCAATTATTTTATTTTCAAAACATCAACACTTAATAGCTCGATGTACATTTCATCTCTGCTTTTTATAAATGTTTACTTCTATTGAAATGTTATTTTGTTATTAACTTATTCATATCATGTGGACCAGTAAAGACAAAGGAAATAGGGGCAATGGATTGCTTGATCCATTGTGGATTCCAAATGGCCAAATAAAAGGTCAAAAATCAATATTTTCTGTGACAGCATGACCCAGACCCTTTCAGGTATCTCTAACCCTACTTGCTTTGGAGGTACATGGTTTAAATTATAATAATCCAATGTTCAACTGGAATCTTAGTATATTTACTGGTTTTCATATTTTTGTATCCTTTCAAGGGATGTAGGCATCGTTGGCTAGGCCAGCATTTGCTGTCCATCCCTAACTGCCCTTGAGAAGGGTAATGAGTATAAAATAATATATGTAGTATATAATATTATATGTTATATTATATATCCAGAGCCACTTTTGACATGTTGGCTTCCTTGGTATCGATAGGTTTTCTGAAACCTTTGTTCATTGGCTAGGTAGAGATATAACCGAATGCCTGTCTAATGCATAGTTACCACAATTTGTTTTATTGATCACTAGACATGCTAAGCATTGAGTCCATCAGCACCCTTAAATCTATTTTTAGTTCACATCAGCTACCACAGCACTGGGAACGTAATCAGCAAAGTCGTGCTGACCTAAGAGAACTTTAAAACAAAAATATTTTATTGTAACCCATGTTAAAGGACTGGTGAGGTAACCTGCATCTGCTGTGCCAATTTGTGAAGATCCAGCTTTCCCTGAATCTATACTGAAGAATCAGGCTCTTGATGAAAATATTAATATTTTAGATATGTCAAATGCTGCTGAGACAGAACATCCTCCCAGATCGAAATGGTCACATCCTGTAAGAAAGCACCTTAAAAATATCTTTCTTTTGAAGTTAGCAATTCGCTTGTATCCAAGATCTCTATCGAGCCAAGTGCTGGAAAATGGGATTAGAATATATAGGTGCTTGATGGCCAGCATGTACACGTTGGGCCGTGTGGCCTGTGCTGTCTAACTCTGTGACTCTCTCTCTCTCCATGACTCTATTTATTAAAAAAAAATTCCGCCGCCCAAAATTGAATCCTTCAACATTTCTCTTTGAGTTGAAAACTGCAGCACACAAATGAAATCCAAACCGATTTCCAAGAAAAATGAGCTGGTACGTAAATCAAGGAAACCTATTCAGGTCTGAATGGGGAATATACATTTAACAACCACTAACAGAATAAAAAGAAAACACCAAGGAGTCAGTTGAGATTAAGAGACAGGATGTGGCTTGTGAGGTTTTATACAGAATTTTAAAAATACTGTTCAAAAATATCAGTGGTTTTGGAACTCATTAACAGGTAATTTGTTGTTGTTCTTTTAAGAAAAACACATAAACACTTAAATATTTTTTTAAAAACTACATCCCATTCCAGACTTTATATCAGCTATAACCTTCTAGCTTTCAACTGATTTGTGTCTGACAGATTGGCAGTTCCGGTAGACAACTTAAACATTAGCCTTAACTTCCTGTTGCCAGCAAATTGCAGTACACGAACTGATGGTTTAAAAACTTCAGTCTCTTTCTGCTTCTGCGGCTGTGGCACAGAGCAATGCCCTCTGGGAGTGTATATCAACACATTGTCAGGACTGCATAAGGAGCCTTGGTGCTCAGTATACCAATAGTGGTGTGCATTGTTCTGCACCAAGAGTCCATAAATATCCATATATTGATACAAGATATCTTATTACATTGCTTAGAGTGAATCAAAGATATGTTTTTTCTGATAAAAGAGGACACTTGTATTGCAGTCCAAAATAACTTACAGTGCTCTCAGCTAAACAATAATGACATCACCAGAATGGGAGATATTAAAAGTCTCCCTATTCTAATCATCAGGAGAATATTAATAAGGTGCATGAAATAACAACAACTTGTATTTACATAGAGTATTTAACGTAGTTAAATGTCTCAAGCCACTTCATGGGAGCACTATCAAACAAAACAGACTCTGATGATATTATGGAAGTGGAAATAGGTGGTCTTAGTGATGGCACAGATGTATGGTCAGAAGATCATCTCAGGGTCAAATATGACACCAACACGATGAACAGACTGATTCAGCTTCACAGAGTTGCCAGGGAGAGGGATGGCATCAGTGGCTGGGGAATGGAGTTTGTGGTGGGGACCATATGGGGAAACAGAATAATTTAATGTCATCACATAGCACAATATGCATAACTGAACTAGAATTTTAACAGTTCCCGCATATTCCTCTCTGACCTTGGCAAATAGGGGAAGAAATATAGAAAATCATATTGTGACATCAGTGGAGTTGCCTGACCAGGAAGTGATATCATCTGAGGCCAGAAGTAACTGCATTATGCCACTAATTATTCTCTTAAAAGAAAAAGACACTAGTAAATGGGGGCAAACGAAACATGAATAGGCAATAAAGAAAGTTGCTCACAATCATTGTCATTTGAATATGAGTAAGCTAACATGACAGTTAACCTCCCAGCCTGGTTTTCTATTGTTGAATTCAATATACAGTGGGTGCATTTTCTAGGAAAGCACTTTCACATAATAAATGCCTGGGTAATGAAGTACTGGGTGGAATCTTATCAGCCCTGTGGAGGCACCTTTGGAGGTGTGGGAAGGGGGAGGAGGTGAGTGTAAATTTGAAAAAGTTGGTTCCTCGATGTCTTCCAAATTCCGTGCACCTTTGCAGGAGGTGGGCTAAAAATAGCAGCTACCCCACCAGGTACCAACTGGTACACAATTAGAGTAGATTAAGTTTCAATTAGAAAAGTTAAACCTAATAGTATGAGATGTTGTGAACGGCGCACAAACCTACCAGCCATGTCAGCCCCGGGCAGATGAGAGAGGACAGCCCTAAAGTGGGAGGTTGGAGGCTCATAGCTTTTCAGGCTGTGGAGAAGCTCAGCAAGCAGCAATTGGCAAAGCTACTGCCTGCCCATGTCAGAGCTTTGTCATTGAGTTCTGAAATAGTGGAGACAGCTGTTCCATGGATACTATTGGCGCTGCAGTGCCCCACTGCCAATCCATCAGTCCAGCCCTCAGCAGCGCTCCCACTGGTTTCCCTGTGGGGGCTGCTGACCCCCATTCGAGTGGGTTGTGATGTCCGGCATTCCTTCTTCAGGAATCCAGCCACCATCCTCAACCGGCTGGCAAACACAGCAGTGGCTTCTTCGTTGGCCACCTCCTATAAGATTCCCAGTGTCAGCACATTTCTGACCAGTGCGGGATCAGAACCCAGATATAGACCTAAAACCTGAAAATCTTTAGAGCTGATAAGGTTCTTCCAAATGGGTGTCCAGTAAAGAATAAGTAAGATCTGGGGATGTGGGAGCAATAGAAGTGGAAATTGAAGGTCACAGCTCCCTGAATGCAGAAGCAATCAAAATGCAGAATAAATCACCATATAGGAAAGCAGATGTAGCAAATGTGTTCTGTGTTGGGGCCATTGATATAGTTCCTCAGTGCAACATTCCCTCAGTTCTGAACTGTCAGATGCTATCTTTGGGATGACATGTTAAATTATAACCCATTTGCCCTCTCCGGTGGGTGTAAAAAAACCCCATGATGCTATTTGAAGAAGAGCTGGGGAATTCTCCTTGTTTTCTTAATCAATATTTTATCCTTCAACCAACATTATTAAAATAAACATCTGGCCATTGTCTCATTGCTGTTCGTGGGATCTTGCTATGAGCAATTACTTGCTGCATTTCCTACATTACAACACAGTGTTTGCACTTCAAAAATACTTCATTGGCTGTTGATTGTTTTGGGATGTTCTTGAGGTTATGAAAGGTGCTATATAATTGCAAGTAATGTAATGTAATTAGCCATAGACCACAAGGGATCATTGGCATCTCTCTCTACTGAGAGAGACAAGTGGTTATATGGTTGAGAGGCACCACTCTGCAGCAAGTATGGGGCAAGGCCAGGAGACAGGCCTCCATGAACAATCGCAGCTGGTATGGGGATTGAACCCATGCCATGGGCATCATTCTGCACCACACTCTAGCCAACAAAGCTAACCAACTTCCTAAGTAATTGCAAGTATTTTCTTTATTTCAATCCTTCAGTCCACTGACCCTAAAGCCAACCGAATGGGAGAGAGTGCAGGAAATAAACACAAAGGGAAACCTGGAGCCAAGTGATGAGAATCTGATGTGGAAGAAAATTATATTACATTTAGAAGCTGAGACTAAGGAGTTGATTGCAAAGAGCAGTGATTATTGGCAGTGTTGTCCACAAATGAAATCGCCTTTTTTTGCACTTAATAATTATAAACTTTAAAATGAACTTGCTCACCAGTCAGCCAGGCATCCATTTGGACTAATTAGCTGCATTTGAACACTCACTACTTTTAACACAGTGGAAACTTTGGAATGTGCAATACTTAAAAAACAAAAACTTTAGACAAATTTTGCAGGTGAAACTCGATATAAGTGCAGGAGGACAGCATCACAGAATAAACAGGATGAAAACAGTCTGTTGTGGGGGAAAGAAGCCTAAAGCTTTGTGTTCGGATAATCTCATTAAGTCATCTGTTTCTGCCAGTCAGATTTTCAGAGATGAGAGCTTTTGTCAGAGGAGTGCATTTCACTCAGCGATGGCTTTGTGTTAAAGCTGCAGGGACAGATCCCAGTAGGGTTTGGCCAGCCCACTTTGCACCAACCTAAAACAGCCCTTAAAGGTGCTTTTATATTTTAGGAAAGTGGTGCAATAGTGGTATCCCAGTGTCTCCTCAGCACCATCCCCACCCACATCCTCCCATTTATCCTTCCACCTGCCACCATTTTCCATCAGATGCTGGGCAGAAGTGAAGAGATTAAATATGGCAGCAGCTTTACAATATGCCAAGGTGAATTAGCAAGAGAAATGTATGTTTGTCACGAAGTGCAATTTAAAACATAAAAATCCAAATAAACTTAGAAAGAGCGGCTGGGCCCCGAGTGTGGCAGTAGATCTGCACCCTCAACCTCTGTAGCTCCCCCACAGCATCCCCGAAACCAACACCTCCCCATGGGCAGAAGGTCTGCGACTAAATACACCAATGTCCTGCATGTACCACATATCTATTATAATCTAGGCCAACATCAGTCACCCAACATCGGTCACTTTTTGCCGTAGATGTAAAACAATCTATTTAAAAAGTCAATTAGGTTTTGGACGCTGAAATTTATGACCTCAACAGTTTAATATCAGCTCCAGTTACCTTAAACTTCCACCTTAGAGTAGCCACCTTAAAAGGAACTGCAAAGCGAGCAGTTCAGCATCAGCACTGTATCAGGTCCAAGGCTATGTATGTATATTATGAATGGTTGAATGAACTATCACTAAAGGAATGGAGAGGTTAGAAATTGCAACAAAGTAAAAAAAAACAAATTCAAAAACTGCTACACAGGCTTTTCTGTCATGCTTTTTGAAAGTGCAGATCATTATGCATCTTTTCCCTTCACCTCTTTTCAATTAGGTAGCCAAACTAGAAATGGGCATACTGTTATAAATGATGAAACGTTCTCAGAATGTTTTCCATTCTTTGTATGGAAACACAAAGTTTGAGCTTTTCTAATGTAAATAGCATTTTACCAGTTTGGCAAAACCAAATGGGAAGAGAAGAAAAAGGCACATCTCTGAAAGTGTGCCTTAAAAATGACAAAACACATACACCTGGCAGAATTGTGGGGTTGAGAATCTGGTGCAGAACAGTTCATGCATGTTGATCTAAGTCTGTAATAATTATTTAACTATCCAGCATTTTATTCAACAAAATAACCAGCTACATTCAGCCTAAATATTTGGAACTGCTACTCCATCCATGTTTGATTCCTTGTTCTGATTAGGGCTAGGGTTATAAGGACATATAACCATAAAGGACGACTTGAAAGATCAGAGCTATTTTGTTTGAACAGAATTGAACATTTTGGGTGCACTGAGACTGGTAATACTGGCAATATTTGGTTAAGTACAGTGCACGTCTCAGAAAGAGAAATTTCAAAAAAATACCAACAAAATAATTTTCAGACCCTAAACAAACCTTCGTTTCTGGTGGCTTCAAAGTATGCTTTATTTAAGCTTTTGGCATGAACCTATGTCAATGCATTACGTAAATGTAGGAATCTTACGCAAGCAAGTCTTTTGCATGGAGGAATGGAGCCGTTGGGGGGGTGGAGCCACATAAATGAGTGGCAGAGGATTTAGGCAGATGTAATTCGCAAGCCCTGCAAACAATTGAGCAAATTCATGGGCTGAATTCTCCGGTCGGCGAGCAGGGGTGGGGCCCACTCACCTACCCGTAAAATGACGCGCAGTGACGTCGGACGGGCATCCCGTCGTCACGGCGTGTCATTTAGATTTCCAGTTCGGCAGGCGCACAGCCGAATCTTTGACATGTCCCAGCTGTCACATGAGGGAATATGTTTTTAAAAGCTTTATTTCAGGTTTTAAATGTCAAACTGATCTCCCTGAGGCACCTCTGTGCCTTAGAGAGATTTCTGTGCTCTTTTGTGCGCATGCGCGAAAGAGTGCAGGCCTGGACTCAGGGAATCCCACCCCCCCTGCAGGCCTGGACTCAGGGAATCCCACCCCCCCTGCAGGCCTGGACTCAGGGAATCCCACCCCCCCTGCAGGCCTGGACTCAAGGAATCCCCCTCACCCCCCCCCCGGCACAGGGGCCGCTCCATGCTTCCAGGGGAGCATCACGATGGGAGGGCCTTAATTGGCCCGCCCATGTAAAATGGTGGCGCAGCCCCGATCAGGGGTGCCAATCGGGTTCGTGCCCTCCCCTGCCCGCCCCTGGTCAACCTCCCCAACGGGGGGAAAACTTTTCCCCATGTGTCATAATGTTTCATGTAAAACTGCGATAAATCATGCACAACTTTAAGAAAAATAAAAAGACACAATTCTATTCTTACTCCATAGTTACATCAAGACATTGTAGGCTGTAATCTTAAAAGTTTTTCCAGAAGATTTCCCATCTCAATGCAGCAATTAACCATAAAACAAGGAGCATAATTTTCATTTAAATACCATCAAAAACCTTTACTATTAGCCAAATGTATGACTTCCAAAACAATGGCCAATATCACTGTTCCTTCACTGCTGTTGGGTCAAAGTCCTGGAACTCCCTTCCTAACTTCCCTGTAGATATACCTACACCACATGGACTGCAGTAGTTGAAGAAAGCAGCTCACTATCAGCTTCTCAAGGCTAATTAGGGATGGGCAACAAATACTGGCCTTGCCAACGATGCTCAAATCCCATGAATGAGCAAAAAGAATTAAACAAGATAAGGCTGGGACTTTCTTTTTGCATAATTGATATTATGTCTGAAAACAACTTTTTTTTTTAAGTGTACATTCATAGTGGCAGGTTTAGTTCCATCAACATTGGTAGCAAATAAGTAGGAGACAAGTAAACAAGTAATGTGGAGGTTAAGAGGCCTAGAAAGTGACTTGCTGTAGGCTTCTGATAAGGAACTGTACAGGGTACATTAATATTTCACTTTCTTTTCCCTTGTTACAGAGAAAACCCTGAGCATTTGCTTGATGTCCAACACAAATATAAGGAAGTCCCCATGTTGGAAAGCACCAATTCAAACCCATGAATATTCACTTTAAACTAACCAGTAGACCACCCAAAAAATTCCCCTTTGTCTATTATAATGAACAGCCATGATACAGGAACTGGATACCACAGTGACCTTTCACAAATTAGATGTGGATTCAAACCCAGCATCAACTGAAACATCCTATATGATGGGATTTTGGATACTCTTAATCCACTTCTTATGTTGACAATATCACTCAGATAGGCCACAGGATGGCTAGTGTGAGAGATGAGAAAATGTCACAGTGTTGCAATAAAGGATGTTCTCTTGAGGTTAAAGCCAAGGTACATTATTAGGAGAGAGACAAGGGACCTGAGAATAACTGGCATTAGGTGGTCACAAGAGTGTTTCATTACCAAAATTAACGTCATAATAATTACAAACATTCACACAAAAATGTATTAATAAATACCTTATGTATTTTTAGCATCAATCTCACCTCCACCAAATGACATAGGTGAAGGCATCTGAAGCATTCCACAAAGCGGGGTTATATGCGGAGTAATTTTGATTTTGGGTTATAGCTTGAAATGGGTGGTGGGGAGGATACCATTATTAATTTTAATTATTTAACTCAGTAAATATCCTTTATAGATGCCAATTTTACATATTAGCAACCTATCTGTCCATTCCACCAGCAAAAGAGTGACAACAGATGATGCAGAAGTTTAATATTATGCAATGATACATAGTTTTGAATCAATCATTGAATAAAATTAGCGTTTCACAACATGAAATCCTATATTCCTAAGCAACACATGTATTTCCTTCTACATTTGTGAAATCATGAAACTGTATATATAATACAATTTTCTGTTACTGCAAAGAAATTATGCTTTTTATGTTTGTTTTTGTGTATTCAAACAAGTTTTATCTACATGAGTGTTAGAGGGGGTCAAATTCAGAAAAATCATAATTCTTGAACAAAACAGGGTGTAAAAATGGGATAAGAGCTCTATCAATAATTTCCAATAGCAGTTTTCTTTCCTTCAATAGAAAATATTGGGATAGGTTTTCCCGGAGGCTTCAGAAACTTGACATCGAGACCAAATGGGGATCCTGAGCCTGCACTTGCTGGCAATGAGGCGAATTCAGCAATCTTCCAGGAGGCAGCCTCTTAATTGCCTGCCTCCCAGCTCGCTGAACACTCCCAATTTTGCAGGCCAATCAGAGGGACAGCAGCTCTAGAGCCTCGGCAGCCACACCAGGAGAGGTGAGCGCTGCTGAGGCAGGTTGGGAACAGGGAGGGCACCTCAACTTAGAGGTGCTCTTGCTAGTCTACACAACAGTGTAGAAATTAATAAGATCAAGGCCGGCAGGTCCATCGGGATGGTGTATAGACCTCTCCTCTGGATCACGATCAACCATAATTGTGGCCTTTCATGCTCGAAGCCCCATCAATGGGGCATGATGCCTTAAGCTCCAATGGCCTTCCAGGATGCCACAGGGAGCCAAAACAGATATCTTTACATCTCTGTACAGAAGGAATGCTGGTGGTCTGCCTGCTTGTTAAGAACTGCGCAAAAACAGAATGGATGGGTCATCGCTTCAGCTAAGTTTTTATTTACTAGAATGGTTCTTGGAGAGTCCCCAGACAACTCACTAAAAAGTTTCTCCAATTTTACCATGGCTAAGGTCATAGTGAGGGCTGCAAATACAACATGGGCTGAGTAATATGGAAAACAGGCAAGATTGATATTTCCCCCCAGCAATTTCTGGCGGAAAATTCTGTTATTTTTTTCAGGAGCTTTACCAGAATGTTGTTTCAAAAACAAATGAATAATTAAATTGTCTTTATGAAATAAAAAAAAGACAACGTAAGGTAGATAGATACTAGAAGTAATATATTTGCTTAGTACATGGCTCATAGCCAAAGCAAGTGAAGAGCTCAAATAGCATCACATTTTACTAGTTATTTCACCTCCCTCTATTCCACCATCAGACATAGCTGACCCTCATTCCTTTAACACTATTCCTACACCCAATTTAGCCCCTCACTCTTTTATAATCTCCTCTGATTCTGAATCCACATTAGCTCCTCCCTCCCTAATGATATCCCTATTATTCGGCAATTGCATAACCTTTTACAAACAGGGAAGAAGAAGAACTGTCAACAGCCACTGCCAATGACATTCTCAATTAACCATGGTGACACTTCAGGAGCCTTAGCTAATTCAATAGTTCTTCCATCCCGGCCCTTGTTCCAAAGTGGTGCCTCTTACTCACGTTTTAGAACTAGCCCTTCTTTTGGAAGCCAAACCTTCAAAAAGGCTACTGAGGCTGCTGCTTTCTTTAATTCTAGTACTCTCTACTAATTTCCCTGCCTCCACTTGTAAGAACCTGGAAGGATAGATTTTCTTGGACATCCCACTTCCCCATGACTGAGCAGCCCCTGAAGCGCCATCCTTCCATTCACATGTTGTCAGCATTGCCTGGGGTAACGCCTTATACAGGAGGTGTTAGCAGGAGGTGTTAGCAGGCCAATAAAATCAGTAGTCTGAATGCACCTGATATCACAGAGCATCTTGGATTGGGGTGAAGCAAGAAGCGGGGAGGGGCTGCTAGCATTGAGTACAGCAATCAAAGAAACTTAGGCACCAGTCACTGGTCTGCCCCAGATCTTGCAGACCCTCAGATTGTTTGGGGTTCTCAGCATGTCAGTGAGATGTTTTACCAAGCACTGGTTTCTCCCAGAGAAAAAAAACAGGAGGCTGGAATGCACCTCTTTCATTCATTATCATGTAAAATGTCTGGTTAAGCATCTGATTAAAATTCAACGGCTAAAAGCGCAATCCGTAGATCTTGAAGTTCATTCTTGCTTCAATTCTTGGGGTATTATTTTGATGGACAAGCAAAGTTGAAACTTTTTCTTGACCCCATCCCAAATGGCAACCTCACAAACTTCAACACCTGGTGCTCAGGCCTCAGCTACATTGTACAAAATACATTGCCAATAGGCATGCAAGCTGATCATTTCTAGATGTCTCAATGAGCACAGATCAAAATCCACCCAGGCATGTCCATTTACATGATAAGTATATTATGATAATCTATCAAACCATCAAACACAAAAAAAATGAAGTTCCTTTTTTCAACATACTATTGCAAAATAGATCAATTCATAATCTATTTCATTCATTGACATTGCACTATTCTCAAATAACCCATGTTGAAATTTCCATTTCTTGATGCAATTTCCTTATGCTAATGTGTCTTACTCCTGGAAGGTGAGATGGTGCCCAGGTCTGCAATGACAGTATTGTTCCATGCCCGGTTATGAGGAAAATTCCAAAAACCAATTTACTGATGCCTAGTCATTCCGGTTGTGATGTTATATCTTTGCTATCATGAAGTGAATCAATTAAGTTTGTTGATATGCCGCCTTCCCTTTATTGTTTGAAAGTTATTCTAACAGCATATTGATATGTTAGGTTATTAATGTAACAGTACACGAGGATCAGAAATTTGAAATTAGGTGCAGAGAAGCTTTAATCTGGTCCATTAGAGAATATATTCTCCTAGCATTCTAAACAGGGGAAAACAGTCAGACCACATACCATTAGTAATCTTATCATTACTCTACAGCCTGACCACAGGCAGTGCTGCAGCACGCCTTTCACACTGGGCAAGCCTTAATTGGCCCACCAGTGTGAAACCGTGGTTGCAGCCCAATCGTGGATGGCAATCAGCTTCCTGACCGTTCCCACTCACCCCTGCTGAGCCTGCCCGACGAGGGCAAAATCCTGGCCCAAGACTTTGCATGAATGGGAGCTAGTGAAGGTCAGCGAGCACTGGGTGATAGGAGAACAGGACTTGCTGTGAGTTAATGGGCAGCAGAGTTTTGGAATACTTCAGCAGATGAGCTGAAACAGGGTGAAGGCGAGCAATGTTATGTAGTCTTAGTGATGGTACAAATATGAGGTCAGAAGTCCACCTCAGGATCAAACATGACATCAAGGTTGTGAACAAACTTGTTTAATCTCAGAGTGTTGCCAGGGAGAGAGATAGAGTTCGTAGCTAAGGAGTAGAATTTGGAGCAGGAACCAAAAACAATGGCTTCCCAATATTTCATTGGAGGAAATTTCTGCTCATCCAGTACTGGGTGTTGGATTAGCAGCCTGATACGTGGAGGAGTCAATAGAGGTGATGGTGAGGCAGAGATGGGTGTCGTCAATGATGTGTGATAACTAACACAGTGCCATTGGATGATGTTACTAAGGATTGCATGTAGATAAGAAATAGAAGGGGGCCAAGGCTAGATCCTTGGGGCACTTCAGAGGTAATAATGCAGGAGCAGGAAAAGGAGCCATTGCAAGTGATTTTCTAGCTACAATTGGATAGATACGAATGGAACCACATGACAGCAGTCCCATTCAACTAGATGACAGTGGAGAGGTATTGGACATGCCTTAGAACACTCTTCCCTTCCCATCACAAAGAAATTTTTGAAGGTGACTCACCCATACATTATTTTATTTACTTCTGGATTAATTAAGACCTAACTGTAGCAGTACAATTTACACGATTCAAAACCACTAAGTGGAATGCACACTCTTTGGATAACAGAAGAACAGGTCTCTATTAAAATGACTAGGTGCTTTTTAGCAACCACAAGCTTGGTCTCAGTAACGTCTAAGAGTATATTTTAAAAGCTTGTTAGAATCTTACCTCTGATTCACTATAGAGCACTTAGTTCATACATAACTAAATAGTCACTTTTTGTACTGTTAGTCACCTTGGTATTTCTCTATAACATGGTCAGGTTTAGGCTCAGGTCACATGGCAGTTAGACAATTGGTAAAAAGTTTCCTTTGTTCACACAGTACAAACTGGAATTACCAACAAGTTGCTCTATTGTAATGTGTCCGGGTAGGGGTGGTTTCTGACCTTTGTAGTTTATAGGGCACTTTTAAAGAAGTACAAGGAGTAGTATGTGATCCCTGTTGCTCTGAGTGCACGCACGTTCATTTTCCTCAGTGGTTTGGTGGGAAGGAAGTGAAGAGAACATATCCAGTTTCTCTAAGATGTCAGCAAAGGCGTGTATAGGTTAGCCACAGAAACTGAGAACAGATTTCTGCAGTTGGTTGAACAAAATGCAAAACGTTGACCTTTCAAACTGAGCCTTTAATTCTCACCACAGCTATTAAGAAAGAGCCTCAGCGGTGAACACAAAGATCATTTTGCCAAAGTAAAACTGGCCTCCAGCCTTTCCAAAATGTAATATCAGGCAGACCACACAGACTCCAAGGTAAGTTATTTTTTGAACTATGTACAATATGCTGACTGATGTGACTGTGGTTAAAAGTAGCCAGTCTTCCACATGTACATATCTCTGCCAGATATCCCTCATGGACAGGGTTAGTGGATCCAGCAGCACCACAGTCCCAGCATATTGATCTCAGTTGTTGGTCCATGCAGCATTGCTCCTCCCGCATTATGATATTTACATAGAAACTTTCTCTCCCAACTAACTGCAGATTAAAATCAGAGAGAGCCCTGCAGGGAAAATCTAGGGAGATGAAATTTAAAATCACTAGCAGAAGCCAAGGATGAAGTCAGAAGCATGAGTTGTCATTTAACCATCACGGGAGCAAAACAATGTGCTTGTTGAAATGACAAATAACAGGGCAAGCCTACTTCTGTATGGCCAGCAGACGCTGTCAGGTAGTGGTATTTTAACATACCCGCCCGGCGGCAATGTGGCAGCTGCACAGTTAAAATCAGCTCTGAATTGTTTACTGTCCCGTTCCTGCTACATTTTCTGTTCCAACGCCACATTAACTGGACTTTTTTTTAAGGCGGCCAAGGCGCCTGCCTGATTTAAGTGGCATCCTTATTAATAAATTGAAATCTGGGTCTTATGACGTTACTAGGACTGTGCTGGCATTTTAACCACTGACTGAGTATGGCACCATTACCCTCCACCACTGAACCCCCCTGACACACACCCTGACAGCCACACATTCAGTAAAACCTGTCATGGAAGACACAAAGGCCTTAAAAAGGTAAAGCTTAAACCTGTCTTGGGAGGGACCAGGGGAAACAGGAGTGATCTCCCTGGAACCTGCAAGGAAGTCTGGGCCTCTACCTTCCAGACTTTACCAACCACCCTCTTCCCCAACCCCCATCTCCAGTGACTTAGCTAAACTCACATAGCCACCCACTCTTTACCTGATTGCAGCCGATCGGCTGCCCTTTAGAGTCCACATCATGCAGACAGCTGACCAACTGAATGTAAATGAGGCTCAGGAATTAAAATAGCCAGGCCACAAATTGATGATGGGGAAGGGGGCTGGGAGGTTTGGAGTCACGCTCCCACCCAATGTCCACCCGAGATCTGCTCCTCGTTAAATTCCTCCCCCCCACCCCCACCCTCCCCACCACCCCCACAATGAAGTTGATACTTTTTGGACTTTGCAATTTTTGCCTTAAATCTTCAGATGGCCATTGATTTTGATTTTTCGATTTCTTTGGATGGAATTGAAAAGGATCATACCATCCACCCAAAGATCAGCATGTATATAAGTTTGTGTAGCAATGTCTTTCCAAAACACTTTCATCAAACTGAAAAATTCCTAACAGGCAACAAAACCTGTTGTCTCATTTCTTTATATAATCTGCCCGGAAGATAAAATCAAACTCTTTTCCTGAATAAGAATTTTCCTGCAGTGCAGGTTCTTTAAAGAATACACAGAAGCAAAATGAGACCAAGCACACATCACTAGAAAGATTATAGTGAAAACCATAGAACAACTGCAGAAAATTCAGGAGCACTTCATTCCAATCTAAACATAAATTTGCTTAGTTTTTTTGTCAAAGGTTACAAACTTTTTAAGCTTTACTTGGAAGTCAAAATAGCAGATTCTATGCATTAGCCCTACACTTCTGACTAAGTTTTAAAAAAAAAGGACACAACTGCTAGTTACAACATAAAAATAAGGAGATCAACACAGGAAGCCATGTTGAGACATGCTACACTTAACTTTATTTGGAAAGTGTTTCAGTCACAAGATAACCACAGGCCTTATCCTATCAATATAAGATGATCCACATTTGCTTTCAACATTAAACTTTTTCAGGAACACCGTTGTACAAAATTATAAATTAAAAGTGAAATCTGTGTCTGTTTGTGTACCTTATAGTAATTATTTCCTCTTTCACTGCAAAATAAACAATACTGAGCTATCACACTCTGACTATTTAACTCTCTGTTTTGTTTCTTTGAATAAAAATAAGTTACACCTATAAATCCCTTTTCACTGACGTTCAGGTACTGAGCTATTACATTGAACATTGAGTAAACTCTGTGTTCTGACACAAAGCTAACTGTTTAACATATTAGACCAACATTTCAATGAAACCTTTGTTGGGTTTTACTCCAAGGCGTCACAATTTTACATATATACCAAATTGTTTGCATGCATGAGAATCATTGTCACACTGCCCTATACATCTAATTTTAAGATTTGAAAATGTTTAAAAATAGCAATCCATTTATTTACAAACACATTTGGTACTTGTTTCTTTTCCACAGTGTGGTAATTGTTCTACCTATGTGATTTCTTAGTGCAATTGGGCTCACATGTTTCAAGCTCCAGCCTGAGTTATAACTAGCAACCACATAAAAAAATTTCAAGGCTATGTTCTGTTATAAAACAGAATAACTTTCTCAGGTTAAAATTATCACCAAAAAGAAGCTGTCAAAGGTATATGACCCTCGCCACACTAACACCTCTCCAGACTAGACTGCCATATTTTACAGCTCAACAGAAAATTAAGGCTAATACATACTGCACTGAATCTCTTTTCCTCAATTTGACCTATCCTCTTCCGAGTTCGTCGTTTTCTCCGAAAATCAATGCTGTGATCTCTTTTGAAAACTTTAACTCTGAAACTCATGTTTGTATTATTATCCACAGGAGAGACAAATAGCAATTCAATCCAAAAATGGCTGCAGAATCTCAGAATCTGCTTTTACATAGTCATTTGCTGTGGGAGGGGAAGTACGTAAATGTACATGAGAAACCTATGTCACAGTACAAATGCAGAGAAGGAAACAAAAACCAAAACTCACACCATTATCTTGTGACATAATCAGGATATTACTGTAGACTATTACTTCTTCTAACATATACAGAACAGTCTTGACACCTATTTAAGATTAGAAAAAGAATTGTTGGATCTTGGTCTGTCTATCTAACAGTTAACAATGTCATGAACAAAAAGAAAATAAAGTACATGAAATATCATTCAGCTTATCTTTTCTTGACACCATCTATAATTTGTACTCTCGACACAAAATAGCTAAAAATTCCCATTGTTCCTTCCCTCCCAAAATCCAACAAAACTCCAGAATCTCAAATTTCACCTTACAATCTCGAGTATTCTATCATGCCTGTTGACACATCAGAAGTAGCACTTCCATAGGCACAGTAGCACAATAATTAGTCTGTTTCATAGAGGGTTTGATTCTCCAGATCTGATCAATAATTATTCACAAAACTTCCAACCCTATTTTGAATAAAATGATTCTATTTTCAAAAACTTAAATCGGCGTAGGGTTGGAAGTAATTTTGGCAACAATCTATTCCACATATATTTTTTCTTAAATGTTTAGAATAAGAAAAAAAACACAAAACTGAAAGTAGAATATGAGTGTGCAAAGGCAATGGGCCGAATTTTAACTGCCAAGAGGGGGCAGACATGAGTGCGGGTGTGGGAATAAATCCCTGAAAACTGATATCAGATCTGGAACCTCATATGATCTTGCCTGCTTCCAGGTTTGACCGAGGTGGGATTGCAGGTGCATGGGGAACCCCTGTGTGCAGCTGTCAGGAATGTCATTAAAATATTTAAACAGACAATTAACTTACAATTTAACCCTGCATCTGGCTTTAGCAGCCAGTGCATGGGTTTCCCAAGTGGTCTGCAACTTGCCAGGTCATCCAGGTGAGCTCACAGCATTCCCTCCTTCAGTGAAACTGACAGGCTGGAAAGCCTTCAAAAACTAAAAGTGAAGAAGTGCAGCCATATCTAGGTCAGAAGCTACTGTTCATTGCACATCATCTGAGAGTCTGCGTTTACTGTTTGACAGGTATTTTGAACTCTGTGGCTGTCAGTTCATCTGTCTTGTACTTCAAACATCGACCTGCACTTCCCTATTGTCAGTCTTCACTGTGCCATGGGGCCAACTTATGCTGCTGTATCTTGCACCTCTGGTGAGGAACAAGAGCAGCAACATCAACACTAACCCCATCAGCTGCAGCAGCAGCATGAGCAACACCAGCAGCAGCACCAGTTGCCTTCTCCTCATCCACATGTTGGTCCATAGAACAGAGGCGAAGGGCACTGAGATCCAGCTGGAAGGTCCTCAACACAGGGTGTGTAGGCACAGGATCAGCTCTCTTGACATTTTTGAGCACCAGTGCCTCAAAAGGCTCAGGCTTTCATGACAGATCATTGCTGACGTCTGCATCCTCCTGGAACAAGACCTCCTTCCTACTGGACCAGGCAGACATGCATTGCCAGTGGCTACGTAGCTATCACTGGCAGTTCCCCCACCCACCCCTGATCCTCTGCCTCTCCCTGGAATTCTGCAATATTTTCCTGCAAGGAGGGAAAGCAGACAGTCATGAATTGAGAAATGGGTTGTATGGAGAGGAGGAAAGAACAACATTTGTGGGGTGTGACTGTGAGGTCTGGGTGAGAGTCAGGATAAAGAGTGTGAATATTGGCTGCTCAGACAGGGATGTGAGAAGGTGCCAGGAAAGAGAGGAATGTGTTGTGCAGGAGAATGCTAGGAAAGTGAGGGTGTGGAGCTTGGTACCAGAAAGTGTGATATTACCTTTCCTATCTTCCTGAGGCTTTTGAACCTCTTGATGCACTGTCTCCAGCTTCAAGGGACTACACTCCTGCTGACTTGCTCGGTCACTTACATCCACATCTGCTTGGTTGGACTGGCTGGCATCTTCCTCCCATCCTTGACAAACATTGCCTCATTTTAGCCCCTCAGACCCTACAGCAGGACCTTCAGGTAAGAGTGAGAGACCTGCAGCTTTCCCAGGTCTCCTTTCCATTCTTCTAGTTGCTGAAGTCTCAGGAATCAATGTAAAGTTCAGTCATTCTGATCCATGGTGGGCTTCCTTTAGCTAGAAATCCTTTCTTTGACAGATTCAGAGCGTCATTACACCCACCCTTTCTGATTGGTCAGGAAACCCAGAAGTGGGGTGTCAATACTGTGGCTAAATTAAAGAATTACAAATGGATTCCCGACCTGCTACCCATTCCTTTTCTCACTGTATGCAGGTCGGTCTTGCTAAGATTCCGTCCAATGTTATTGGACTGATCAATGCTCCAGAAATCCAGCTAGAAATCACAGCATTTACTTTAGTATGTGAAACATTCAGAATAGGCGCACAACTTACTGAAACGCCTAAAAATACTCCAAGTTAAATTAAATTGCAATGCATTCAAGTTTAGCAATTTCTTGGGCCTCTTCAATTCACGTGATTATTAAGCTTGATATCATTCTGGACAAGGCACATCTTTTAACCTTTCCAAATAACTGTACACAAGTACAGTTGCCCTAGCAAAACTGGAGTCAATGGAAATCAGGGGGAAAACTCTCCGCTGGTTGGAGTCATATCTAGCACAAAGGAAGATGGTTGTGTTGTTGGAGATCAGTCATCTCAGCTCCAGGACATCACTGCAGGAGTTCCTCAGGGTAGTGTCCTAGGCCCAACTATCTTTAGCTGCTTCATCAATGAACTTCCTTCCATCATAAAGTCAGAAGTGGGGATGTTCGCTGATGATTGCACGATGTTCAGCACCATTCGTGACTCCTCAGATATTGAAGCAGTCCATGTCCAAATGCAGCAAGACCTGGACAATATCCAGGCTGACATGTGGCAAGTAACATTCACGCCACACAAGTGTCAGGCAATGACCATCTCCAACAAGACAGAATCCAACCATCGCCCCTTGATGTTCAATGGCATTACCATCACTGAATCCCCCATTATCAACATCCTGGGGGTTACCATTGACCAGAAACTGAACTGGACTAGCCATATAAATACTGTGGCTACAAGAGCAGGTCAGAGGCTAGGAATCGTGCAACGAGTAACTCACCTCCTGACTCCCCAAAGCCTGTCCACCATCTACAAGGCACAAGTCAGGAGTGTGAGGAATACTCCCCACTTGCCTGGATGAGTGCAGCTCCTGCAGCATTGAAGAAGCTGGACGCCATCCAGGACAAAGCAGCCCACTTGATTGGCACCACATCCACAAACATTCACTCGCTCCACCGACGCACAGTAGCAGCAGTGTGTACCATCTACAAGTTGGACTGCAGGAATTCACCAATGCTCCTTAGACAGCACCTTCCAAACTCATGACCACGACCACCTAGAAGGACAAGGGCTGCAGATAGATGGGAAGTTCCCATCCAAGTCACTCGCCATCCTGATTTGGAAATATATTGCCGTTCCTTCACTGTCGCTGGGCCAAAATCCTGGAACTCCCTTCCTAACAGCACTGTAGATGTACCTACACCACATGGACTGCAGCAGTTCAAGAAGGCAGCTCACCACCACCTTCTCAAGGGCAACTAGGGATGGGCAATAAATGCTGGCCCAGCCAGCAAAGCCCGTGAATGAAAAAAAAGTAAAAGTACATATATGAATGTTAAGTCATCACAGAGAAGCATGGCACAAAATCACATATTATACATTGCTCAATATCATGCCAGTATGACAGGAAACATCAAACTTCATCCATTATCATGTACATTACTAATCTGATATTTCCTGTGTCTCCATTTCACAAAAAGCTAAATGCAAAAATGTTATGCACTTTTAAGTGCTCACTAATAGTACTTAATATATTAATAGGTGAAGTTACCAGCCAAGTAATTTTTATCTAAGCAAAAAGCAATGTTTGTAAAGTAAAATCCATAGTTTTAAATGGAGTATGATTCTTTTTCCATTTCATCAGATCAAAGTGATGAATAACCATTCTATGAAAGAACATAATTTTTTTTTTAAAATGCATGGATATTCTGGGGCAAGGATCAATGTATCACAGGATAATTGTTCTATAACATTAAGGCTGGTCTGACAAATAGTAGATATGGGTTACGGGGACACTAATTTACAGTGACCAAATATGTCAAATTCGATCAGTATTTTGGAATCTTAAATCATTGTTCTTGAGATTGAATTCTGCAACAGCACATTTTTCTGTGAAAATTAAAAATCAGGTACTTTCATTGTTCTTGTATTTATGTATCGATGGATTTCAATTTAAGTAATTTTATGTTTATTGAAATGCATGACGTACCAGTGTAGATGAGATCACCTCTTTGAAATACTTCCTTGAACTCCTTAGATAAGGCCAGTTTTTGGCAAGCTCCATATAAGAGGTGTAAGGGAGGGGTAGCACCTCTGAAAGGCAGGCTCTCTGCACTCCTTGAAGTGGTTCATTCTGTACTGGTCCTCACCTTCGTCCAGCTCTCACCTTTGGCTCCAGCTAGCTGTTAGCATGCGACAGCAGCCATACCCCAATAAGTCATTTTGACAGGTGGAGCAAACCAGGTGAGGGTAGCTGTTTGGCCTCCTACCCTTGGCAATTTAGGGATTTGTCTACCCTGGTATGCGAAGTCTGATTCCAGAGGACTGGGTGGACGAGACCAATCTGAGGTGTTGTCAAATACGTAGAGCTCAACATTCACCCAAGATATCCTGGTAACCCACTGCATCCTGACCTATCTCCAGCTGTCTAGACTCATCTTGCTAATGGACCAAGATAGGTCAGGATGAGAGAGTGAGGCTGACAATGCGCAACCCTCCCTCGCAATAATCCAATTCACACACAAGTAATGTTCATCATTCTATCATCTGTCTCCACGAACTATCTGTCATAAATCCTGTGGCAATGGGGATTGACATAGCAACAGGTGTGGATTCATTGAGAGCTGTAGCCATGAACCTCAGGCAGGCAGCTCAGGCCATAGGGTCGTTTTTCACTGGAAGGAAGCAAGAGTGGAACTCAGCAGCCCAGTAAGCGATTGAGCAGCCATTTTCAGGGCTACACTGCTCACCTCCCTAGGATGAAGAAGGGGTTAGAAAAGGTGACATAAACATTGCCTGCTTCACCTCCCTGGCCAGCGGGCAAGAAAGTAAAGGTGACACCGGTCACCATTGGCACATGGAACATGACACACCCTCATGGAGGACACCACAGGGCTTGGGAGAAGAACTCCTCTTGTTGGTAGAGAGCTGCCTAGGTACAACACTCAGTTTGCCACCCACAGTAAGAATCATCTACCTGAAGAGGGTCAGTTCAATGAAATTGGTGCAGGTTACACATTCTTTTGGAGTGGGCATGGAAAAGAAGAATGGCGCCAAGTTGCTGTAGGTTATGCCATCATGAACATCTTGCCCGTAAGTTGACTTGCCTGCCCAAGGGCATTAATGATTGTCTGGTGATGCTTAAGCTCTCCCAGGGCAGCAACAGGCATGACCAAACGTGATGAAGTCAAGGATAAATTCTATGATGACCTCCACTCCTCGATTGCTACTGTGCCAAAGTCAGACAAGCTAATCATCCTTGGTGACTTCAAGGCACAAGTTGGTGCAGATCAGCAGAAGAGGGAAGAGGTCACTGGGAAAAACAGGGTTAGCAGTTGTAACAGAAATAGTCTCCCCTTGCTGAAGATGTGTGCTGAGCATGAGACTTTAATCACTAACACAATTTTCTGCCTTCCTAATCGCAACAAGACATCTTGGAGGCACACCTGTTCTATGCATTGGCGTCTCATTAACTATGTCATCACCAGGCCGAGGGACAGGCAGGATGTACACATAACAAAAGCCATGTATGGCGCTGACTGCTGGACTGACTACTGTCTTATCATTTCAAAGCTAAACATCAAGACCTATCTTCCCGGATGCCCCCAGGGCACAGAGATCCAAAAGCATCTCAATGGTCCAAATTTTCCGATCAAGGTCTGAACCCCTGTTTCTAACCCTGATTAGTCAAAAAACTACCCAATTATCTTCCTCCGATTTTTCTGGCCAACCTTCTGAAGGAGGATCCTGCAGAACTCGCTTAGCACGGAAACTTCAGAGGGAGCAATGAAGAAATTCTGTGCAGAAGGCATGCACTTTTTTACAGCACTCGCTGCCATATCCTGTTAAGAGTTTACATGCCCCAAAGATCCTCAGTGCGTTAGACTGTATGGGTGAACTTGTAGGTGTGTAAATGGGAAAGGTGGGTGGGGTATGGGTACGGTGGGAAAGTGGATAAGGGGATAGCTTGGGTGAGTTAAGTGGGCAAGGGGGTAGGGTGGAAGCTGGGTAGGATGGCAGCTGTGTAGGGCGGTGAGGTTGGGTCAGGTCAGGTCAGGGAGGGAGTCAGTTGGTGGGGGCTAGTCAGATTGGGTTGGGGGGTGGGAGTTGGGGAGTGGCAGGGGGAGTTGTCAGGACTGGGGAGTCAGCGGAGGTCAGTTGCATAATTACCCAAGAGTTATACTAGGATTTTTTTGACTAACATTTCCTAAAAATAAGCCAGAACTGTCCAAAGTCACTGACTCTAAGTCGGAAGGTCCCAGTCAGCAGAGGGACTTTCCAGTCAATTCCCATGGAATCAGTGGGTTGGGACTTGAGAGGGTCTTCCACCAATATAGAGATCGGAAAATATGGGCCAATATCTCAAGGGTCAAATAGGCAGTCATGAAAGAATCTCTCCCAGAGAAACGCGACAGTCATCTGCATATAGCAAAAGTGGACACTCACTACTATGCAGATGAATGGACAAACATCAGCGATATAGAGTTCTCCACTGCTCTAGAGGCCTTTGGCCCTACCCCTCATAAGTATCAAGACTGGTTAGATGAAAAATTTGAGGTAATCTAGAAACTACTGGAGGAGAAAAATCGCAGTCAACATGGTTTTATGAAAGGGAAATCATGTTTGACAAATTTATTAGGGCAGGATTTTCCCCCTGTCGGGGACGAAGTTGAAGTGCAGGCATGCACAGGCATGCTTCCGATCAGCGTCCCTGATCAGGGGCACACCACCATTTTACGTGGGCCGGCCAATTAAGGCCCGCCCAGTGTGACGTCCGCACGGAAGTGCTATGCAATCCCTGTGCGGGCAGGGGGAATCTGAGAGTGCACTCTTTCACGCATGCACAAGAAAGAGCACACTCATCTCCCTGAGGCTAAGTGCTGCCTCAGGGAGATCGCCTCTACTGTCAGAAACATTAAAAATAGAAAAACAAAATTTCCCAGACATGTCCCCTCATGTAACACTGTCACATGGGTTGGGATATGTCCATAACTTCTTAAAAAACTTTAATTAAATTTTTCAAAACCTACATGAAACCTCATCCCGCCCGTGGATGAGGTTTCATGCTTTTTCTGAAGCCCGCCAGGGCTCCTGACCTGCCCACCAACCTTAAGGTTGGACGGGCAGGTCCATTAATTACTTTAATGACTGCCAATGGCCTCAATTGGCCATTGACAGGTCGGCGGGCGCACAGCTGAGCCCCCGCCTACCTGAAAATTTAAATGGGGCGCGGTGACGTCGGGAGTTCCGCCCGACGTCACCGCGTGTCATTTTATGCGTCAGCGAGCGGGCCCCACCCCCCCGCTCGCATACAGGAAAATCCTGCCCATAAAGAGGTTAAGCAAGTAGGGAACAAGATAGCAGATGGCATACAATGTGGGGAAGTGTGAGGTTATTCACTTTGGTCGTAAGGATAGAAAAGCAGATTTTTTTTTAAAGGTGTGAAACTTGTAAAGATTGATGGTCAGAGAGCCTTGGGTACACTCATACAAGGAACTCAGAAAGATAACATTCAAGTACAGCAAGCTATTATGAAGGCAAATGACATGTTGGCCTTTATTACAAGGCAATTGGAGTACAGGAATAACAAAGTCTTGCAAAATTGTACAGCGTTTTGGTGAGACCACACCTGGAATACTGTGTGAAGTTTTGGTCTCCATATTAATGGAAGAATATACTTGCATAGGAGACAGTACAGTGAAGGTTCACTAGATTGGCCCTTGGGATGAGGGGGTTTTCCTGTGATGAGAGGCTGATTAAACTGGATCTATACTGTCTGGAGTTTAGAGGAATGAGAATTGATCTCATTGAACCACACACGATTCTGAAGGGGCTTGACAGGGTAGACACTGAGAGCTTACTTCTGCTGGCCGGGAAATCTATAACACAGGGTCACGGTTTCAGGACAAGGGATCGATCATTTAGGGCTGAGATGAAGAGAAATTTCTTCATCAAAGGGTTGTGAATTTCTGGAATTCTCTACCCCAGAAGGTTGTGGAATCGCCATCGTTGACTATATCTAAGGCTGAGATAGACAGATTTTTGGTCTCTCAGGGAATCAAGGAATATGGGGAGCCGGTGGGAAAGTGGAGTTGAAGCCCAGGATCAGCAGTGACCGTATTGAATGGCAGAGGAGGCCGAACATGCCATATGATCTACTCCTGCTCCTATCTCTTGTGTTCTTGTGTAATTCTGTGCATCTTCCCCTCTCTGCTGCCCGAGTTCCCTTTCCAAATCATGTTGCTACCCAAGAGGGAGTCCAATATTCATCCCCATTATGGAAACATACTTTCTCCTGACAGGTGAACCAACTTCTCTGACCTCCTTGTCAGGATCCAGCACCTTTCCCATGAAAGTTCACCATTACCAACATTTGCATCTGGAATACTGTGCACAGTTTTGGTCTCCACATTTAAGAAAGGATATACTTGCATTAGAGGTGGTACAGCAAATGTTCACTTGATTGGTCCCCGAGATGAGGGGGTTGTCCCATGATGCAAGATAAGTCAATTGGGCTTATATTCTCTGGAGTTTAGAAGAATGAGAAGCAATCTCATTGAAACCTACACAATACTGAAGGGGCGTGATAGGGTAGACACTGAGAGATTGTTTCTGCTGACCGGGGAGTCTAAAACATGGGGGCACATGTTATACTCCAGAACATATAGATCCAATTTACTCTGCCTCTCATCACAGGACAACCCCCTCATCCCAGGGGCCAGGATAAGGGGCCGATCATTTAGTACTAAGATGAGGAGAAATTACTTCACTCGAAGGGATGTGGATCTTTTGAATTCTCTACCCCAGAAGGTTGTGGATGGTCCATCATTAAAGACATTTAAGGCTGGGATAGGCAGATTTTTGGACTCTTAGGGAATTACAGGATATGGGAGCAGGCAAGAAAATGGAGTTGAAGCCCAAGATCAGCCATGATCGCACTGAATGACAGATCAAGCTTGATAGGCCATATGGTCTACTCCTGCTCCTATTTCTTGTATTCTTGTATTCCTCCAATAACACAGAATGCAGTACATACCTTTGCTGATGTAGATTATTGCAAGTAAAAAGCAGTTCACCTGGAAGTTGGATGGTTAGCCTTCTGAGTAACGCTAGTGGTAGAGTGTGGGGGCCACAATCCCTTGTACAGTTGAACACATGCCCAACTGGGAGAGATTAAGGAGGGACATTAACTGGACTTGCGCTGCCCAAAGTGGCAGTCTGTGCACCAAAACAGCGTTGGAGATTATTTGTCTTCACGATCCATTCACTCTGCTTGCTTCTGGCAAATGAATGGCACAGCCACACAAGCGTTCTGTCAGGACACACTGCGTGGGAAGCAGCCAGAAGCATTTGAACCACCATTCTTCGAGTTTGGGGTCAATTTCTGTAGCCCTTTATTTTTTAACAACTTGGAAATTAATGTTTTAGATGATGCTGTAAATCACTGAAGTAAGTATTTAAATAGTATAATCATTTGAGAGGAAGTCTGCTTCTGGTCCTTCATGGGGAGGCTCAAGAGTGTGATTGGGAAGGGTTCAAAATGAATTGGATGGGATGGGCACCAGTATATAGAAGTAGAAAACAGGAATAAGATGCAGAAAATGACTGTGTTGGACAGTACAAGAGAAGGGAATAGTACCATATTACAGAATCATAGAATTGTTATGTATAGAAGGAGGCCATTTGGCCCATCGTGTCTGCACCGGCTCTCCGAATCCGCTATTAACCTACTGCCATTCCCCTGCCTTCTCCCTATAACCCTGCACATTCTTCCCTTTCCGATAACAATCTAATTCCCTTTTGAATGCCTCAATTGAACCTGCTTCCACCACACTCTCAGGCAGTGCATTCCAGACCCAAAGCACTTGCTATGTGAAACGTTTTTATTCATGTTGTCTTTGCATCTTTTTTCCAATTACTTTCAATCTATGTCCTCTTATTCTTGATGCTTTCACAACTGGGAAGAGTTTCTGTCCAGACGCCTCAGGACCTTGAATGCCTCTATCACATCTCCTCTCAGCTTCCTCTTCTTCAAGGAAAATTGTCCCAATCTATCATCATAACTGAAATTCCCCATCCTGGGAAGCATTCTTGTGAATCTTTTCTGCACTCTCTCCAATGCCTTCACACCTTTCCTAAAGTGCGTTGTCCAAAATTGGACACAATACTCCAGCTGAGGCTGAACTGCAGTGAGTAACTCACCTCCTGACTCCCCAAAGCCTGTCCACCATCTACAAGGCACAAATCAGGAGTGTGATGGAATACCCTCCACTTGACTGGATAAGTGCAGTTCCAACAACACTCAAGAATCTCGACACCATCCAGGATAAACAGGCCACTTGATTGGCACCCCACCCATCACCTTAAACATTCATTCCCTCCACCACCAATGCACAGTGGCAGCAGTGTGTGCCATCTGCAAGATGCAGTGCAGCAACTCACCAAGGTTCCGTCAACAGCATCTTCCAAACCCACTACCTTTACCACCTTGAAGGTCAAGGGCAGCAGAGAACATCCTTGTTAGAGAGAACATCCTTGATCAGTATATTCTCAGTCCAACTTGAAAGGAGGCATTGCTGGACATGGTGCTGGGGAATGAGGTTGGCCAAGTGGGTCAACTGTCTGTGCAGGAGTACTTGGGGAGGAGTGATCATCATGTCATATGGTTTAGACTAGTAATACAGAAAAGTAAGGAACAATCTAAAGTAGAGCGTCAAAATTGGCTGAAGGCTAGCTTAAATGCGATGGGAAGGGATCTTGCCAGGGTTGAAACAAAAGACTGACATGAAAATTTGTAATGGAACAATGGTTGTTTTTTTGAGGTGTGTAGGCTTCAGGTACAGGCTAGGTACTTTACAACAAGGGCAAAATGTAGGTGCAACCTAAGGCAGGGCTTAGGTTGCCCCTACGGGCTCGAAACGTTAACTCTGTCTTTCTCGCCACAGATGCTGTTGGACCTGCTGAGTTTTTCCAGCATTTTCTGTTTTTGTCTAAGGCAGGGCTCCTTGGATGACGAGGGAGATAGAGAATATGATTAAACAAAATAAAAGAGTGTAAGATGCATGTCAGTGAATTCTTCAAGGTCAAATACAATAGGTTGAGAGGGAAAGTGAAGAGAAAAATAAGATTGGCAAAGAGAATATGAGGATAGAATTGCAGTCAACAGAAAATAGAATCCAAAAATCTTCACCAGTATGTAAATAGTAACTGGGGAGTAAGAGGTGGAGTGGGTCCTATTAGGGAAATAGAGGGTGATATATGCTTAGAGGCACCGGGTATGGCTAGGATCCTTAATGGGTACTTTGTAGCGGTGTTTACTAAGGCAGAAGAAGCTGACAAAATATCAGTAGAAGCAAAGATGGTAGAAGTAATGGATGGGGTGAAAATTGAGAGGCAGAAGGTACTGGAAAGACTGTCTATGCTTGGAGTGGATAAGATGTTTGGTGTAGATAGCTTGCATCCCAGGGTGCTAAAGGAAGTGGGAGTGGAGATGGTGGAAGAGCTTGCCACATTCTTCAAATCTTCCCTGGATACGGGGGGAGCATCAGAGGATTGGAGAGAGGCAAATGTGACAATCTTTTTCAAAAAGGGTCTAAGGACAGTCCTAGTAATGACAGGCCAGTTAGTTTAACCTTACTGATAGGCAAGGTTTTATTAACAATAATCAGGGGGAAAAATCAACAGGAATTTAGAGAGGCTTGAGTTAATTAAGGAGAGCCAGCATATATTTATAAAAGGCAGATCATGCTTGACAAACTCGACTAATTTTTTTGACGAAGTAACAAGGAAGGTTGATGAAGGTGTTTTAATGCATGTCTTCTGTATGGATTTTAAGAAAGCGTTTGACAAATTACCACAGAAAAGGCCGGTTAACAACATTTTGATTCACGGTCCTAAAACAGCGAGTCATGGTAAATAAAAACAAAAACAGAATTACCTGGAAAAACTCAGCAGGTCCGGCAGCATCGGCGGAGAAGAAATCAGTCAACGCCTCGAGTCTTCATGACCCCTCGGCAGAACTGAAGCATAGTTAGGAGAAAGATGAAATATAAGCTGGTCAGCTTATATTTCATCTTTCTCCTAACTATGCTTCAGTTCTGCCGAGGGGTCATGAAGACTCGAGGCGTTGACTGATTTCTTCTCCGCCGATGCTGCCGGACCTGCTGAGTTTTTCCAGGTAATTCTGTTTTTGTTTTGGATTTCCAGCATCCGCAGTAGCTTTTAGCTTTTTATTTTTATCTTTGAGTCATGGTAAATGGTTGTTTTTCAAACTGGAGGACGATAAGCTGTGATGTTCTCCAGGACTCAGCGCTTGTACTGCTTCTTCATTAATATATATAACTGACTCAGAAATTGGAATTCAGAGTAAGTTTTCAAAATTCGCTGATGATACCAAACATGGGTAAGTGGAATACAGTGAGGATGATACTAATTGACTTCAACAGGACATAGACAGGCTAGCAGAATGGACAGACAAATGATAGGTTTGGATAACGTAGACAAGGATAAACTATTCTCATAAGCTGATGATTCAAGGACTAGAGACATACATTTAAGGTTTTGGATGAGAGATGGAGGGAGAATGTGAGGAAGAACTTTTTTTTTGTGTAACAAGTGGTAATAGCCTGGAACTTGCTGCCTAGGAGGAACACAGAGACGGTGAATGATTTCAAAAGGAAATTGGATGCACTTGAAGGAAATAAACTTGCAGGGCTGTGGGAATAGAGCAAGAGAGGGGATTGATTGGATTCTCTATAAAGAGCAGGCATAGACTCAGTGGACTGAATGGTCTCCTCGTGTGTTGTAAATTACCTTATGATTCTGTCACGAAGGATTAATAAACTATAAAAGTACATGCCAATCATCAGCTCTTCACAGTGACATACAGCTTTTAGGAACCCAATCAGTGTGGCAGCATTTATTGAAAAAGTTAACATGAACGAGACCCTTCTCTCTCCTTCCCCCACAAAATGTTTGCTTCTATCCTAGGTCAAGCTACTGATATACTAGACTGTCAATCCCTATTCTCCACACTACAGTCAACATGAGGGCAGAGTTCTCTGGAGAACAGGAGTCCACGTCAACACTACTCAGGCACTGCAATCTCTGTTCCAGCACAAATAGTGCAGAGAGAGGAATGTGGACTAGGACAGAGTTGGGGAGAAAATTAATAGCAATCGAAGTATATAGAGAGAAGGGAGAAGTAAATAACAACTGAAAGACGAATATTGATAACAAGCGAATGGGAAAATAGAAAGGTAAAAATGAAAGCAATTTAATCAATGACATTCCCTCCAACAATGATCAGAGTTAGAGCTGTTTGCTGATATTTAGCTCCAGTGTTTAGCTCCAGGTGGATTTTCACTGACAATGAAGCAGCCTCTGGCACACTATGGTAGGTCCTAGGTAACACTAAGGCTTCGGCTGGAAAATGGCAGGTAAAATACATGTTCCATAAGTAGCAGGCAAGGATCACCACCTCAACAAGTAAAGGCTCAAACACATTTCCCTGACCATCAGCAGCAGCACAATTGCCATGTCTCCCATCAATAACATCCTGGAGAGTCTCCACTGATCAGAAATTTAATGGACAAGCCATATCATCACTGTGGCTATGAGAGCAGGGCAGAAATTGGGTACTTTGCAATTAGTGGCTCAACTCCTGACCCCTCAATGCCTTTCCACCATCTATAACCCTTAGGTCAAGTGTATAAAGTTTGGCTGAATGATATAGTTCTTTTGGTTGATATCTGAACATTATCAGTATCGGCATCCCTCCAGTATATGAGTATGTCACCTCAGCTGACACTTAGTTGGCGCAGCCATTTTTCAGATAGACACTGGATTGAATAAATGGGTGAATAATCAGTGCTGTGGGGACACATTTTAGGCCATGTTCTCCCACACCCCACCTCGGTGGATGTGCATCAGCTTCCAAATTAGAAGCCAGCTACTTTCAGAATCCAGGGTGCCTGCCTGAAACATGCATTAAGCACCCTGCACAAGACATTTGGGAACCTGCTGCCAGTTGTAGCCCTTAAATGAGCTGAACTTGTGCCGCACCTATTCTGCCCAATTGTTCCATGTCTTCAGCAGTTTAACAAATGGTCCTGAAAGAGGCACCCAAGAAAAATTGAGAATTATCTTAATGTTTTATTCCTGTGAGCCAGGAGCAACATGAATGGACACACAAAGCCTACCTTTTTAATAGCTCTAAAGCATATATCTATCTCCTCACTTCTCCACAAACTTATCTAATTGCCTCTGGAAGTCATCTATATCATCTCCCAAGTAACATACACAACTCTATTTCCCTTGGATGACAAAGCTCCACTTAATTCCAAACTTACATCTAATGCCCTAATCTTTAAACCTTTGTGTTTATCAGCATAAAAACTTTGAAGCTGTCTTCATGGGAGGCATTTTTAGATCAATTCTCCTCCGGGGACAACATTTATTCATGATCTACTGTTTGCGATCAGAAGTATTCAATTTTACCTTTTTAAAAAATATTTTTCCACTATTACTTGGTTGTAGCACAAACCCAAGTTAAAGTGGTAACATGCTGGAAACCCCTCATTGTTTATCAGATTGGCCTGCTCTCTTAGTCTCACACAATCATATATAGACCTAACAAATGAAGACATCAACAATCAATAGCACTCGCCACATGCTCAAAACAAAATGGCAGGAACTTGGCTCTCCCAAAGCCAGAAAAAGCAATGGTAGTTAAATGGTAAAAATGCAAAATAAATTATATTTAGCATGAAACATGAGTTAAACAGAAAACAAAGAAAACTGAAAGCTAGTCTCAAAACTATAATTGAGTCATTAATGAAAATAAGGTTGGTTAGGAAAGTCCCATGGAATGACTCTGCTGGTGCGTGAACCCTTAATGGTAGTGACCAATGTATTTGCATAAATTTTGTCAATTCCCATCAGAATATTAAAAAGTTAACTTGGATCACCTCGAATTATCTTTCCTAAACAAAATAAACCCATCTTCTCTTACATTTCATTAAGGGGTCAGAAATGCTCAAATTATCTTTCTTACTCAAAATAAACTCGTCTCCTCTTACATTTTATTAAGTGGTCAGAAATGCACAGTCTCCCAGGTAGGAACTGACAAATAATGCATCCGAAATAAAAACAGAAAGTGCTGGAAAAACTCGGTAGGTCTGGCAGTATTTGTAGAGAGAGAAAGAGAGTTAACATTCTGAATCTAATATGACTCTTCTTTGGAACTGTTGAGTTTTCCCAGCACTTTCTGTTTTTATTTCAGATCTCAAGCATCCCAGTCTTTTGTTTTTATAATACAAACTGCTTTGTTTTGTACTCCATCCTTTTGCACCCTTCTTCTGTGATGTATGTGGGGAATTTTCATTTTCATTTCACTTTCCATTCCAGCCACCCGATGTCAGCATCAAATAGTTGCAGCTCAAGTATAATTATGCTCCAATTACAGGTGAACAAAAGCTGCCTCGACAATTTTCCTGAAATGACAGCCCATTACAGCAGCAACTACTGTATATTTTCCAACTCCAATAGCAATCATCTCAAGATGTTGATCATTTAGTTTAATTCAATCATGATTAGGCAGCTTTTATGCTTCAGGAATTGGGAACTACCATAAGACTGCCCAAAATTTGAGACATGGCTTTTGCAGCTGTCAGACTTTCATTCCATCAATATGTGCTGGATTTCAACATAAATTCTCAAGGGCAAACTGGTGTTCCCGAAACCCATCTATTAATACATTCCATTACCTCATTTACCTTTAATTACCATAGTTTAGTACTGTGCTGATAGTTTCATAAACATATTTGTTATAAATGCAAGACTCTTTTTGTAAATCAGTATATTGCTGTTCCATTTAACCCATGTGCTTATGGCCATTTGCGCCTTCAGTAACAATTGCATACTTATTCATATTGACATGAATCTGAAGTCTTTTATCCCAGTCACCCAACCAATGTAAATTATTTTTTATTTGCTCTTAGACCATAGCTGACATCAATTGCATATAATGGTTTCACTGAAAAAGGTAATGTTAAACCTTTTCCTTGAACCACAGCAGTTTTTGTGGAGATGCTGTTTCCATGATGATGTTAAGTAGGGAAATCCAGGACTTTGACCCAACAGTGATGAAGGTATGACAATTTCTGTCAGAATGGTATGAAGCTTGGAGGGGGACTTGCAGGCGATGGTGCTGTCATGGACAAAATTAGTGTGTTTCTGACTGTCCATGATCAATATATTTTGTATGTGAAGTATGTGTATTTTTTTACCCTCAGAGTGATTGTCCCAATTTAAACTATTCCAGCAGCAGGCTTTTTGTGAGTATTAAAATAAAAAAGGTCATTTCTTATCCCACACTTGCCACAGGGTTTTTAAAAAGCACGATATGTCACCCAATCACCTCACAAACTCTATTACGCATACAAAGGCTGGGATTTTTCCGGTCCTGCCAGCAACAGGCATCATCGTGGGTGGTACGGGGAATTTTGGAGAGCAGCTAAAAAGGCCGGTCTCCAAATTTTCCCATCCCACCTGCAACGCTGCCTGTGGCTGGCAGGGCCAGAAAATCCTGCCCGAAGATTAGATACAGATGAAGGAAAAACAATATGATTACGAAGTATAATTGTCTCTGTCCCTCTTTCATGGCAGGCCTGTAGTTTCTTAGATGAATTGATGACTTTACTTGAAGTGAAAGTCTTGTTAACAGAGGATTATCTGAAGCCTCTTGTAGTTGAATTTCCAGGAGGTTGGTTTTCAGGTGAACTTGAACTTGGAACGGGTTGGGGACAGTCCCTTTCCACATATCAAGTTATTGTTGTTTATTACAGTGGCTGTGTTTATTACTTGCAGCTGGTTCGACAGTATGCCTGATGGACTCAGATGGACCTCTCTCTCTGTAAGCAGCTTTTTTTGTTTTAGAAGCAGAGAGAAAAGATGACTGTCCTCAACACGTGACCTGTACAAGTTCAAAAATCCTTTGCTCAAAGCAAGGTGGTGTGTTGATTACAAATCCTTGTGTTGGTGTTTTGCACTTTGAAATTCATCCCCTCCAGTTTGGATGAGAAATCATTATAATACAATTCAGGGTCATAGAAACATAGAAAATAGGAGCTGGAGTAGGTCATTCGGTCCTTCAAGCCTGCACCACCATTCAATATGATCATGGCTGATCGTCTATCTTAATGCCATACTCCCATGCTCTCCTAATACCCCTTGACGCCTTTAGAGTCGAGAAATCTATCTATTTCCTTCTTAAATATATACAGTGACATGGCCTCTACAGCCTTCTGTGGTAGAGAATTCCATAGGTTCACCACTCTCTGAATGAAGAAGTTTCTCCTCATCTCAGTCCTAAATGGCCTACCCCGTATGCTGAAACTGTGACCCATTGTTCTAGACACCCCAGCCAGATGAAATATCATCCCTGCATCCAGTCTGTCCGGCCCTGTCAGAATTTTATATGTTTCAATGAGATCTCCTCTCATTTTCCTAAACTCCTGTATTACAGGCCTAGTCAGCCCAATCACTCATCATGCGATAATCCTGCTGTCCCAGGAATCAGTCTGGTGTACCTTCGCTGCACTCCCTCTTTGGCAAGTATATCCTTTCTTAGGTAAGGAGACCAAAACTGTACACAACACTCCAGGTGTGGTCTCACCAAGGCCCTGTACAGCTGCAGTAAGGCATACTTGCTCCTGTACTCAAGTCCCCTCACAATGAAGACCTTCTTAACTGCTTGCTGCACCTGCATGCTTGCTTTCAGTGACTGGTGTATCAGAACATCCAGGTCTCTTTGTATGTCAACATTTCTCAACCTATCACCATTTAAATAGCACCCTGCCATTCTGTTTTTCCTACCAAAGTGGATAACTTCATATTTATCCACATTATACTGCATCTGCCATGTATTTGCCCACTCACTCAACCTGTCTATATCATCGTGAAGCCTCTTAACACCCCCTTCATTGCTCACATTCCCACCAAATGTTGTGTCATCAGCAAACTTGGAAATATTACATTTAGTTCCCTAATCTAAATCATTGATATATATTATGAATAGCTGGAGCCCCAGCACTGACTCCTGTGGTACCCAACTAGTCTCTGCCTGCCACTCTGAAAAAGGCCCATTTATTCCTACTCTCTGTTCCCTGTCTGCTAACCAATTCTCAATCCATGCCAATATATTACCCTCTTATGTGGGACTTTATCAAAAGCTTTCTGAAAATCCAAGTACGCCACACCCACTGGTTCTTCCTTATCTATTCTGCTAGTTACAATCTCAAAAAACTCCAGTAGGTTTGTCAAATATGATTTCCCTTTCATAAAACCATGTTGACTTTGTCTAATCCCGTGGATATTTTCTAAGTGTCCTGTTATCACATCCTTTATAATAGATCCTAGCATTTTCCCTACCACTGATGTTAGGCTAACTGGTCTGTAATTCGCTGTTTTCTCCCTCCCTCCTTTTTTAAATAGTGAGGTTACACTTGCCACCCTCCAACCTGCCAGGACTGTTCCAGAGTCTACAGAATTTTGGAAGATGACAACCAACGCATCCATTATTTCCCTGGCCACCTCTGTGAGCATCCTGGGATGTGGATTAGTAGGCCCTGGGGATTTATTAGCTTTCAGTCATATTAAGTTCTCCAGCACTGTTGTTTCAGTAATACTAATTTCCTTCAATTCCTCCTTCTCACTAGACCCTTGGTTCCCTAGTATTTCCCTAGTTATTTGTGTCTTCCTCTGTGAAGAACTAAAGTAGTTGTTTAATTGCTCTGTCATTTCCTTGTTCTCGATTATAAATTCTCCCATTTCAGATGGTAAGAGGCCTACATTTGTCTTCACTAATCTTTTTTCTTTTTACATATTTATAGAAGCTTTTACAGTTTGCTTTTACGTTCCTTGCAAGTTTACTATCCTACATTATTTTTCCCCTCTTAATCAATCTCTTGGTCTTCCATTACTGAATTCTAAAATGCTCCTATCCTCAGGTTTGCTACTTTTTCTAGCAACTTTATATGACTCCCCTTTGGATCTAATGCTATCCTTAATTTCTTTTGTTAGCCATGGTTGGGCTGATTCTCCTGTTGTGTTTTTGCATCAGAAAAGAATGTGTAACTGTTGCAATGCACACATTCATTCCTTAAATGTTAGCCATTGTCTATCCACCGTCATGCCTTTTAATGAAGTTCCCCAATCTATCATAGCCCACTTACGCCTCACACCTTCGAAGTTTCCTTTGATTTAGGACCCTTGTTTCAGATTAGACTACTTCATTTTCCATCCTAATGAAGAATTCTATCATGTTATGGTTACTGTTCGCTAAAGGACCCTGCACAACAAGATAATTGAATAAACACTTCTCATTGCACAATACCAAATCTAGGATAGCCTGTTCCCTAGTCGGTTCCTCGACATACTGGTCTAAAAAACCATCTCATCCACACTCCAGGAATTCATCCATCACAGTATTATTGCTAATTTGGTTTGCCCAGTCTATATGTAGATTAAAGTCGCCCATGATTACTGTAGCAGCCTTGTTACATGCATCTCTAATTTCCTGTTTAATGCCACCCCCTACCTTAACAATACTGTTTGGAGGCCTATAGACAACTCCCATTAATGTTTCCCGCCCTCCCCCTTGTTGCTTCTTAGCTCTGGCCAGACTGACTCCACATCTAGATTTTCTGAGCCAATGGGATCCCATACGTATTTGTCTAACACACATTGGGTTTCAATGTTTCTTTTGTCCATGATAAGACAAGAAGATGAGTCAGCTGGAATGCTTAATTCTGTTGTTGATGGTCCATCCTGAAATAAAGAGTTTTGTGAATTTCCTGGCTGGCTGTGAATGTCCATACTTAATTAGGCATTTGCTTGAGTCTTAGGGCTGTCTGGGACCCAAAATGCCAGGGGTCACATGATTTGCTGTGGCCATTTTAATAAATTGTTTGTGTTCAAAATGTTATTGTCTGAAAGTTCATAATATACTGGAGCATGACAGTGCTCGAATGATCTTCGTGCTCCTGAACTTCTCAATAATAGAGATGATGGCTTAAGAAGGTACTGTTGAAGTAAGCTTGGTGAGTTCTAATGCTGCATTCTGTAGCTATTATAGAGTGTAGTTGAAGTTTGTGAGGTGAGAGGGTTTATAATTATTTCATTTACAGGAGCACTGAGCAAACAGACTGCTTTGTCCTGCAAAGTGTCAATATATGAATTACATAGAAAATAGGAGCAGGAGTAGGCCATTCAGCCCTTTGAGCCTGCTCCGCCATTCATTATGATCATGGTTGATCATCCAACTCAATAGCCTGCTCCCGCTTTCTCCCCATATCCTTTGATCCCTTTTGCCCCAAGAGTTAGGAGCATGAGTAGACCATTTGGCCCCTCATGCCTGCTCTGCCATTCAACACGATCATGGCTGATCTAATTGTGGTCTCAACTTTCCTGCCCACCCTCAATATCCTTTGACTACCTTGTTAGTTAAGAATCTATCCACCTTTCTACTTTAAAAATATTCAGTGACCCTGCCTCCACTTCTCTCTGGGAAAGAGAGTTCCACAGACTCAAGACCCTCAGAGAAAAATATTCTCCTCATTTCCTTATTAAATGGGAGGCCCCTTATTTTTAAGCTGTGTCCCCTAGTTCTAGTCTCTTCCAAAAAGGGAAACATCCTTCCAGCATCCACTCTGTCAAGCCCCTTCAGCGTCTTATAGGTTTCAATAAAATCACTTCTCATTCTTCTAAACTCCAGTGGATACAGGCTCAACCTGTCCAACCTTTCCTCAGGAGATAGCCCTGCTGCATCCCAGGAATCATAAGACCATAAGATGTAGGAGCAGAAGTAGGCCATTCAGCCCATCGAGTCTGCTCCGCCATTCAATGAGATCATGGCTGATTTGATAATCCTCAACTCCACTTTCCTACCTTTTCCCCATAGCCCTTGATTCCCTTACTGATTAAAAATTTGTTTATCTCAACCTTGAATATGCTTAAAGACCCAGCCGCTACAGCCCTCTGCGGTAAAGAATTCCACAGATTCACCACCATCTGAGAGAAGAAATTCCTCCTCATCTCTGTCTTAAATGGGTGGCCCTTACTCTGAGATTATGCCCTCTGTCCTAGACCCTCCCACAAGGGGAAACCTCTCAGCATCTATCCTGTCAAGCCCCCTAACAATCTTATATGTTTCAATAAGATCGCCTCTCATTCTTCTAAACTCCAATGATTACAGGCCCAACCTACTCAACCTCTCCTCATAAGAAAATATCTTCATACCCAGGATCAACCTAGTAAACCTTCTCTGGATTGCCTCCAATGCCAGTATATCTTTCCATAGATAATGGGAGCAAAACTATTCTAGGTGTGATCTAACTAGTGCCTTGTATAGTTTTAGCAAGACCTGCCTATTTTTATACTCCATTCCCTTTGAAATAAAGGCCAACATTCTATTTGTCTTCCCTATTACCTGCTGCACTTGCATGTTAGCTTTTTGTGATTCATGCACGAGGGACCCCAAATCCCTCTGTGGCACAACTTTCTGCAGTCTTTCTCCATTTAAATAATATTCAGCTCCTCTATTCTTCCTGTCAAAGTGCATAATCTCACATTTTCCCACATTACATTCAATTTGCCAAGTTTTTGAATCATTCGAGTGAAACTTCTCTGACCTGCTTCTAATGCAAAAATGTCCTTTCTTAAGTAAGGAGGCCAAAACTGTACACAATATTCTAGATGTGGTCTCAATAATGCCCTGCACAACTGTAGCAAAACATCATGGCTTTTATATTCCATTCCCCTTGCAATAAATGCCAACATTCCACCTGCCTTCCTAATCACTTGCTGCAAACCAACTTTTTGTGACTCATGTACCAGGACACCCAGATCCCAAATACCTCAGATTCTGCAGTCTCTCTCCATTTAAGTAACATTCTGCTTTTCTATTCTTCCTGTCAAAGTGGACAAGTTCACATTTTCCCACATTATATTACCAAATTTTTGCCCACTCAATTATCTATATCTCTTAGCAGACTCCTAATGCCCTCTTCACAAGTAACTTTGCTGCCGATGTTTGTGTCATCAGTAAGTTTAACAACCATACATTCAATCCCTTCATCCAAGCATTTTGCAGCTGCAATGGTCGAGGTGAGTGTGAATATTTCATCATATACCTGACTTGAACCCTGTGGAAAATGGAAAGGCACTAAACGTCAGGAAGTAAGCAACTTGTCATAGAGTACCTCACCTCTGCCCCAGTCTCATAGCCACAGTGTTGATATAACTGGTCCTGTTCAGCTTGTGGTTAATGGTGACCCAAGATGATGGTGGACAAACTTAGCCATGATGGGGACATTGAAAGTCAGGAAGAGGTGGCTGGGATTTTTTTTATTGATTATTTATTGCTTGTACTATTAAATTCATCTTGCACAGCTAACTGCAAACCAAATGTCAACCTACTGGGATTCAGCAAGACTGGTTAATAGGAAGACCCATTTGTCCATGTGAGCAAGATCTTCACTGAGGAAACCAAGCTACAATAGCACAGCATTAAAGTGCTCTTCAATTTACACCCATTTTAGGCACAGGGGAAACTGAGAATTTGGTGACAGTAGTTCTCATCTCTAACTCAAAGGAGTGGAGTAGTAGAAACCAAGGATTCTAAGATGAATATCTAGGTTAGGTTAATTTTCTAGATATCCAATATTTAGGTGTTTAGTATCTCAGGGATTCTTGTTAAGCTCAAGTAAATAATTAGTCTTTGATTAGTTCAATTTGGGGAGGGAATAGAAAAATAGCAATGGAGTTGCTTAACAGTAATTATAGAAATAATTGCCTTTATCAAGGGAGTTCATTTTAAGTTTCTAATTAAAGTGGACAGACAGCTATAACCAGTAGCTTGCAATTCTTGCACCATGTGAAAATTTCAGAATGTTTCATGTGTCCTGGACGGCCATATTTCCAGGAAGTGCCTCAAACTACTTGAACAGACACTATCGGTTTCTGAGCTTGAGGAGGCAGCTAGATTTGGTGCAGGACATACGGGTGGCTGAATGTTTCCTGGATCTCAGACTTCAGGATGTGATCACCCCACGAGACTAGCGAGTGGGTGGCCACCCAGAAGGATAGGAAGAGGCAGACAGTGCATGAATCCTCCAAGAGTCTGGCACTCTCAAACTGCTATACAACACTGAATACTAGTGAAGCAGTGCAGTTTTGAGTCTAGGACAGTGAGATTAAGGACTGCACATGGTGGCACAGCACAATGTAAGAATGCAGTATTTACTGGGGATTCAACAGTCAGGGCGACAGACAAACAATTCTGCTACCATCAATGTAATACCCATGTGCTATGTTGCCTCTCTGATGTCAAGATATAGGACATCATGGAGAGGGTACAGAATATTCTGAGGGGGTAGGGGGAAGTGGTGGGAGTCGTGAGCCATCTTGGAACTAATGACATAGGGAGGAGGTGGGTTAAGGTCCTGCTGTCAGAGTTTAAGGAGCTAAGAAGGAAGTTAAAAAGCAGGACCTCAAAAAAGGTAGCCATCTTTGGGTTACTACCTGTGCCATGCACTAGTGAGAGTATAAATAGGAGATTATGATAGTTTAACACGTGGCTACAGACATGGTGCAGGACAGGGGGCTTCAGAATCTTCAGGAACCTGGGTTTTCAACTGAGGTAAGACAGCAACAGTGAAGGGTGAAGTTGGGCCTGTGTTTGATTGGAAGGGTCATCTGAAACACATATGTCTAAGTGCCTCCAGAGCCTCCCAAATGCCATGTCATTGCACCTTCCACGAGGTTTATTGTTTCTTTTTGGATACTGCGGCTGATCATCAGCCTTCTCATCATCATCCTCATCTGTTATTGCTTCACGCTCCACTATATCTTTATTAGTCAGGGCCTCCCTCCTCTTCAGCATCAGGTTACGGCAGAGCACAGCAGATCAGCATGATCTGGGAGACACTTGCTGGGTCAAATGAAAGTGCCTCACTGGAATGATCCAAGCACCTGAATCGCATCTTCATAGGAGGCCTATAGTCTGCTTGACGGTGAGAGTTGCAGCCTGGCTGGTGTTGTATTTCTCCTCTCCCTAAGCTCTAAGATTTCTCACTGGTGTTAGTAGCTATCTCTTCAGTAGGTAACTCTTGTCACCAAGAATCCAACCTTGAAGGCAGGCAGAGGGTGGTAGATGCGGGAAGTAAAAGCTCAGTCACCTGGGAGTGCCTGAGTATGTAGGAATTGTGGCTGCTCCCAGGGTACCGCACACACATGTGCAGGACTTGCAGGCAATGGTCACAGGCCAGTTGCATGTTGAGGGAATGGAATCACTTCCTGATAACGAAGGCTGCTGGCTGGCCTGTGAGAGGTTTCATGATCAAATACATATGTCTATCATACCTTGCACGTGGGGAATCCAGTGGTGGCTCTGGATCCTCTGGCTCTCTCATACTGACTGTCTGGATCAGTGCGATAATGGACGTATTGGGCTGGCCCTCCTGAAGAGGGTATTGGTCACCACCTTGATGCAATGTTGCGCCACTGATTGGGAGATGCCAAGCATGTCTCTAGTGTGCTCTTGGAATGAACCAGAGGTGTAAAGTTAAGGGCCACAGTGACCTTGACTGCTATAGGCATTGGTTGACCACTGGGTTCAGTTCGTCTGTCGTCAATGTGCAAAAACCTGTGATGGATCTCAAGAGACATGCAGACTTCAGCAACACTGTGACTCTGACATCCGAAGATAGCCCTTCTTGTCTGTACATCCTTGCTGCAAGATATCGTCTTCTCTGCACTAGGGGCAGCTTGCAGTCCCTCTGGGACCTTCAGCTGCTTCCACACGCCGAGGCTGTCATGCGGGTGGCCATGAGGTTGCTGTATTCCAGATCCTTGTGGATCTAGCTCCCTCCCTCTGAGGTTCTCCATCGCGCCAGCGGACTCGCTTCCTGTGGAAACTGCCCATGGCTGATGGATACTCCTGGTCTTAAGACACTTCCTCCTATCACCACCCATCTCAGCCAACTCTCAATGCAACCAAGTGCCAGCAGCCAGCTGAACTCCCCTCTGCAATATGCTATGGCCATGCTGCCCCAGCCTCCTGTGGAGACACATTGTCTCACCTGATGGCTGCTGAATTCAGCACCAATCTGACTTCCCACTCCCCTGCCACCCTGATGTGCCTGCCAGGGCGCTGATGCCCTTGATCCTCATACACTTTTCACAAAATTGGAACAGGTCTGTAACATTCCAGTCAATTGGCAGTTCAAGTGCCTTAAGTATCTGGTTTTCAGAGTGGCATGCCCTTTCAACCAGTCATGCCATCCGCCCCTCGTGAAATTGGTGCCTGGCATGACAACATCGGAACTGCATTCAGATGCCACCCAACGCAATTTTACCCCACCTCCGCCCCAAGGGCTTCCGCAAAGGGCAGGAATATTCCAGCCTATGATTCTACTTGCTGGTCAAGAGCTTACATGAGCTCACACCTCCTCAACAAATTTCCATGTCTTCTTTCCTCCACAGTCGCCACATCACCTCATAATAGCAATTTGGGATTGGATAGGGGCCCTAAACCTATTCTTGCAATTGAGCCATCTGGGTCTTAGTTCCATTAATGATGAACAGCACAGTTAAACATTCTGCTTCACTTACAATTGTTATCTATATAAAGTCTCTATAAGTCATCCACCAATGCAGAACACCTACATCTTTTTGATCACTCGACAGTATCTGAAATGAGTCTATGCAATGAGTTTGCGGCCCTGTGAGAATGTCTCAACTCCCAAGGTGGAATATCTTGTACATCAAATTCAAATTTCTTTAATGTATGAAGCCCCTAAATTTGCTCCATATAAATTCATTGTAAATTCAGCTGGCAAGTCGGCCATTATTGTTTTCAATTTTCACCAGAGCAACAAAAGTGCTAACTAAAATGAATATTTCTTATATACATCAGATATGAGCTTTACAGGTGGGTACAGCTGTTGGAACGAGTCACAGGTGACATTAACTAGTGACTAACTTGTGGGCTCTTGCCTCAAACAGAACAGAACCAGTTTCAAGCTTTTTTTCTCTTCTTTTTCAAACGTTTTTTTTAAAGTAATTTGACTGGGATGCTGCCGAATTTGAAATAGAATGCCAAAAGAAAATTTAAGTGGTGGCTGGTCTCAAATAGAATCTGCCAATGTGCCTTCCTATGGCCCTATGGTAAGTCACAGTACCAGATAACTACCATTCCAACTGGAAAGGAAGGAAAGACTCGAAGGTGGCAACAAGAAGTTGAAGGTTGAGGGAAGGTTGAGGGAAGATTATGCCAAGTACATTTGTTCTTTCTGCCAGCAAAATTAATGCTTTAAAAAATAGATCCTTAAATGTCTGACAGATTTATATCTGTTTAAATGACAACCCATATTAAAGTAAATATTCAACTGTATTTAACATTTTTTTTGTAAGTCATTCAAAAAAATCAACAATGGTCCTTTCAGCTTCGTGGTAGAACTGCCTTGTATAATTTGCTAAGCTCACATGATTATGACATCATACAAAGGTGACAGATGGTTGTTTTTGGGTTTGGCCTGTACTGAATCCCTTACTCAATGCACGTGTGTATTGTTCTATTCAACTTTGTCAGAGTTTATTACTCGCTTCCTACCCTAGTTCCAACTTTCTAACTGAGGTCTCTTTTTTATATTGCTTCAAACATTTCAAAAAGGAAAAGCTTTAAAAAAAGTGCACTCCAACTTTAATGGAAGCATAATCAAAAGACAAACCTCTTTTTTTTTGGTGCACGGGGAATTACTGGTGCTTTTTTATCCCCTTTTTGTGCACCGCTGTTGTATTGTCTCCTCATTTGTATCCCAGGTCAAAATGCTAGTTTAATTTTATTTCGTTATTAATAACAATATTTGTCTGACAATCCCAATCATTTACTTAAATTCTTTCACACATCCTAAATGTTTGAAATAGATTTGAATGCTTGTTGGGTCTTTCATTTGCACAGTAACAGGCAACTTTGTCTGAAACATTAGCTCTCCACAGAGGCTACTAGACCTGCTGAGTATTTCCAGCATGTCCTGTTTATCTTCAGATTTCTAACATCTGCAGGACTTGGCTATCACATTGTTAAATTTCCTGAATGATATGCACAGGAAGTGCTATAAATCCTCTACGAAGATCACACACTTTGTTGCCCTTCCATAGCAATGATTGCATCATGATCATTCATTTTGGGAACTGATATGTTATAGTAGGCTATTCAGTATTTTCATGTCAGTTATAATTCAGCCACTGAAAAAAGTGGTGTTTAGGTCACACTTGGGTGCAGGTTGTGGTGGCTGGAAATATGCAGGGCAAGGAAACACTGAATAAACCATCAGCATCTCAAGCCAGATTTTGTAGTAAGACAATTATATGACATTAACCATTGTCTGTCTAATATAAACAGAATTCGGCCTCAACCACAAATATAGGTTTCCAGCAAACGCACTAATTAAACTTGTTCTCACCAAATATTCAACCTTTTAGAGTTTTCAATTTAATGCCAAAATTTCTGCACCAGTAAATTGTCTTCAATCAGTTTTCTAAGAATTAAGCGCTAATAATAATCCCCAACAAAAAAAAGTGATGGTTTTTCAGATTACGCTTCTGTGAAAATGGCTTGGCATATTGTTCAAGATGCTTTAAAAATGCAAGTTGTTGCTGTTGTTGTATGAAAAACATTAATATTTCCATAATGATTCAAAAATAAGAATTTTAGATTTCCGTATTACAAGGATATAAGATACTTTCAATATTGGTAATGGAGCTAGCGGATTAGCACTAAATTTTGGAGTGGTCATGCTTTGTGACACAGAGTCTGATGATTATTAACTTAGTTGTGTAGCATCCATGCACCCCTGAGTAGGAAAGACATGAAGTGCAGACAATATAGAACAGGCATGGGTAGTTTACCCTGAATAATATTAAGTACATTTTTAGAATAAAAATTGATAGCGGTGGCTTGAAGAATTATACAGGTGGAGGGAGACTGCGTAATGGATCAGCGCAGTGGATTTGAAACTCAATCCCAATGAGGGTAAATTATTATTTTAACCTGAATTCAAGTGTAAAACGATTCTCACAAAAAGAACAACAAAGTTCAAAGTGAAATTCACAATTATTAATTCCAATTCCATATTCTGTGTATTATTTACGATTGTGTCAGTAAATATTTAATGACTATATAATCACCTGGAGAAGCATTCCCCTTTAAATCGTGGGGGAAAAACTTAAAAAATTAAAAAATAAAAATATTATAGGAAAGCTGGAAGTGAAAAGAATATACTGATTAAGTAAAATGGTAATAAAACCATCAACCCAACTACAAGAAATAAGAACAGAAACAGGCCATTTGGCCCTTCAAGTCTGATCTACCATTCAATGAGATCATGGCTAACCTTCTACTTCAACTCCACTTTCCACATTATCCCCATATCCCTACATTCCCTTAGTACTCAAAAATCTATTAACCTCTGTTTTGAATACACTAAATGACTGAGCATCCAAAGCTTTTTGAGGCTGATAATTCCAAAGATTCACAACCCTTTGGGTGAAGAAATTTCTCCTCATCCTCGTCCTAAATGGCTTACCCTTTATTCTGAGACTGTGTTCCTTTGTTCTAGGCTCCCCAGCCAGGGAAAACATCCTTCCAGCATCGGCCCTATCCTGCCCTCTCAGAATTGCGTGTTTCAATGAGCTCATCTCATTCTTCTAAATTTTTGGTACAATAGCCCTAGTCTACTCATTCTCTGCTCATAGGACCATCCCTCATCAATCTAGTGAACCTTTATTGCACTTCCTTAAGGAGACCAAAACTATGCACAGTACTCCAGATGTGGTCTCATCAAGCCTCAATATAACTGTAGTAGGCTTATATTTGCTTTCCTAATCGCCTCCTGTGCTACATGTTACCTATCGTAATTCGTATACAGGTACACCCAGGTTCCTTTGAATACCAAAATTCCCCAGTCTCTTCACGTTTAAAAAATATTCTGTTTTTCTATTTTTCCTCCCAAGTGGACAAGTTCAAATTTTCCCACATTCTCCATCTGCTACATTCTTACAATCAGCCTGTCTATATTCCTTTGCAGCCTTTACACCCACTTCACTGCTTACTTTCCCACCTAGTTTTGTATTGTCAGCAAACTTGGATGCATTACACTCTGTCGCCTCATCTAACTCATTGATATAGTTTTCAAATAGCTAAGGCCCAAGCTCTGATCCTTGCTGTAACCCACTAGTAACAGCCTGCCAACCCGAAAATGACCCTGAAATTCCTGCTACTTGTTTTCTATCCATTAACCAATTTTCAGTACACATTAACAAATTACCCCAAATTCCATGAGCTCTAGCTTTGTGGCCAGGATTTTCCCCTCGGTGATTTGGGGGCGGGGCCCGCTCGCCGAGGGGAAAATGATGCGGGATAATGTCGGGAGGAACCCCCAATGTCACCCGGTTCCTTTAAATTTTTAGGAAGGCAGGTGGACAGCGAAATCAGCTGTCTGCCTGCCGACCTGTCAATGGCCAATTGAGGCCATTGACAGGATAATTAAGATAATTAAAGACCTGCCTGTCCAAGTTTAAGGCTGGCGGGCAGGCCAGGAGCCCCAGCGGGCTGCAGATTATTCATGAAACTTCATCCGCTGGTGGGATGAAGTTTCATGTCAGTTTTTTAAAAATTTAATAAACTTTATGTGTTTCTTATTAACATGTCCCATCTCGTGTGACATTGTCACATGAGGGGGACATGTTAATAATTTTAATATTTCTCTATTTTTTGACTTTTCTTACCTGTCAGTAAACTCCCTGAGACAGGACTTTGCCTCAGGGAGCAGTGCGCGAAAGAGCGCACTCAGACAGATGGGGATTCCCTCCCCCTCCGCACAGGAAGCGCATAACGCTTCCCGTCAGGCAGGCCACTAGGCGGGCCTTAATTGGCCCACCCACTCAAAATGGCGGCGGGTCCCGTTTCGGTGGCGGGAGTTGGCTGTTCGCCCGCCGCCGAGCCGGTGGGGCCCGCCCGCCATCCGAGGGCAACAGCCTCTTTTGTGGCATCTTATAGAATACTTTAAGAACATAGGAACATAAGAAATCAGAGCAGTTGGCCATTCGACTCATCGAGCATGCTCTGTCATTCAAGATCATCGCTGATCTGATCGTGGCCTCAACCCAAGCTGGCTGCCTTTCTGAAAATCCAAATACTTTGCATCCACTGTTTCTCTCTTCTTCACCTTGCTAGTTACATACTCAAAAAACACTAACCGATTGGTGAAACATGATTTCCTTTTCATAAATCCGGCATTGACTCTGCCCAACCAAATGATGATTTTTCAAAGTGCTTTGTTACCATATGCTAATAATAGACTCTAGCCTTTTGCCTACTTTTGATGCCAGACTAACTGGCTTAAAGTTGTGTTTTCTCTCTCTCCTCTCCCCCCCCCCACCCCCCCACCCTCCTTTCTTTAAAAGTAGGGTTATGTTTGCTACCTGCCAGTCCATGGGGACCATTCTAGAATTTAGGAAATCTTGAAAGATCAAAACCAATGGATCCTCTATCTCTGTAGCTACTCCTTTAAAAGCCCAAGGATGCAGGTCAACAGGTTCAGGCAATTTGTAGACTTTTAACACCATTAATTTTGCCAGTACTATTTCTTAACTAATTTTAACTCCAATGTCCATATTCTCCATAGACCCTCAGTTTCCAACTCCAACTATTTCTGGAATGTTTCTGTATCTTCCACCATAAAGATAGACACAAAGTATTTGTTTAATGTCTCTGCCAATTCCTTATTCCCCATTATAATTGCTCCTCTTTCTGCCTCCAAGGGCTCCACATTTACATCCACTTATCTTTTATTTTTTACATACCAATGGAAGCTTTTACAATTTTTTAATGTTTTTTGTTAGTTTACTCAAATATTCTCTTTTGTCTATCAATTCCTTGGTCATCCTTTGATGAATTCTAAGGCCCTCCTAATCCTCTGGCTTACTACTCTTTGGCAACATTCTAAATCCCTTCTTTTAATATAATACTGTTGTCAACTTCTTTTGTTAGCCAAGGTTGAGCTGATTTTCCTATGAGGCTTTTGTTCCTTAAGGGAAGTATGTATTTGTTGCAAATTACGAATATGTATTTTTTTTCAATGTTTGTCATTGTTTATCTACTTTAATGTCTTTTAACATGATTTCTCAATCTAGCTTTAACAACTTGCCCCTCATATCTACATCAGGTTGCTTTGTTTAGATTTAAGACCCTAAGTTTGTACTCAACCAAATCCCTTTCAAGCTCAAAATGAAATTCCGTTATATTAAGATCACTCTTCCCCAGAGACTCCTTTACTACAAGATTATTAATTAATCATTTTCCATTTCACAATACAAGATCTAAAATAGCTTGTTCCCTAATAAAAAGCAGAAAATCCTGGAACTACTCAGCAGATCTGGCCGCAACTATGAAGAGGGAAACAGAGTTAAATTTCTGGTTGATAACCTTTCATCAGATTCATTTTCCTGCATCCACAGTATTCTGCTTTTGTATTTGCCTGTTCCCTAGTTGTTTCCTCAAAATACCAATCTAGAAAACTACCTTGTATACATTTCATGAGCTCATCCTCCATGTTATTACTACAAAGTTGGTTTGCCCAGTCTATATGAAAATTAAAGTCTCCCATAATTACTTATTACATTTATTACATATGCCTCTAATTTCCTGATTTATGCTATGCCTGACATTACAACCATTGTTAGGGAACCTATTGGCCGCTCCCAAAAAGCAATGCTGGCGGCAGGAAGGGAATGGTTAGATTACAGATATGCAGAATAAATCAGAGGTCATAAATTGAAGCAACAAAAAATAGACTGAAAGCCCAAAAGAGGAGACCACAACTGAGTTAAAGCAATTAAAACTCAAGCGCTTCTGATGAAGGTTGACTTTCCAAAGGGAAATGTTGCTGTGGTGATTTCAAACACAAGAAGCCATTTACAGCTTTATTTCCCTTCTAATTTATTTTGTGCACAGAGAGAAAGAAATTAGTGCTGGATAACGGAATAATTTCCATTTAAGGCAGCTAACAATAGTCTCAACCATAGTTGCAACTATAGATTTGTAAATTAAAGTTCCCCCTATTCTGCCAAACAGTATATGTCAGCCCATGGAAAATGCCATGGTATTATTACTGTATAAAGTTGAATAGAGCCAGAATTAGCTGGATATAAATGTTAACATAAGTTTTCTTATATACTGTATAAAACGTACAGCTGTGACTGAGGAAGGCCTCAAGTGGTCACCAATTCTAACATGCCTGCATTTCAGAATGTGGCCTTTCTCTTCTATATTTAATTAAAATGGAAAAGACTTTGGGGTAATTTTAACTTTGGGTAATATCGAATCAGGTGCCCAATATAAACTCTCGCAATTTTCATTTGCATTGAAATCCATAGCAAGCAAATTATTGATTGATTGTGTCTGCCACTGTTTGTTATATGTTTATTGACGGTATTTATATCTGCTTATTATTTGTTCTTTTGTAAATTCCCTAACTATTCAATAATGAGGTTTTTTTTAATTAGTTTATTATTTGAGCCCATCGCCCCGATGTGTGATGCTGTAAATCACCAACCTTGAAAGTATAATATGGAGAAGTCATTTAGGCTTGAGGAAATACTTAATTCCATATATTGGTTTCAATATCAGGATGTCAGAAAGGATGAAATTGTAGTAAGTGTCAACTTGTATTCATTGTTACCCTCTCAGCGAGAAAGTCATGGGATCAGGTCTTGAGTTAAGCTAACACTTTACTAAAATGCCGAATGAGTGCTGCATTGTTGGAGGTGCCTTTTTTTTTTAAAGAGAGCCTTAACTCAAGGTTCTATCTGCCTGTTTAGGTCAACATAAAACATCTTTGCCAGTAATTTCCAATTGGGGTCCTCCTCGTTCCCCGGCTGCAACTTCAATGGAAACTGTAGAGAAGCAGTTATTTCTCCAGGTTTCCTGCATGTTTTTTGCTTAAGTACAGGCGGAGAAATCAAGGATCCCCATGAAAACTTCATCCTTCAATGCTGTACTGGGCCACAATCGTACCTTAACCATCATAATCATAAAAACACAATAAAGAGTCATTCAGCTTATTTGTTGTTTGTACCACCTGGGTTGTGCACAGGTTGATTGTGGGGTTTGCCTCACAACAGTGACTGCATCCCACTTGGATCATTTTAACACAGATAAAGAAAGAAAGATCTGCATTTATATAGCACTTTGCGTGCTCACCGGACATCTCAAAGCACTTTAAAGCCAATGAAGTAATTGTAAAGTGTAGTCACTGTTGTAAAGTAGGAAACACATCACCAATTTTGTGCACAGAAACTCCCACAAACAGCAATGTGCTAATGACCAGATATTCTGTTTTTGTGTTGTTCATTGAGGGATAAATACTGGCCAGGACACCAGGGATAACTCCCCTATTCTTTTTCAAAATAGTGCCATAAGATCTTTTATATCCACCAGAGCAGGCAGTTAGGGCCTTGGTTTAACATTGCATCTGAAAGACGGCACCTTTGACAGTGCAGCACAGCTTCACAACTGTGCTAGCAGGTCAGCCATAATTTTTGTGCTGAAGTGGGCATTGAGGTAGGAACCTTTGGACTCTGAGGTAAGAGTGCTACCAACTAAGCCAAAGCTGACACCTAGGGCAGGATTTTATGCCTGTCGGGTGGGCCATGCAGGACCCGATCGCCGCCCATGATCAGGTCCACATCACCATTTTACATGGGCGGGACAATTAAGGCCCGGCCAGCGTGAAACGCAGCTCCCGAGGACAGCAGGATTGGGCAGACGGCGGCCAGAATGCAATGACCGCCGGGTCCAATGGCGACCCAGCGGCCTGTTTAAAAAAGCTCCTGTCAATCATGGTCAGTCGAAGGGCTCCCCAGAGCGCTGCTGGTTAGCAGGCCAGGCAGAAGGGTCAAGCAGGGGATAGCTTTGCCCCTCGCTTCTCAGACAATTGCCTTGCTGCCCTCCTCGAGGAGGTGGCAACATGGTGGGAGGTCCTCGTTCCGAGGGACAGGAGGAAGAGGCCCCCCCCACATGACCAAATTGAGGTGGCAGAGGTGGTGAACTCCCACGATGTGGTGCGGCATATCTGGATCCAGTGCGGCAAGCGCTTTAACAACCTTCAGCACTCTGGAAGGGTGAGTACCACGTTGCCATTGGTCAGTGAACCCAGCAGTTAGGCTTTGCCCCTGGCCGCACCCCCCGCAACTCTGAGTGCAGTGACTGCACTGAATCATTGATGGCATGTGTCCTTCGCTGGGTGGACCAACAGATATTACCCATGCCGAGGTCACCCTGAGAGGGTGGTGATGTGGTGGGTTCTGCACTCGCAGCATGTGGTACAGTGACATCCACAGTACTGTTTTGGGGTCAACCTGGAGGACCTGCACCTAGGCTCAGTGCTGCAATTGCAAAACCTGTCAAAGTCAGGGTGCTAACATGCTGGGAGGGGAACTTCCAGGTGGCAGGGCACCAGTCCATCTGCTGCCCTTTGCGTTCCACGTGCTTGCACATCCTTGCTTGCAAGGGTGGACCATGTGGTGCCAAATGTGATGTAGGCTGCATTTAGCCAGGGTGGGGGGGGAGAAACAGGGGACAGGCCTGGCATCTTTGTGTGAGTGTGTGGCAGCTGCGTGGTGAGGAGGCACTGGAGCCCTGCAATGTCCCACTCTGGTTGGGGTGGGACGGCAGCGAAGAGATTCCAGGTACAAGTTGCACTAATCAATGCTCTTTTCTCCTTTTCAGGAGAAGAATGCTCATAATGCCGCCAAGCGGGTGAGGACTGGCTGAGGGCCAGCCCAGTTGGCCATCATTACCAGGTTTGAGCAGGAAGCCCTTGATCTGGGGAGGTGCCATCTGCCAGGTCCACCAATGTCGGTGAGGCTGGGGTGCCACGGGCAGGTATATTTGCCCAGCACTGAGGTCACCATTAGTGTCCCAGCAACCATGGCACTGCTGAACGTTCAGTGATTGAAATTTGCAACATGGGTTGACCATTGCTTATGGAAGGATGAGCGCATAATAATCCGGAGGACAGGGATGCACAATGACATTGTCTCCATGTTAACTAATCAGATGTCCTTGTTCTTCCTTTCAGCATCAGCGGATCAGGGCCGGGAGGAAGAGGCACAGGGGCCACCTCTCACACCTGAGGGCCCTGAAGTCTCTGACCAACCAGCGTCACACCATCTCTGCCAGGCAGGCACCAGCGTAGATACTAGCACCTCGGTGGGAATTAGATCATCGGCTAGTGTCCCGGAGCACAGCGATGAGGCACTTCACAGTCACTGGAGCAGCTGGCAGAGACAGGGAGTGCCCAAGGCACCAGCAGTTGGAGGACTGCAGGGGACCAGGCACATGCTCAGCCAGTGGCTGATGATAAGCCTCTGAAGTCATCCATGAGGCAGCAAATGTTGGAAGCCCAGCAGTGTGTGCATGAAGATCTGGTGGTGATACACGAGGCTATACTTGGCTTGGTCTCCATGGTGGAGGAGTCCATGTGGACCCTCGCCGATGCAATGAGCCTCATGTCCGAGCACTATGCTTCCTCCATGGAGATAGTGGTGACTCTCGTGGAGAGGCTCCTCCAGGAGACCAATCAGAGCTTCCTGGGGATGCACGCAGATCAGCAAACCCTTACATCGGCATTGACCTCAGCTGGTCAGTGCAGGAGATGGATTGGGCACCAACTTTCCCAGCTCAGTGCCCATCCGTGTACAGTGAGCAGGGAGGTCCGAAGCGACCTCACGTCAGCGCAGCAGCTGCCTGTCGTCTCTACGAGCTCCTCTCAAGGTGCCCCGGATGAGGGCAGCAGCTCTCCGTCCCTCTGCCAGTGACCGTTGCATCCAATGAGGCTGTGATGACTGGGGCGATGCCAGCTGTGGAACTGGCTGCTCCCTCCCAGGCAGGTCCAGCGCAGGCTCCACGGGCCAGAGGACGTCCGCCAAGGTCATCAAGTGAGCAGGCTGTCTCAGATGCCAGTGGCAGCATGGGGGGAGAACCGAGACATAGCACCCGAAAGCATAAATTTAAGGCGCACCACAGGTTTCTCACTGGTGTTTTTGTGTTGCCCTGCAATGAGGTCATGATTAGTTGGTGTGATGTTTAATACCTTTGTCATTTTGTTTACTTAAGATAATTTTGTTATATCATTAAATTTAGACATGTGACCATGGCTGCGGGTGCCTCTTTTCCTCTGCAGGTGGATGGTTACCCATGATGTTATGAGTGGGTTGTGTCACATTGAGCTTTATTGACTTGGCCCTTAGTTAATGTTCCTATCCAGGCAGATTTAGCACTCAGGCATCAAGTATGGAGCCTGCAGCACAGGCTTTCGTTGGAGGTCCATCTGTGTTGTGCTAGCTGAAGGTTCGTTGGATTAAAGCCTCCCGGGCGTTGCTACCTCCCTGGAGTATGCTCGGGTCAGCATCTACCCCCTCAGCATTTCCCTGTCCGTGCTCATCCTCGGACGCACTGCTGGACTCATCATGTGCAGCCACAGCAACAGCATCTACATCTTCATTGTCCACAGCGTCGCCCTTTCCAGCACAAGATTGTGGAGAGCGCAGCATGCAACCAATATCAGTGACACGCGATCTGGGGGATACTGGAGTGCACCCCCTGAATGGTCCGGGCATCGGAAGCACATCTTGAGAAGACCGATGTTTCTCTCCACCACAGCTCTTGTGAAGGCGTGGCTCCTATTGTACTGCTGCTCAGCTTCTGTTCTTGGATTGTGGAGAGGTGTCATGAGCCACCTTCTGAGGGGATAGTCCTTGTCACCCTGCAGCCATCCATCCAGCCGGGCTGGAGCACTGAAGAGCCCCGGCACCTGGGAGTGCCTGAGGATGTAGGCATCGTGGGAGCTGCCTGGGTGCATTGCACAGATTTGTAGAATCTGCATCCTGTGATCACACACTATCGGCACATTTATGGAGTGGAAGCCCTTCCTGTTGACGAAGGCACCGGGCTCACCTGCTGGTGCCTTGATGGCCACATGTGTACAGTCTATTGCACCCTGGACACGAGGGAAGCCAGCAATCGCTGCAAGGCGTCTCACTCGCTCTGTCTGACTGGCCTGGTCCCAACAGTAGTGGATGAATGTCAATGCACACCTGAACAGAGCATCTGTAACCTGCTTGACACAAGTGTGTACAGCTGATTGGGAAACACCGCAAAGATCACCCACCAAGCCCTGGAAGGAGCCAGAGGCATTGAAGTTGAGGGCAACTGTGACCTTTAGAGCCACTGGCATGGGGTGTCCACCCACACAGTTACCGGAGATCTCAGGGCCTATCATCTGACAGATAAAGTTGACTGTCTCCCTTGAGAGACGGAGCCTCCTTCGGCACTGCACCTCAGACATACTGATGTAGCTGCTTCATCGCCCGTATACCCTGGCAGCAGGATAGTGGCGTCTTCTGCGGTCCTATCACCTTGGACTTCCTGTTGGCCCTGCGTCCCTTGTGCCTGCGTCTCTCCTCCCAAAGGCGGCTCCCCTGGAGGCTGAATGTGGATTCCTGTCCTCCTCCCCCTTCTGGCCCTCCCTCTCTCGTCAGAGGAGCTGCCTCCATTGGAGAGCACAACTCCCATTCCCAGGCTAAGGGAAGGCTTCCTGAAACCTGCAGGCCCCAAAAAGAATCTTCACTGTAGAGTGCTGACCTGAAGGTTGAGAGTCCTGTTCAAGCAGCTGGTATGAGTTTTGAAGTATTTCTGCTCACACAGGCAAGTATCAGTAACTTTCAAAAATAAATATCTGACAGAGCACATTCACGACCCCACTGACCCCTCTTATCCCGCCCGTGGATGAGGTTTATACAAATGTCTCCTACCCGCTTGCCCGTTGCACCCGTGCAATGACCTAAAGATTGCACGGGCCCTGAAAAATCGGCATCAATTACTGCTTCAAAGGCCTTAAGTGGCCCGTTAATTAATAGCGGGTGTGCATCGGATATCATCACGCGCCCGCCCACCGAAATATCGCAATGGCGCATGGTGACATCGGGACGCTTGCCCGACGTCACCACGCATCATTTTATGTGTCGGCATGCGGGGCCCAACCCCGCACGCCAACGGGAAAATTCTGCCCCTAGTATAATACAAACAGATACAAATCATATAAGCTTGTTTCGAATAGCCAAAATTTGGAACTGTTTTCTGGTAGTCTCCACAAGGTATTCACCATTTATCTGGGGTTTCCACCAATTGCCTTCCAAGGTTATGGTGGGAGAGTGGGAGAACCCTTGACAGAGGTTACTAGCGCACAGTTTATCTAACTGTATGATGTGGACATTAGCTAATCACTGCAAAGTAACCCTTAATGCAAATCCCGCAGTACATGAAACAGTGCTCTACTCAACCAAATTCAAATAAGTACAGCATTTTTATGAACCAGACATAGATCTGTGGAAACTATCCCAGAAAATGCTGCTGAGTTCATTTACAGAGGGACTGATAGAATTTTCAGTGCATTTGGCACTGAAAGAAAGTGAAGGCAGCTGATTAGCAGCTGAGATAAGATCAAATTTGAAATTAAAGCCCTCAATTTAATACACTATGCACTGCATTAAAAAGCTAAATAAATCTGCTTTGTTCAAACATGAGTTGCACTCTTGTGTCCCAACATATAAGTTGTTGAAGCCTTTTGCAAAGAGGGCATTGGTTGCACCTTTTAAAGGTTAAATTGCTAGGCTATCACGTACTCTGAAAAATCTCTTAACAAATGTTCATGCCAGCATATAATTAATATTTGCAGTTCATCTATCTAGTTTCCAAAGGGTCAGTAAAAAACTTGTAATTAGTTACATATATTTGATTTACCTCACTAGCACAATTGAAAATAATGCAAACGTACTCTGAAACATCTATTACTTTTATTGGCAAAAAAAAAGGATCCTTACTTCATAATCAAAACAGATGAAATCTGGAGGGCTTTGAGACAACGGACTTTGCAGCTTTGGGATCTCAATTGTAATCTACCTTGGACTGATGGGATAAAACTTCCTTTACTGAATGTTGACAAGGTCTGAGTAAAAGAAAGTAACTTGATGGTTTTAACCCAGTTGCTTTTGAAATACGTGCAAATAAACATTGTAAAATTATCCACCTGTTTTTACTTGATGGATAATGAGAAGATCACACGTGCTGCTGTGAGGTTCTTTATTGAAGCTGGGGGCATGTTTGATGTAGAAAATATTCAAATTTCCCAATACCCCTCATCTTGATAAGCATATAAAAAAAACTGAAACATTATTGTAAAATTAAAAACACACATTTCTGTGAACTGAGTTTATGTCATTGATGTTACCAGTTATATAAAAACAGGTCATTCAGCGCAACTGGTCTATGATGGTATTTATACTCGACACATGCCTCCTCCCACTCTAATTATCTGTTCCCAGCTTGTACCAGCATCCCTCTGTTCCCTTCACTTTCGTGTATGCATCAAGTAGCCCCTTAAATGCATCACTGCTCTGCTTCAACAACCCCATGTGACACAAAGTTCCATGTCCGTCACCACCCTCTATGTAAACAAATTCCTCCTAACATCATTCCTAACATCGTTATTTGATCTGTCAGTGGCCATCTTGAATTTATGCCCTGGTTCTGGACCCACCCACAACTTTTTTCCCTCATCTGCCTGATCAATTATTTTAAAGGTCTCCTATTAGCCTCTCATCCTGCAAAAAGAACCTCAGCCTGCTCAATCTTTCCTGATAATTGCATCCTCTGAATTCTGTTAATATCCTTGTGAGTATTTTCTGTATTTTCTCCAATGTTTGAACAGATTTTTTGTCGAATGGACAGCAGACTACCCAGAGTGCTCCAAGTGTGGCTGAACCAAGTTTCTATTATAAATTTAGTACTCTCTTCCTGTTGTTTTATTTTACTCTGCTGGCAATGAATCACCGTACTTTGTTCCTTATTATCCTTTCTACGGCTACGTGTTAGCCAAAAGAATTATAATAATGAAGCATTTTGGAGCTAAATCAGGTTTAAAACGCACCAGCATATTATTAGTAACACATTAGCACCATGGTTTAATTGCTAAGGGGATGAAGCAAAAACAAGTCGACTAAACTCATTAAAATTTTAAACCAAATAGAATTCTTTTGTTAATGATAATATTGAATTATATATTTTGTATTCCTTATAAATAATTAACTTCAATTAGTACTCTATATACAACTTCTAAATAATTACCATTTTCACTATATACTTTTCCCTATTTGTAAATGGCAATATTGGTGTTTCTCATTTGTGGTTAACATTTAACTTGGAGGAGAGCCATAGCTTAACAGCAGTTCCTGGTTTCAAAAATGGCAGTCTAATCTCAAGAAATACATTAACTGAAATCAGGGGAAGGGTCAATATTATTCATTGTGCAGTGGCCATGAGGGGGTCTGCGCACAGGAAATTAATTTTTAGCCCACCATTAGTGAAGGCATGAGAAAAACTAATCACTCGGGCTCTGGGAAGGCTGCTTGAATTTTCATTAATAAGACACTAATATATTATATTATACATAAGAACATAAGAACTAGGAGCAGGAGTAGGCAATTCAGCCCCTCGAGCCTGCCCCGCCATTCATTACGATCATGGCTGATCTCATTTCGGCCTCAACTCCAATTTCCCGCCCTCTCCCCATAACCTTTCAACCTGTTACTAATTAAAAATCTACCTCCTCCTTAAATTTATTCAGTGTCCCGGCATCCACTGCACTCTGAGGTTGTGAATTCCACAGATTCACGACCCTTTGAGAAAAGTAATTCCGCCTCATCTCTGATTTAAATCTACCACCCCTTAGCCTAAAACTATGGCCTCTCATTCTAGAATGCCCCAGAAGGGGAAACATCCGCTCCACATCTACTTTGTCTATCCCCTTTAACATCTTATATACCTCAATTAGTTCTCCTCTCATCCTTCTAAACTCTAGCGAGTATAGGCCTAAACTGCTCAATCGCTCCTCATAAGACAAGCCCCGCATCTCTGAAATCAATAATCAGTTTTTTAATTGTACTGCATCATAATTGCAAGACCATAATATATTTGTTAAGTTGGTTCCAAAAACTGAAGGGTGGCATCCTTGTAAATGTGTGAAAAGCATGACTTTCCAGTGCAGATCACAAGAGCTGCACTGTTGACTTACACGCAGGTCACATTTCTCTCCCATGGTACTTCGAAATGACATCAGCTTTAAACAAATGATTTTGAAATAATACTATCATTTGATATCTGTGGAATAACTGCTGGCCCAAACCAGTTTAGAAAAACTACACTTTTGCAGAATTTATATACATTTGTAACGGTATATCTGAGCTGAGTGAGTCTATACATAGATTGTGTTCTAATGTAGCAAAAGTGCAAATGCACAAGTCCATGAGTTCCATCCCACTAACTGCAACTTCCTCACTCCTTAGCACCCCCTCATTCCACTTCTGTTTCCACATTCCTCTTTCTTGCTTAAAATCACCCTGTGCCATATTTCTTCCTAATTACTACTTTTTAATTATGTCTTTTTCTCCCCTCTTGCCCTGTTTTGCCAAACGTTGTGCCTTCTTGAAGGACATAAACTAGTTAATCTAAGGGAAGAGACAAATCCTAGAGCACATGTGAGTGGGGCAAAGAATAAGTATAATGAAAAGACACGGGGCAGGATCTTTAGGTCAGCGAGCAGGGGGGCGGGGCCTGCTCGCCAACGCGTAGAATGACGCGGGATGACGTCGGGCGGAACTCCCAACGTCATCCCGTGTCATCTCCATTTTCAGGTCAGCGGGGGCACAGCCAAATCAGCTGTGCACCTGCCAACCTGTCAATGGCCTATTGAGGCCATTTAAAAAGTAATTACCATAATTAATGGACCTGCGCGTCCAACCTCAAGGTTGCCGGGCAGGCTGAGAGCCCTGGTGGGCTTCAGAGAAAGCATGAAACCTCATCCACGGGCGGGATGAGGTTTCATGAGGGTTTTTAAATATTTAATAAAGGTTTGAGTTAAAGTGATGGACATGTCCCAACTCATGTGACAGTGTCACATGAGGGGACATGTCAGGGAAATTTCTTCAACATTTACCTTCAAAGTTTTAATTATGAACTGATCTCCCTGAGGCAGCACTTAGTCTTTCGTGCGCATGCGGAAAAGAGCGCATTCCCGGCTGAGGGAACTCCCCCCGCCGCCCGCACAGGGAGCGCATAGCGCTTCCTGGTGGATGTCACACTGGGCGGGCCTTAATTGGCCCGCCCACTTAAAATGGCGGCGCACCCCCAATTGGGGGTGCCGATCAGAGGCGCGCCTGCCCACGCCCGCTCCTGCATTTCCCTCCCAGCGGGGAGAAAATTCTTCTCACTGAAAGCTAAAATAGCAAACTTGGAAAGTCATGGAGAGACATTTTATTTGAGCAGATCAGCGATACAAAGGGGAAAGACAGTGAAAAGGGAGTAAGTAAAAAGTCAAGGCATTAGGTCACTCCCATAAATGGTCTGAACATCTTAGTTTCATGGGAGTTGGCTCCTACTGCCCTGTATCTACTTATAAGGAGCATAGATCAACAGTGCAGCTCTTGTGATCTGCACTGGAAAGTCATGTTTGTCACACATTTGCTTCTTCAATCTCTCCGAAGTGAGCCATGAAAACACAGGGTGAGGTGAAGCCAAATATGAATCATTGTGCTGCTTTATTTCACAGTTAGGGAACGTAAAGAGCAGCAAGACAAGATAGTCAGGGCAAGATCAATTCAGTTCAATTAGTATACTTGTTTTCATGTAATAGTACAAAATAATGAATATGCTATGCTTCCCCTTATCAGCAGGCTGCCTGGATTGACTTAAACAAAATGGGAGCAGGCACTTCATGCTGGGTTTTGTTAATTTTAGGATTTACCTTTTCTCCTTTCCCAACTCCAGTTCCTCTCCCAATTGTTATGGGGGTTTAAAATTCACCTAATGCTCTTGGGGAACAATACCAATGCTTAACTTCCTGTCATCTCATAGCCCTTTTTTAAGTTTGCTTGAACACATTGTGCCTTAACAGAAACATTAAAGGTAACTCTTTTTCCAAAATATTTCTATGTACAAATTGTCAAAGGATCCTGAAGTCGGACAAAAATTAAGGATAGAAATTAGAACAGCAATAGGAAATATGACAGAAGACTAGTGGTCAATGTATAATGCAAAGTAAATAGACTAAGAGGAGTGAGTGAACCTATTTAAAGAGGGGTCTGGTTGTAATTAACATTGAGGGGATGATAGAGGTTCTTCTTCCTGATTAGATCTCACAGAGAAAGATGAAAACAGGACTGTAGGAACACCTCAGCAGGATGTGGAAGATTAGTTCAGGATTTAAACACACAATCTCGGCTGCCATTTCAGTAACAGGTTCTCTTTTAGATGCAATGTTTATCAAGGCTCTGCCTGCTTGAAATCTTAACTTGGATTCCAATGCACTTTTTGAAGTAGGGAGTTCCCGAGTGTCTTGAAAGTCCCTCTCACACAGTGCGAATGAAACTAGATTAACCAACAGTTTATCTGCTTTGCTGTTTGTGGGATTTTATTTTGGACAAATTTGTTGCCATGTTTGCCATGCCAGAGCATATCAGGATCTAATTCACTGGCTGTGGTGCATTATGGGACATCCTGAGGGCAGGAATCATACTATATAAAGACAGGCTCTCTTTCCTTCTTACTTCAAGGTGGAACTGTACAAAAAAGTTAATGGGGCTAAAAGCAGAAATGTTACAAGACCTGGACCATGTACATCCCAGTATACTAAAACAGTTTTCAATTAGATGCCCGTTTGGCTGTAATAGAAGCCTCGGTAAAGCCAAAAGGTCGCTGGTCCTCGAGCCAGTAATTGGACTTAAATTAATTTAAACACTGCCAAGCATCATCCCAGCCAGATTGGAGGGAATTAGAAATCGTACTCAAGAAGGCAATAGCAGAGCAAAGTGGGAAGAGGAATGTTCACATAGAAGATTTTTAGGAATATAGAATGATCAATCACAAAACGCTATTGTCAAACTATTATACTGTTTAAGCAAGAATGTGATAAGTATTTGAGAAAGAATATAAAGGATAAAGGGAAAAGGCTGAGAAATGAGTCCAGTCAAAGAGCAAGCACTGGCAGAGGCACTATTGGTCACATAGCATCCTTCTGTGCTATAATAATGATTTGCATCTGCTGGTCTGTTTCATTTTTCTCTCTCATAACCAGAGTTTTCTCATCAGCCTCAGCTGCTGCACTCTTTGCCTAATTATTTACCTTGCCACCTTTTTTTTACAAATGTAAAACACAGCATTCTCACCAAATCTTATAATTTATCACTAAACCACTCTTTGACCACCTATTATGCAAACCTCATGTTGACTGGTGCCAGTCATATCATGGATGTGGATTTGGAGTCAGCATTAACCTGGCCATGGCAGCCACTACATGGCTATGATCAGCTGTACAGGAATGATAGTCTGAGAACAGTGTCACACTTGTGCAATATATGCAATTATGGGGCAGAATTTTGCCATCAGCGAGCAGGGGGCAGGACCCGCTCACCAACGCGTAAAATGACGCAGATGACATTGGGGGAAATCCCCGACCTCATCCCGCCCCATTTAAATTTTCAGGAAGGCGGGGTCACAGCAAAATCAGCTGTGTGCCCGCCGACCTGTCAATGGCTATTTGAGGCCATTGACAGGATCATTGAAACAATTAAGGACCTACCCGTCCAACCTTAAGGTTGGAGGGCAGGCCAGGAGCCCTGGCAGCAAATAGAGAAAACATGAAACCTCATCCACCGGCCGGATGAGGTTTCATGTAGGGATTTAAAAAGTTTAATAAAGTTTTAGTGTAATTTATGAACGTGTCCCATTTCGTGTGACATTGTCACATGAGGGGGACATGTTAAGGATTTTATTTTCTATTTTTAATGTTTTTACAAGTGTCAGCGATCTCTCTGAGGCAGCACTTAGCCTCAGGGAGATGTGCACTCTTTTGTGCGCATGCGCGAAAGAGCGCGCTCTCGCTTTTGGGGAATCCCCTTCCCCCGCCCGCACAGGAAGTGCATAGTGCTTCCCGCCGGATGTCACGCTGGGCGGGCCTTAATTAGCCCGCCCACGTAAAATGGTGGCAGGGCCCGCTTCTCTGGCGGGGATCGGCTCCCCGCCCGCCGGAGATTGGGTCGGGCCCACCCGCCCGACAGGCAGAAAATTTTGCCCATGGAGTATAAATTTGAAATGGACACTACTTTAAAACAAAATGGAGTTTGGAGGTCAGGTGACATTTCCTTTCCTATCAATACACAGAGAACTACACAAGACCCCTGAGCTAACCTCCATGTTTGGACAAGATATTAAAATGCAAACAAACTTTGGGACATATCTTTGAGGAGTTCATAAAATTCAACAAACTTTTCCTGTGGTTAATGGCTACCTTTGTCTAAATAATTTAAGAAACCGTGTCAAAATACTGCTTGCAGGCTTTTCAACTTCGGAGTGGAATTCCAGAGAATGGGTGTGAAAACCTCTATTCTATCATGATGATACGTGAATGGGTGAAATTCGCATCCCATTATTCGACAATGGGTAATCATCAGAAACTGTTTGAGAGGACAATGGACAGAAACACTCTGCTCTCATGACAGAAACTAGGTTTCAGATAAGGACATTTAATAAGGTACATTTTTTGGAGTAGCAAGGGAGAAAGACCCAAACCAGTGAAGGAACAGGACCCTGCCTAAGAACAGCAGCAAGTAAAGAATTTGGGTTGACCTTTATTTCTCTATTTGAGGAACTGAACTAGGTTTTCACTACAGGGATTTGACTGCATCCCGACTGGCTGGAGCAACAGGAACCAGCTACTGCAAACAATAAACCATAGTGAATTTGTCTTCCTAAATCTTCCGACTCTATTTTTCAGTGGACCAAAAATTAATCACAGACCTGCAAAATTTCAAAGCTTCACCTTAGGAAAAGCAAGTCTGACAGAGAACCTTTGAACTTTTAAGGCCTAAGTACATCACCATATTTTCTTGAGCATGTCTGTATAAATGTGTGAGTGAGTGTGGTTGCAAATGCATTCGGGTGTTGAGAATGAACATTTATCTTTCTTTTTGAAACTGACAGAAACTGTTTCAGGTAAGGACATTTAATAAGGCACACTTTTGGAGCAATCTTGTAATTTGTCTCAAACAAAAACAAAAATTGCTTGAAAAACTCAGCAGGTCTGACAGCCTCTGTGGAGAGAAAGACAGAGTTAATGTTTTGAGTCCATATGACTCTTCATCAGAATGAGTCATACGGACTCGAAATGTTAACTCTGTCTTTCTCTCCACAGATGCTGTCAGACCTGCTGAGTTTTTCCAGCAATTTTTGTTTTTGTTTCAGATTTCCAGCATCTGCAGTATTTTGCTTTTATCCTGTCATTTGTCTGTTGTTGACAGTTACAGCCTGAATCTTTGGCTCGGCGAGCGGGGGCGGGGCCCACTCGCCGAGGCATAAAAATGACACGCGGTGACATCGGGTGGGCGTCCTGACATCACTGCGTGTCATTTAGATTGAACTGTCAATGGCCTATTAAGGCCATTTAAATGTCAATTAACCTAAGAAACTGAGCTGCCCATCCTTCCTTAATGTTGGCGGGCAGGCAAAGAGCCCAGGCAGCCTTCGCATTTTTCATGGAACCTCATCCAAGGGCGGGATGAGGTTTCATGAAGGATTTATTAATTCAATAAATTTTTTCATTAATGTTCATTGACATATCCCAGGTCATGTGACACTGTTACATGAGGGGACATGTCTTAAAATTTTTTCCTTTCTTTATTAAAATTTTGGGAACTTAAACTAATCTCCCTGAGGCACAGATTTCTGTGCTCTTTCACGCGCATGCGCGCAAAAGAGCGCAGGCCCCGACTCAGGGAACCCCCCACTCCACTCGCAAAGGGAGCGCTCAGAGCTTCCGGGCACATGTCACACTGGGCGGGCCAACTTGGTTAACTCCTCCAACTCGATATCTCACTCCAGCCCGCCACCTTTACTCTCCTGTATATTCCATTTACCAGCAGGGGCAGCGTGTTCAACTATCTCAGCCCTGCTCTCAATTACTCCATCCTGTAATCCCTTGGCATTGCTATTTATCTGTCCGCCGTTAAAAATTTCCTGAAAACCCCTCTTTTGAACCATGCTTTTCCTGATTTTTCCAACCCTTTCTCCAATGTTTGGTTCCCAATGCTACTCTATGAAGTGCTTTGTACTGATGGTGTTGTGCTTTTTGAAATACATATCCCAAACAAGATGAATGGTAAAGTTGTGAACTTATTTATGTATCCAAATCATTTATCTTTTCTCCCCATTTCTGTTTCTGTAACAATTTCTCTCTGCCATTTTTTCCTCATCCCACTTCTACAGTACAATTGTCTTGAAGGGCTCCTTTCTGAGGTAAAGTTCCACTGATCCCTTCCAGAGTAGCCATTATTCATTCTTCACAGATTAACCTACCATCTGGCACCACAGACCAACCTGAAAACTGTCTTCCTACACACGTATTTACAGCAGAGATCACTAAAGAACAATTAGGAATAAAACCCCTGCCAATTTCCAACACAGAAGCACATCGTCTAATTGTAGGCCCATATCATCATTCAAGCTGAAGTCAGTTAGCTTACCAAAGACCAAGGATCAATCTGGAATCTTCTTGGTCTAAGTGACTCTGCCACTCACTGAATGAACATGCTAAGCTATTAGGGAGCCTCATTTTTTAAAAAGTTAACAAAGATGAAGAGAATCATTTTATGGGCAGGATTTTGTCCTTGGTGGGGGTGATCGGTGGGGACAGTCAGGAAGCCCACCGCCGCCCACAATCGGCTCCGCACCGCGATTTCACGCGGGCGGGCCAATTAAAGCCTGCGTGGATCGCAAGCAGGCCGGGGGGGAGGGCAGGAGGGCGAGCCAGGCCTAGCGTGTAGTTTGCACATGTGCGAGAAAGAGCGCTTCAATCTCCCTGAGGCATGGAGCTGCCTGAGGGAGACTGAAGCACTGTGTAAAATAAATAATGAAGAGAATAAAAATTTAATAAAACATGGCCCCTCATGTGACTCTGTCACATAAGCTGGGACATGTTTTTAATTCAAAAATAAAGTTTTTATTTAATGTTTATTTGCTTTAGGAAACCTCATCCCGCTCGTGAATGAAGCTTCTTAAAAAATGTAAAGGCCGCTTGGCCTTTTCACCTGCCCGCCAACCATAAGGTTGGACAGGCAGCATAAATTTGAATTTAATAGATTGTTAATGGCCTTAATTTGCCTTTTAATTATCGGCGGGCGTACAGCCGATTCTGGCATGCACCCGCCAAACAAAATATCACAATGACCTTGGTACGCACGCCTGACATCATCATGCGTCATTTTACACTCGAGCGTGTTGGGCGCATGCCCGCACGCCAAGCATCACATTCTGCTCTATGCCTATTTAAATAAAAAGGAATTATTATAGAGTGCTACTTAAGAAGCTTCACCCTGCATCTATTCGGGTGCATCAGTCTCAACTGACTTGGCAAACAAATATTCCAGCAACTTCTAACTCAGAAGTAATTAAATTTTTTAAAAATGCCACAACACCCATAAGAACAATGTGTTATAATCTATTGCCATTACACAAATTATTCGCATATCTTAGATAATAGCATTCACATTCTCTCAGTCTACTGTCAAAGAAGATCATAATTACAAAAATCAGATGTGTGTACATGACCCTTACATACTGGTTTCAGTGACAATTTGATGAACAGATTTTTAGAAAAAATGTTGGCTAACATTGGAAATCAATAATTTTTAAAATGAGTCATTTGGCAGAATTCAACCTCAAGACACCACTTAAAAATGCTGCACCAAAAAAAGAACAATTGCATGGCATGAATTAATCACAACAGGAGCATACAAACGTACTCGATCTGCCCAAGTGAACAGTAAATTTTCCACATCATTTGTCAGAAAAAATGAAGGGGGCAACATTGCGAGTCAGACCGTCATGCCAATGAATTCCAATTATAGCTACAACTCAATTAATGTACAAGATTAAATCAACATTTTTGTAGAAATGCTGTTAATTTAATCATTTCTCTTATTAAACTATTGCTAAAGAACAATTTCATATTATAAATTATTAAAACATCCCTGAATGCACTCATTATCATAGAAAACCAACATTTAAAGTGTAAAATATAGATATGTAACTCAGGCAACTGCAAAGCAGATCCTTTATTCTTTCATGGGATGTGGGCATCACTGGCAACGCCAACATTTATTGCCAATCTCTAATTACCCTTGGGCCAGAATATTTCCCTCATCGGGCAGGCTCGGCGGGAGCAGGCGGGGGTGGTCGACCGCCCACGATCAGCTCCGCTCCACGATTTTATGCGGACAGGCCAATTAAGGCCCGCCCTGCGTGGATCGTGAGCGGCAGCGCTCTGCGCTACTTGTGCCGCCTGTGGGGGAGGAGGGAGAGCGGGCCTGGCGCGCAGTTCACGGAGCTGCCTCAGGGAGATTGAAGCGCCTTATTAAAAAATTATTAAAGACAGTAAAAAAAATTTTAAATATCCCCTCATGTGACTCTTTCACATGAGCTGGGACATGTTTCTAATTCAAAAGTAAAGTTTACAGTTAATGTTTTTCTGCTTTAGGAAATCTCATCCCGCTCGTGGATGAGGTTTCCTAAAAAATGTAAAGGCCACTTGGCCTTTTCGCCTGCCTGCCAACCATAAGGTTGGACGGGCAGCGTCAATTTGATTTTAATTTGCTTGTTAATGGCCTTAATAGGCCTTTCAATTATCGGCGGGAGCACAGCCAACTCCGGCGCATGGCCGCCGAACGTAATATCGTGCGAGTGCGCGATGACATCGAGACACATGCCTGACATCATCGTGCATCGTATTACGTTCGGGAGTGTCGGGCGTGCGCCCACATGCCGAACATAAAATTCTGGCCTTGAGCTGAGTAGCTTGCTAGGCCATTTAAGGGTCAACCACATTGCTGTGGACCTTGAGTCACATGTAAGCCAGGCCAGGTAAGGACAGCAGATTTCCTTCCCTAAAGGACATTAGTGAACTAGATGGGTTTTTACAACAATTGATAGTTTCATGGTCACCATTACTGAGACTAGCTTTATGTTCCAGGTTTATTAATTGAATTTAAATTCCACCAGCTGTTGTGGTGGGATTTGAACCCATGTCCACAGAGCATTAGGCCAGGTTCCTAGATTATTTATCCAGTGACATTACCACTATACCACCATTTCCCCAACAGTCCACATCATAAATTGTCAAAACTCACAGAACAATTTTACTTTATAAAGCCATACATTCTCTGAAGGGAAATATGTATTAATTAACAAAAGGTTTAAAACTTACAGACAAACATAAGAAGCAGTGAACTAGGAGTGAGGATTTGAAAAAGAAATCGGTTTTCCATCTGGGGGCAGAATACTTTATACTTTTCTGGATACAAACTGAGCATTTCATTCTTCTGTTGCTTTTGCACTGTTTATCATATTATTTGCAGAACAAGTAAAATTATAATAATCTTCTTCAGTCCTATGTTGTAAAATGTGCTGTTAAAAAAGATGGTACCCATGCCTCTGGAAGTTATGACCAATGCAGGAGAGATATGAGAGCCAACCTGTGGCCTGTCCAAGTAAGTTTGCTAATTTAGTGACAATTAATGTGAAATTTTAATTTAATATCAACCAAGTACAGTTTTGTGGTGTGGTTCATGCATATTAGGATTTGAATTGAGATTCATTTCAGTAGCATCTTTAAGAGTTAGAACCTAGGAAACTTTTACCCCAGCAGTCCAGGAAAGATTTGAACCAAACCTCAAGAGGTAAAATGCATAGATTTACCTATAGTTAAAATAAAGATGTTAATTGATTTGAAGACCTTTTTTTGCATGAATAGCAGACAGCATTATAGATAAAATAGCCTTTTCTGCTCTGAGGTAACTTCCACTTGGGATCATACATGAAATAAGTTTGGCCAGTGCCAGCTCTGTGGGTGGTCCTCCTACTGTCAGCTTCACTCCAGAGTGGATCATAGTATATACCCAGGAAAATGTAGGTCAGTGAATCTACAGTCAAGCTATGATCTCCGGTCCCAGCAAACTTAATACAGGAAGCCTTGATAATCTGTACTGGGCAGAATCTCTGAAATGAAATTAGATGCCATGTTTGTCTCCATTCCATAGGGGCAACACTCCCAAGAAGTAAATGCATGGCTGTTAGCCACTTTGAAACATCACAAGGATGCGAAAAAAGCTATATAAATAAAAGTACTTTCTTTAACCCTGCTCTCATATAAGGGATTAACATATTTCAATGTCTTGCTTTGTTCCCTGTAAAAACTCTCTTCTGCAAGAAACTGACCTTGTGCCTAATGTTTTAGCACTAATAAATTGCAAGCAATAAATACACACACATTATTAAATATGATAGTAATTCTGAGTTCCAGTTTCAGTTCATAAACCAAGCTCAATAATCCATTCTGCCTAATTTAAATAGAAGATGGAATCCTGAGCACTTCTGATGTACGGGAGCAATAACTTGAAAGGCCACCTGCTGTTTCATTAACACAGGTTAGGTTGCAAGTTTACTTTTTCTTCAGTGTAAAGAACTTATCAGGTAAAAAGTACTAACTCAGGAGTAGCATCCTAAGCTACTTGCGGTCTAGGTTAAAGCCAAGTGTTGTAGCCATCTATACAAAGGGCTCTCTTCTGGTGTGAAAGTTGCAGCCAAACACATGGGGCGGTATGTCTCTGGTCTTACATTTTACCGTGACAGACTGGGAAGTACAGTAGAATGACAGCCTCAAATTTCCCCCCATAAGAAATTAACTCCATCAATAGTGCCAAATCCCTACCTAACGCTTTATTCATCTTTCACAGCTTAGCCTGCTTTGCACAGTAGAATCCCAGCATGAAATTATTTCTGTCCACTATTATCCCTACAAAAATTATATCATATTTATTACTAACTATTTAACCACCTTTTTTTTTAAATAAGCGACTATCAACACAATATTAACCACATACATTCACTGCTTAGAGAAAACATCACTGTAATCTTAAATCTTCCTGAAGTCACATGATTTTGTTGGTTTTTTATTGCCTTGCAGCCAAATTTCATTCCCTGACTCATGCACAAAGTAGTCTTTTGATGTTCTGTGCTAAGAATGACAATGGAAATAATAAGGTAAAAATTTCACCAACGCTAGTGCACCACAGGATGAAAATTCCCATTGCATCTTTGCTTCCACCTTGACCCCACCCTAAATCCTGACAACTGGATTATGTCCATTTTGGGAGAAACTACCCATATCTATAGTGGGGAAGAAGAGGTGCCCACCCAGCATAAAGATCAAAACCTTTACGTGGCACCCTGTCATTCCAAGAGGGGAAGTCAGAGGTCGAATCGAGCCAAGGTTATTGGTAAGCTATGATTTAAGCACAATGGACCTTCGTTGCACCCGAACTTCCAGTGCCTCCATCTATATTCTATCTGTTTTCTGTCTCTAGGAGTGGAATTTCTACCCTGACTTCCAGATTATCTGCAGGACTTCCATATGCTAAGCCTTATTCCCATGCTTCATAGTTAATGAGGGGAACTGACAGGATGCATGGCAATTATTTAGTGTATATGGTCTGTATAGTATTCAAGTGTTCAGCAGACTGGGCAGGTCATGAGAAAGGAACCATCCAGGTTGGATTCAAGCAGATAACTGTCAGGCATAGCTGGCCTAAACTAACAGTTAGCTACAAGCCCATGCAGCACTTGGCCAAGTCTAAGCAAGCTTGACCTAAACTCACAACGGTGTGAATCAGACACTGAGGCCCAGATTTTCATCATGACATCTCCATCATGGTGAAAGTAGTGGAAATGCATGAAAATCCTAAGTATCGCCCACATGTTTGCACATGCGCAGTTTACAGAGGCAGCTGGTCATTTAAATCATCAGCGCATCCATTGCAGTGGAATGTTGGTAGGCCAGAGGTGTGAAACCCAAAGTGTGCAGATTAGATGAGGTAAGAGCAAGTATGAACTTTACGGATTCATTTGGATTGCCAGGGTACCCCTTTGGAAATGAAGGTTCCCTTTGGATCTGGCCCCTGGACACATTTGGAGGAGGTCAGGTGCCCTTTGGGATTGTTAAAAGTAGGCATAAATGTGTACAAAAAGTGCATAAACTCAATACTATCAAGCTCATTGGAACTGTCAACAGACCTGTCAAAATCAACTGTCAAAATTGTCAGAAGCACCTGTCAAAGGGACCTGTCGAAGGGCACTGTCAAGCTGTCAAGTCATTTAAAATTCCTGCCCTTTAAATCTTTGAAAAAAAATGTCTGGAGTGTTAAGGAAAATGATTACTTGCTATTTCACTCTGTCTGTTGACATAAGCCTAAGGGTTTCCATTACTGGATTAGTGCTGCATTGTTGATTTCACAATCATCCAGTATCACAATAAGTTGCCTATCATTGCACAGTTTGATTGACAGCTACAAATGTTTATAGATGCTTTAATGTGGGACTGAGAGTCCCAATACTTGATGTTATAAGGGATTGTGCACTTGAATTAAATGTTTGTTGTTATAAGGTGTTATTTAGTTGAAGTAATGTAAATGTAGCACAAGGGTTTTTACGAATGAGAGTGTTTTTATCCAATATAATAAAGTGCAGTCTGCAACAGACACTTAGAACTTTATTTTATAGAACTTTATTCTATCTCATCTCTGCATGAATCCTAAGGCCTGACCATATAGGATTCCAGGTAAGTTTGCATGGTAGGTGTAAGGGCAAAGGGTGGTGGGTGGGGGGCATGTGTTGGCATGAGTGAGCACTAAGTTGGCATAGGGGCTATAAAAGGCAATGGGTGTGGGTAGGGAGCATAGGTTGGCAGGGAGGGTTTGAGGGTTATGTGGGATAGATGAGGGGCATTGGTTGGCATGGAAGGTGAGGCGTTATGTGGGGTGGATGGGGTTGAGGGCGAGGGCTGGAGGGATGGTTCATGTTTTGATCTTCATTTTTAAACTTTCAACACAGTGCCAGAGTCCTGAGACAGGCCTATCACCCAGCCTGCCTCTGCACCCGGCATCCTCCTCAGTCTTCCCGGGTTGCCTGCCCCAACTCCTAATACAGCCTCCGCTCCCCACGCCCCCAAGACTGAAAACCCAACATCTGGGCAGCCATTTTTAAAGGTTTTAAAGAATTCTCCCTCCTCTGTACACCTGACCTGGGAGCAAAAATCTGGGCCTGAGTTTTCTAAATGGATAAGCTTGGAATGGGGAAGTTGATATATTCCACACAGATTGACAGCTGTTATGTAACATAACTGGTTCATGAATACAACTGCAACATGTCATTCTTGCTTTTTCTACTGGTGCACTAAGTATATTTTGTGGCTCCAATAATTTTAAAATCGGCTATTGATATTATGTTCTACACAGCCAATATCACAAAGCTGAAGACTGTAGAGTCACATCAAAGCACAAAAAGATTCAGATTACTCCCACTTTCTATGAATATTGCATTGCCTTAATTAAACATATATTAAAAAATATTTGCAGCACATAGGCTGTAGAGATGGAAAACCTTTAGAAGAAATTCTCCATTATTATAGAAGGATCCACTGAGCATTTAAATGTCAGTTTTGTTAAAAAATAAAATGCATAAGCTGGCAGTCACAAAAAATGTTAATACAGTACAAAGCACATTATGTTTACTTTTAAAATCAAAACATTGCTTATCTTTTATCATTACTCAATCTAAGTTTGCTAGAATTTATGACCACAAACAACACAAATACAACAACACCAGAAGTGAAAAAAGAGGTAGGATTTAAGAGAAACATTCTTGGATAATGGTACAACATGCTTTCCCTTTGTGACGTTTTATTTACAGAAAAAAAATGGAGAAAATGAATGACTTCAGCTTCCTATTCAATTTAAGTAATGTCAAATACCATTAGAACCCAGCTTATCTGCTGCTCAAAAGAAAGCATCATTTAATACTGGCTTCGCCCCTTCACATTTACATAAGGATTATGAGATTTTTACTGTTTGCTGTTTTTATGAAAGCCAAAGCAACAAGAGCAGTGCAAGGATTTTTAAATTAATAAAATAGAAAAAGATTACGCTACCATAATTGGAAGAGTTCTGGGTCTGCTCATTTGGTCAGATTCATCCAGTGGCAAAAATTCAAGTGACAATCGCTCCTGGTGCCGGGTGCAGATATGTGCACAGTTCCTCTGAACCACGGAATGAAAGGCTTCAAGCAGAACAATGCTGGCAGTGCAACCCATATCTGCATCCTGAAGCCTACAGAATTACTTTTTCAATGCTTATGCTATAACTGAGAGACAGTGAAACCTTGTCCCTGAAACCAGCCTACATTGCAGCTGCAAGCACACAGCTTTCCAATCCGGATCAGTTTTCAGGTCAGCTGACAATAAGCAACTACACCGCTTTGATGCACGACGAAGTAATGCCAGGGCACAGCTGGAATATGCTGTACTAAAGTGCACTCCATTCCGTAAGAGCCAAGGTTCAAACAGTGTTTCTAACACACGAGCATCAGAATTTACAAAACACACCATTATTTAGGGATTTCTTTTGCGAAAGGGTATCTAATGAAGTAATGACTACTGCCGAAAATTGTAATAATTACGACTGATTTACAATCACTTGTCACAAGATAATAATGATGCTGATGCAGTAGGCATCAGATACTGTTGCTAACACTAACATTAGAATGTGCTTCAAGCACTGTGAGTGTTCTGTTTCTCTCATTTTGAACCCCTCAGTTCTATATCAGAAAATTATGTTCCCTAAGCAAACAGCTCTGGTGTTGCTTGTGCAGATTTCCTTTCAATGCCTCAGTTGTTTTGGGCCCACACATGCAGATGCTTTGCAGACTAATCAATTCTAAGTAAACGCAGGAGGCTTTCTTCCATGAAACATGGGCCAATTAAATTTCACAGCAAACTGCCACAGTCCTCTTCCTTTCACAAACAAGCAGAAATGGAATATTTTGATAGGCTGATGCCAAGAACTGCATGATAATGGGAAGATGTCACTGACAGTTAACAGCGTATGACTGTAAAGCAGTTAGGCACAAAGGCTACAGTATTAACAAGATGCTACAAAGTTGTGTGTTGCTGAAGACGTGAAGTGGTGACCACTGCCAGTTTTATGTGCATTTGTCTGAGGCATCCTTGACTGTATAGTATCTACTGCAACATGACAATTACTTGAGAGAAAATTCCATGCTGACTGAATTCTTGCTTGTGTATATTTAACAATAATGACTTGTGTTTATATAACACATTTACCATAGTGAAATGACCCAAAGCATGTCACAGGAGTGTTAACAGATAAAAACTGACACCGAGCCAAAGAAGGATACCTTAGGGCAAGTGACCAAAGGTTTAGTCAAACAGGTAGGTTTTAAGGAGCATCTTAAAAGGACAGTGTCCATTTACAACACTGGCCGGAATCGTCCCAGATTTGCACTAAGTGCGGTAGCGGGCGAGTAAAAAGACGTTTTACCTGCCGGCCACAATGACAGGTTTTCACGCTGTATCATCCCAAACCCGCCACATTATTTATGCATTCCCGGGAAACATGCCATTTCCATGGTGGGCGGGTTCCAATTTGCCTGCCACACCGTCACCTCGCCGCTTCATCGCGCCAGGCACCACATTTAATGTACAGCAGCGCTCAGTACTTCCAGCCCAGGATTGCAGCAAAGAAGGCAAGACCCCAAAAGGCAAGAAGACTGCAGCATTCGAGTGCCCTTTGAATGCCATGAAGACCCACTGTAATGTCCTCTATCCCCACACTGGCCTCAGGAGGGGCAGCAACATTACCATTATGGCTTGGTAGGCGATGGTAGTGGTGATCAGTGCCAATACTGCACAGAAAAGGTTGGCCATCCAATATAGATAGAGGGTGAATGATCTCATCCGTGTAGCCAGGGTATGGCAACCATCTCATCACTCTAAACTCACACACCCAAGCCCATCACACATTCACTGGCACCTCACTCACTGCCAGCTCAAGGGACATCACCACCCATTCTCACACGCATACCCTCACATGTCCATCTGGCCTCATCTCCTCTGGAGACTGCCTCCTCAGGCATTACCATTTGAGGTCACTTGCACAGATCAACATGTGCCCCCCACACACACCCTGGGATACCCTCCTTCCCCAGTACAGCTCTCATCTTGCAACCTCTTCCCTTTCCTGAGGCCACTTCCCCACTTCGTCAAGCAAGCCCTAGTCCTGCAGCCATTGAAAAGCCACCCACATATGGCTGCTCTGGCAGGTAGAGATCTGCCGTGAGCCCCCCTAAAAGTGATGTGGTGCTGCCTGTGAAGCCTGGCGCTGATGACTGCGAGTGCTGCCTGAAGCAAGGTAAGAAAACGAAGCTTGAAGTCCTGAGTGAAGTGCAGCCGGCTAGGTGCACATCACTTAAGCACTGTTGTGAAACACATCAGCGTGTTTTCTCGCCGAAGTGGGTGAACGATCCAGCGGGGGAGGACGATTCCGGCAGGCTGGCCTAATAATTATATGCTGATGTATTACAACGAGGTTCCCGACATCTGATCACAGACCACCATTGGCGAGCTGAGCAGACAATCACGAACTGGTTTCACACCGTCTTGAAACCAATCACGCCATATTTCCCACTCACAGCACCGAACATGCCCAACCCTGGCAGGCACGGTAAATCCTGGCTACTGTGGCAGCTAATGAGTTACATGGTATTAGCCAATGGGTTGGAGGATGAGTGACACAATTATGTGTCAAATCAATTCCAACCAAAAGATATGGGGTTGGAAGCCGAACTCAGGGTCAAGTGAGATACTGAGCCGCAAACAGTCTGGCTCAGCATGAAACAGTGGCCAAGGAGAGGAACAGAATCAATGTCCAGGGAACAGAGTTTGTGTGAGGGATCCAAGGCAATGGCTCAGTCTTCACAATATTTAATTTGAGCTGATTTCAGCTCATTTGGGGCTGGATATTAGACAAGCTGCTTGACAATTTAGACTGTTGTGGGGTCGAGAGACGTAGTGACAAGATTGAGCTGGGTCTTACAACGATACTGAACTTGGCATTGTGTTTTTGAATGATGTCTCTGAGGAGCATCATGTAGATGAAAAATAAGAGGGGCCAAGGTTAGATCCTTGGGGGAATTCTACCGGTAATATGGCAGGAGCTAAAGAGATGCAGGAAATCCTCTGGCTAAAAATGGGTAGGTAAGAGTGGAGCCAAGTGAACATTCTGCATTTAGAACAAAATTTCTGAAACTACTTCTCAATAAGTGCATTTCAAGTTGGAAATGATGTCAGCATCTTGCAATTCATCCATACTGTAAAGTCATTGAGATCAGGATTAACCTCATTCCAAAAGACAAAACTTTGAAAAAGTACCAAATTCTTCTGCACTGTCTTTACCGTGCTGAGTTGCATGCTCAAGATTGCTGAGTGGGAGAAGGACCTGAGTGCCATAGTGCTCAAATCACTGAAGGTCCAGATCTGTGTCGCAATACTATAGCAAAAGTAAATGGGATATTAAGGTGTATTACTGAACAACTTAATATAAAACAAGAAGTTCTGTTCTTTCTCTGTATAAAGCTTTCATCAGGCCTAATTAACAACACTAGATCTAGTCTCAATGCCCACAAATAGTGGATTAGATTTGAAAAGGTTCCAATAACAGCCACCAAATGAATAAGTAGTTTAGATAGGTAGAGAAATTGGAATGGAGTGAGAGTGAAAGTGAAGACAGGAGGAAGAGAGGAGGTGACCTAAATTTAAGTCTAATGAATGGCAGAAGAGCATCATCATGCTGTTGAATTAGTAGACAAACATACATCAGCAATAAGTCCAGTAAGTGTGGTCTTGGAATTTGGGGACCAGCGCTGTATTAAATCATATCTGATTGTGATTTTTTCAGGGGAGAATGAGAGTTTTTCCTCTGGGCATTTAAATTGTTAGCTGATCACCACTAAACCAAGTGGGCCAAACAGCCTGCAACATTGAGAAGCGGAAGGTACTTTTGGTGTTTTCTTGCTTCAATCCTCTAGATAATCTGGACTACGATATTGTCAAGTATGATGTTCTCAGGGCTTTCAATTTAATGGCTGAAGCTTATAGACAGAAATTTAAGAAACAAAATAAAAAATAATTCGGAATTTCAAAAGGGAAAATCATGCTTGAACAACCTTATTGAATTACTTGATAAGAAATAGAGAGAGAGTAGATAATGATAACGCAGTAAATATAATTTATCTGGATTTTTAGAAGTCCTTTAATGAAGTGCCCCATAATAGACTAATGAATAAAGTTAGAGAATGTGGAAGTCAGGGGACCAGTGGCACAATGGGTTGTTAACTGGCTTCAAGACAGAAAGCGGAGAATGGGAGTAAAAGGTAATTATTCAAAAGAAAGTGGGAAGTGGTGTTCTACAAGGATCTGTGTTGGAATCACTGCTGTTCATAATTTACATTAACCATTTGGTGTTTGGAATCAAAACCATATTTCTAAATTTGCAGATGACAGCAAATAAGGGGAGATAGTCACTGCTGCAGACGATTGCACCAAATTACGCAAGGACGGTAATAAACTTGCAGAATGGGCAAATAATTGGCAGATGAAGTTCAGCACAGGTAGATATGAGGTAGTACATTTTGGTAGGAAGAATAGAGAGATCGTTTATTACTTGGAATAATATTCAATAATATTAATTCTTGAATCTTGATAAGACCACGCTTAAAATACTGCATGCAGTTCTGGTCATCATATTATAAAAAGGATATAGAAGCATTAGAGAGGGTGCAGAAAAGATTTACAAGGATGATACCAGAAGTATGTGGGTATGGATGTCAGGAAAAGATTGACAGGCTGGGTCTCTTTTCTCTTGAAAAAAGGCTGAGGGGTGACCTTATAGAGATATTTAAAATTATGAAAGGTTTTTAATAGAGTGGATACATAGGGAATGTTTCCTGTTGTGGGGAAGGACATAATTAAAGGCTATCAATATAAGACAGTTACCAAAAAATCTAATAGGGAGTTCAGAAGAAACCTCTTTGCTAAAGAGTGGTAAAGTGTGGAACTCACTACCAAGGGGAGCGATTAATGAGAATATTATAGATGCATTTCAAAGAAAGCTAGACAAGTATTTGAGGGAGAAGAGAATAGATGGTTACGATGGTAGATTTAGGTAAGAAAAGATGGGAGGAGGCTTGAGTGAAGCATAAACACCAGCATGGACTGGTTAGGCCAACTGTCCTATTTCTGTGCTGTTTATCCTGTATAAAGGAAGAATCCATTCAGAAATGATCATTCAGCTTGAAGGTACATGGCAGATATGCTTAAAAACAAAGGTAGAACAGACTATCAAGACTTTGCCTTTTAACACTGAATGACAAATTTCAGGAAATAATTCCACGAGTTAAGAATCTGGTTGCTTGATCAGGAATATGATACTCTCTTTTTCAACCACATTGTCCCAGAGATTAGCTGCTCAGCAAGCCGGCTGCTTGTCTTGCCTTGGATAAAGGCAAAGGGTGAGGATGAGGGGCCAGCCAAGCGTAAGTTAGAAATCAAAAGAAAATGAGAGAGTGTTTTAAATGTGTTACCATAGGGGGACACATGTTTTTAAATTCCTTGGGCTGGATTTTATGGCCGAAAGTCAGGCAGGCCACCCCCCTCTGCTTACATAAAATAAGTGATGAAGTCAGGTTGGCAATCTGACATTATCCTGCCAATCTCTGATAATACAGAAGGCAAGCGGAGCCAAAATCAGAAGTCCAATCATCATTTTGAAAAAAGAACACTTAGCAGGCCATTGAGCTCAGTAAAGAGGCAACTGACCACAATTTTACAATGCCTATTCCATTTTTCAGTGGGCACCCAGGAAAAAAATTGAAAGTGATTTACACCAGGTACGAGGAGGTGGGACAAGGATGGATAGAAAGGCCTGCAAACAGGACCCTGGCTACATAAGTAGCAGCAGAGTGAAGGTGCTGAACTGGAAGTGTTTGGCTGTTAGTAGACATTATGGGCAGAATTTTTCTGTCGGCGAGCTGGGGGCGGGGTCCACTCGTCGACGCAAAAATGACGCGGGATGACATCATCCCGCCCCATTTAAATATTCAGGAAGGCGGGGGGACAGCGCAACCAATTAAAGGCCCTGCCCGTCCAACCTTAAGGTTTATTTTTCTATTTTTAAACTTTCAAAAACTTTCAGCGCTCTCCCTGAGGCAGCACTTAGTCTCAGAACATGCGCGAAAGAGCGCACTCTGGCAGTTGGGGAATCCCCCCCACCCGCACAGGAAGCGCACAGCTTAAAATGGCGGCAGAGCTCGTTTCGGCGGCGGCGATCGGCTGCCCGCCCACCGCCGAGCCGGTGGGGCCCGCCCGCCCATCAAGGGCAAAATTCTGTCCTATTTCTTCACTGTTTTTAAGCTGACATTGCAAATAAAGAGAGAGTGAGAGGGAAGGGAGCCTGCAGACAGGGCTAAACAGGAGGGTGAGGACTCCAGCACAGCAATCAGAGCTTGTTATCTCCATGGGGATTGTGTACGCCAGAGGAAATGAGGAGAAGGAGACAGAGGAGGCCAGCTGTCCAGGGACAGGTGCGCCCTGCAGTCCAGGCAGGTGTGGTATCTGCTGCTGCTGCACTGCTTCAATGTCAAATATGGATGCTACCTTGGATTAGAACGGGCAGCTAGTTTTTTCAGACGGTACAGACACGATGAGTTGAATGGCCTCTTTCTGTGCTGCAACATTTCTAAGGTTTCTATGGTTTCTTCAAAGAGTGCTGTTACCAAACGTAGATTTCTCGTGAAGCTGCCACCAACGCGATGCCAGCATGCGTTCAAATGGGTGGCTGTGACCGACTTCCAGTTCGCGGCCTAACCCCCCCTCCCACCAGATGTCCCACCTTACATGCCCGATTGGGCGTGGAGCCCCCCTTCCCAGTGCTACTTGGCTGGCCTTCCTGCTGGATGGTGGCTAGTTGGCCAGAAAAGCTTGATTCGCCTTATTGAAAAGGCAGGGCAGGAACGAGCGTACCGCGCACTTCCCATCCTGCCTCCCTCACCCCGCCAGAAATAAAAAATATCCAGCCCCTTATCTCTTTCTTTACCTACATTTTTATATTGCATTTTAGCTCTTCTCATTTGCCTTTTTACCTTTCTATAATATTTTCCATATTCCCAAGATTTACTTTAGTGCTATTAGATCTGATATTAACACATGCCTCTCCTTTAAGTTTCAGTTTAGTTTTATTCCTCTATTTTTTCCCACAACCTCCCCCCCCCACTTCAATGCACATTGATTTCACCTTATAGGGATATATTTTACTCTATCCACTTCTTTTACAACATGTCCCATTTACTATTTTGTAACTTTTTTGTCCAGTTAATTTAGGCCATATATCTTATCTCACTGAATCTGATTGTCTACCAGTTCACTGCCCTTATCTAACTCTTCAAAATTTGAGTACATAATTTAGACTACACTTCAGTGCAATATTTGAGAAAGCGCTGCACTGTTGGAAGTTGCACCTTTTGAATAAGGCAGTAAACAGAGCCTCATCTGCTCTCTCAAGTCTATGTAAAATATCTTACATAACTATTCAAACAGAAGAATAAGAAGGATTCCAGCCAACATTTATCCCTCAACCAACATCACTAAAAACAGATTACCTAGTCAATCATCTCATTACTATCAATGGGACCTTGCCTGCTGTGTTTCCCTGTATTACAGTAGTGGTCACACTTCAGAAGAACTTCATCGGCATTGAAGTGTTATTGCACAAAATGCAGCTTAGGTTGAGATATCTTGGAATATTTCAATTACAGTTATATCTATGATGATCTGAACTTCTCAACCCTGTAATGGAACTTATGTGGTTGTAGATATTGTTATTTAATACATCATTATGTCAAACATCTTTTAAATGAATGGCAAATAGGAATATTGTACTCAGTATTACAGAGTGCTGCAGTTATAATAGAGTGACTTGAGTATGATTAATTTAATTATAATTTGCATTGGGTATCATCCAAAGATAATGCAAATGACAGCACATTAAGGCATCTTATTTGCTAAATAAAGGAAGAACCCCAATATGGTTGGTATAACAAAAGTAATAAGAATGGATAAACTCTGCTGAACTTCATCAACAGGTTTAATCTTAAATTCTATCATATCTATCCTGTTCAGATCGCATAACAGGAAACTAAAATATGCTTTTGAAGGTTGGTATAGATTGCAACACCCGACTCTGTTTACTACACAACAGCAATTTTTATCAACCTGGAAGCCATTTTAACCTCCTCTGCTGTGAGAAGTTTATTTTATTCAGATAGAGGATATTAGCTCATGTCCTCACAAATCTGTAAAACTGTAAGACACAAAAGCAGGACTAAGCAAGGTTATATGACATGTCAATTGTACCATAGCGGATAGTTAATAGCTTAGGTGGCCAGACCTAAAGGAAAGTAACAGTGAACAGTGCAGAGAGACAACCCATGTACAATGTTAGGTAAAGTAGAACGTAAGAAAGTGACCAAAGATGGAAGTCAAAGATGGAACTCTCTGCCCACAAGGATGCTAGAAGTTGAAACAATCAAAAGTTCCAAAAGGAAATTGAATGGGTACTTGAAGGAAATAAACTTGCAGGGCTATGGGGGTAGAACAAGGGGAGCGAGGGACTGACTGGATTGCTCCATGGGGAAAACACCATGGGATCGATGGGCCAAATGGCCTCCTTTTATGCGATAAATGACTCTGTGACAACAACTTGCCACAAACATTGCTAGAGAAACAAGCATCCAGAGGATGGTTAAATTGCCCAACACTACAGCAGCTAATCTGTTAAATGGAACAAGCCATGTGTTTTATGTTTACATTATGAAGTAATAGCTGAAAACTGGAAACTTGGAACTCACCCATGATACACGGAATATAAACTGCAAATGCTAAACCACAATGTAGCCATGCATATTGATGACAGCTCAGATACTGCCACTGAATAAAACATAAGTGGATATATTTTGATAAATGTCAGTTAAAGTTGTACCCATGATAATTTAGATTGCATGAACTCCTCATCTTGGCTCTCAACCTTTTAATGGTACTTGTGTTATCGTTTATATGATTAGTTAATGCATCATTGTATCCAACATCATTCAAAATTCATGGTCACTAGGACTATTGGACTTTGCTCCCTATTTTGCAGTATTCCTGATGTGTTACAGTGATTCGTGTACAATCAGTTTAATTTGGATTGCATATTCCAAAAGCAAGGCAACCTAAAGAACAACATATTCAGGTATCTTATAAACCTTAAATATAAATGGTAGATTCTCATCAAGTTTTCCTACATCTAAGATATTTTTTTAAAAACGGGTTGGAAAGGATTTGTGTAATATACAAAATAAATATTAGAATTTTGGTTATTAAATTCCCTTTCCATATTGGTTGGAACTTAACAATCTTACAGTTTCATCACATATAATGGAAATGTGTGGCTCTCAGTCTCCCATCACTTTCAACTCCACAACAACAGTGAGACATCAAATTGCTTTTCCAACAACAAGTAATGGATAAAATAGCAGGACTTTGAGAATCCAAAGCCATAAACTGTTTAGATCCCAACAAAATATTTTTATATCAATTTTTTTAAAATTCATTTATGGAACGTAGGCTTTGCAGGCTAAGCCAGCATTTATTGCCCATTCCTACTTGCCTTTGATAAGGCGATGCTGAGCTGCTTTCTTGAATCGCTGCAGTCCCTGTGGTGTGGGTACAACCCACAGTGCTGTTAGGGAGGGAGTTTCAGGATTTCGACCCAGTGACAGTGAAGGAATGGCAATATGGTTCCAAGTCAGGATGATGAATGGCTTGGAGGGTAACTTCCAGGTGGTGGTGTTTCCATGTGTCTGCTGCCCTTGTCCTTCTTGATGGTAGCGGTCATGGGTTTGGAAGATGCTGCCTAAGGAGCCTTGGTTAGGTTCTGCAGTGCATCTTGGTACACACTGCTGCCACTATTTGTTGGTGGTGGAGGGAGTGAATGTTTGTGGAAGGGGTGCCAATCAAGTGGGCTGCTTTGTCCTGGATGGTGTCAAGGTCCTGCTGCATTTGGACATGTACTGCTTCAGTATCTGAGGAGTCACAGCTGGTGCTGAACATTGTGCAATCATCAGCGAACATCCCCGTTTCTGACCTTATGATTGGAGGAAGGTCATTGTTGAAGCAGCTAAAGATGATTGGGCCCAGGACACTACCCTGTGTAACTCCTGCAGTGATGTCCTGAAACAGAGATGATTGACCTCTAAAAACCACAATCCTCTTCCTTTGTGCTAGGTATGACTCTAGCCAGCAGAGAGTTTCCCCCTGATTCCCATTGACTCCAGTTTTGCTATGGCTCCTTGATGCTGCTGGCTTGGGAAAAACTGGACAGTACACAACATCAGTGGTCTGTTAAAACCGGAGCGGAGTTCAAAAACCCATAGCCAATTCATCAGTGGGAGAATTTATTGTACCACTGCAACACTAATTCCCATCCCTGCCATACTTACCTTATCACCACCACTAGAAAGATCCTGATCTATGCTTTTGTTACCTCCAGTTCAATTTTTGTAGTTCCCTTTTCCTAAGGTCCACTTTATATAAATTCTAACTGATGTAGAATACAAGGCTTGCATCTTACCCTGCACATAATATCACTCCTGTTATCAGCAACTTCCATTAACTCCCTGCCCTCCAATAAACTGAATTGAAAACAATATCATTCACTTGTGCAACCTCATCTTGGCCTACATCACAGCCTGTGCCCACCAGTGACTGTTACTGCAATAATGAATGAATTTTATGGAAAAATATTGACAATTAATGGACACATATGAATGGGTAGTTGTGTGTGCAGTTATAATTCAGTTTTTATGCACTTGATTCTGACAAAGAATTTAAAATCAATGTTCGCTGTAAGATGCGCATGTGTGCAGTTACAAACCGCATGGCTGTTTGGAATGTAATACATGGCAGAAATTTTCGCTCGGCGGGCAGGCACACACTCGACCCGCTCGAGTGTGAAATGACACATGTTGACATCGGCCAAGCATGCCAACGTCAACATGCAGAGCCGGCAGCGTACCCGCTGACAATTAAAAGGCCTGTTAAAACCAATAATTATCAATATATTTAAAATTTTCACTGCCTGTCCAACCTAACGGTTGGCAGGAAGGCGAAAAGGCCAAGCGTTCTTTGCATTTTTTCGGAAACCTCATCCACGGGCGGGATGAGGTTTCCCAAAGCAAATAAAAATAAAATAAAAACTTTAATTTTTCATTAATAGCATGTCTTTGCTCAAGTGCCAGTCACATGAGGGGACATGTTTCATTACATTTTTAATTTTTTTGTTTTTTTCATATCTTTTCATCTCCCTGAGGCAGCTCTGTGCCTCAGGGAGATTATGAAACACTCACTCGCGTGCATGCACCAAGTTTGCTCTCGCCCTCCTCCATCTCGAAATCGGCAGCGCTCAGTGCTGCTGCTCATGTTTCATGCTGGGCACGCCTTAATTGGCCCGCCAGTGTGAAATCGCGGTCCAGTGCCGACCGCGGGCAGCGGTCGACTTCCCAACCACACCCACCAAGCCCACCCACCAAGGGAAAGGTTCTGCCCAGTGAAATAAATAGCCTGTTTACAACAGTGAGTTCAAGCGGGAGATGAAACTAGACTTCAAGACCCAATGGCAAAGGTACATGTGACTGGAGAGTAGAAAAAAGTGCAGCTGTGATTGGAACAGTGCAGAGAGAAGGAATATGTCATTGGAGGGACAGCAAGTTTGAGTTGGGGGGAGGAGGAGGATGTATGTCCATAAGTGAGCAGCATGCAGCAAAAAAGGCAGGAGATGAGGAGCCCGACAAGGTCTCCGAGCTACTGGAGAAGCTGAGCTTCCGAAGGTGAGAGCATTCTGGATTCACTGGCCAAGGTCTGTGGGAGGGGGAGAAACTTGGGAAAAATCCCTGAGAGTCGGTCGGCATGTGAGGGGAGGGGCTGAGCCTGATGAAAGTAATGGAACCTGTGCAACATCCGGTTGTCATCCTGAATTAAAGTGAGGCTCGAGATTGCTCCCTATTCAGCATTTCTCAATGGCCTAGGACTCAACCTGGAGTTGAATGACCCAGAAAGGCCCACAGCATCTAAAGACCACAAATCCAGTGGACATGACCCATCATGGTCAAATAAACACATGCAGCCTGGGATGGAGTTGATCAATGGATTTAGTTTCAATGGGTACCTGATATTTTCTGACAGACAGGTTTATGATACAGATTAACATTGACTGAGCCACATATACCAGCCTGGAAACCACAGGTTCATTGAAGTTGTCCAGGTTCATGGATAAAGGACAAGACACCAGATTATGAGGGGGAGAACGGGACATGAGAGGAGAGAGTCAGGCCAGTGAAAGCAGAGCAGGAATGGGATTAATAAGAAGAGAAGATTGGGACATGTGAGAGTAGAAGTATAATGTGACCTTTTAGAGGAAATGGCGATTGGGATCAGGGAGAAATGGAGGTTTAATAGTACCTACAAGGAGTAGGGGAATAGGAGCAATGAGAGAAAAGCAATGTTTCCCCTTTAGGTGTACATTTATGGGGCTGCACAGCAGTCTGGAATGCACCGCACATTGAAATAAACAGGCCACTCAACCTCATGAAAGTTCAGTAACTTTTAAAATGTGATCTGCCCACAGACAAGAAAATAGTGCTCAGAGGAGTTTGTTGCCTACTCGATATAAAGAAAATTCAGAGAGAACATTGCTGTTTGTGGCCTATTTCATCTCGGTTGGTCTACCCACAGTCCTACAGTGAGGCTTGTGTTATGTCACCACAAAGAAGTGGTAACCATTGGCAGAATTTTTCCAGGCCATTGAAAGTGGGCATGGTGGGAAACTCCCAAAAATGTATGTTGGGTCAGGATCCAGACATGATTCCCCACTTCTGCCAGTTTTCCTCAGGGCGTGATGTGTCAGATAAGGAATTATGAAATTGTTAGGGTTGTTAAGAAGTCAATTATCATCTGGTTTAACACTGAAGCTTGGATTCTCCGGCCATGGATTCATGACAAACCAATTGTCATCCTGTCTCTGAGCCCCCTGTGAGAGGATAATAGGCTAAGGGTGAGTCTGAGTGTTGGCAATTCAGATAGGTGTGAGGTGCTTGCAGGGATAGGAATGATTGGAGCTGCAAGATGTGTTGATCTGAGCTGTCCTGTGCAAGAGAATGCTGGAAAAGTCAGAGTATGGAGCTTGGAATCTGAAAGTATTATACCACTCACCCATCATGCCCTCCTGCAGTCCCAGGTCCTCTTGCATTCTCTCCAAGTTGGAGGAAAAACACTTCTTCTGCTGTCTCTTTCAGGTACTTCCATCCATGCCTGCTTGGTTGGAGAAGTTTCCCTCTTCCTCTCATCTTTGGGAGAGCTCACCTCAATGCAGTCCCTCAGCAACATCTCCAGGTAAGAGATTGAAAGACCCGGAAATGGGGAGGGTGGGGAGAGAAGTGTGGAGGGGGTAGCTTGCCAAGATCTCCTCTCCATTCCTGTGGATGCTGCAGCCTGAAAATTCCAAGTGCTCCTGATTCTCCTGACATATGGCTTGCTCCCTTTAGTTAGAAATCATTCCTTTGACAGATGAGCACATCATACCATGCGGCCTCCCTAATTGGTCAGGGAGCCCAGAGGCAAGATGACAATTAGTTTGCTCTGGTAAAGAGCAGCTGCCAGGCACACTGCTCAGAGTCAGGTTCTAAACCCGAAAAACGACCTGTCATTGCAACAAGGACTAAGGTGGTAAAATTCTGCCCATGTTTCAAGGATCAACTTCATGCTAAGAAAAACCATTGAAAGAGTCACTATGTTGATCTAACAAGGAGGCCAGTAAAGTTTGTAAGCTGCTCTGAACACTATTCATTTAGCAATTTAATGTTAAATGAGTTGCCTGTAATAGCAAGGACCTTTTCAGTTTTATTCTGAGGTCAAGTGGGTCTGAAGGACTGTACATGGGCACTGAAGCATTTAGGGACAGATTCTGGTGAATTTCTAGGATATGGCATAGGTTTAAATGATTACTTTGCATCAATCTTCACTACTAATGATGTTGAGTTACCAATAAACAATGCACAATTGGTGCTGAAGCTTGAAGTGTCAAAGTGCATGCAGAGCCAAGTCCACGCTAAAAAAGGGATCTCAAAAAACATCAGGATAGTGGCCCAATAACTCTCACAAAGGGTGCTCAAACAAAAAGCTATGCTCTGCAAGTTCCTTGCTGATATATTTAGTGGCTCACTAGGTTCTGGGATTGTTCCCACAGACTGGAGAGTGTGGTGTCAATATTGAAAAGGCCAATGATTCAGAACCAGAAAATTACAGGCCCATTAGCTTGATATTGGTTAAAAGTGGCTATCATTGGGATGGTGGGCTACAACAGAAGATTGAATGCCGGGGAAACCCACCAGTTCCAGACCACGGCATTATCAGGTGGCTGGGCCAGAAGATAGATTTGCAGAGATGAAGGGAGGGATTCTAATCGGGGGGTGAGGATGAGGAGTGTGCAAATAGTTGGAACGGCAATGGCTAAGACCGGTCTTGTGAAGTTCAAACGAGCAATCCTGCTCCTTCTGATCCCACAAACATGAAAAGGAACATACCTTTGGGAATCTCTTCAACCAAGTGCCAACTGATAATGTTCAGAGAGTGCACCCTGTTCATTCCAAAATAGTATTAATTCAGGTAATTAGCCATAGGCAACAAAGGACCTATTGGCATGTCTCTCTATTAGAGAGAGACAATTAGTTATACATAACTGGAGGGATATCACTCCACAAGCATGTGGCAAGGTGAGGAGGCAGGTGTCAATGAGCTACCACAACCAGTAAGGGGATTGAACCCCACCATTTGGTGTCATTCTGATCCAAAAATAGTCAGGGTTTAATGTATATCACAGTATCTCAATTTACATTTAAATGTGCCAATTTATGGGCTATCCATGTCCAAACTATCCCCTTAGCCCCCCGTGAAGAAAGATGTGGCCCAAGTTAGATGCAAAAACAGAAACAAGTGCAAGAAATTTTATAAATACAGCATAAATAGATGCATCATTTCAGATAAGGCATTAGTTCATCTAATTGATAGACTAGTGGCGTAATAGTTCACAAGTTAAAATATTATCTTTATTATTTTTCGCAGTTAAGAAAAACTCATATTCCACAGCCAGAATTTCCTCCATCGTGTGAATGTATTCCAAAGCTCAAGGGCTAAATATTGATAAATGATTGTAATGCCGCAAAAATCCATGAGCCACAATGCCTGAATGCACAATGCATTCACAGAAGGCTTCTGTTTGCATACTTCAAGTTCCAAACTCCCTTGTAGACTGGAATGTAAAAGTAGTTTCATAAAAGCAAAGCAATTGGACACAAGAACGAAATTAAGAGTTTTTTTTCTGGATCAGTAACAATGAAAACATCATGTTTGGTAATGCAGTGCACGGCATTTAATGGCATCCTGTCAATGAGAACATTCATTTAAAAAGAACATTTCCACAGGCATCAATTAACTCCCCACAGAATCTAATCTCTGATTAACCAAAACAACTGGATAAATTGAATGGTTTGCTCTTTTGGGTGTTCCCATTAAGAGGCTTCTTCAGCACATCATAATGTACTATTTAATTGCAAATTGGTTTCCTTACTCTATTCCATAGGATTTGAAAAAGCTGATAACACTTTGACCCATAAATGAAAAAATATTCATTACACATGTCTCTACAATAAATGATACGTCTTTGTATCCTCATCTCATTTGCAGTCCCAGGAATTCCACATTGCAGCAGGACATTGATATTGGAGAAAGGAAAGACCGATCACGTTCAATGTTCCAAAAGCCAACAGAAAATGTAAATAATTTTATCACATAGCCCTCAACCAAGAAAAAGTGTTCAGCTCTCAAAGAACTAAGATGTGAATTGTCCCCTGTAGTATTCATGGTTATGTGGTCATCCAACAAAAATGCCATTTGCTCTTAATGGGTCTTACTTGTCTACGTGACTTTAAAAAAAAGGGCAGACGTGGTGCATGAATAGAAATCCTCATAATTTAAAATGATACATCCTTTTAAAAAAGCTGAGGTTCCAGACAATTATTTGTTACTTGTCGCACAAAATGGGAATTACAGCAGGGTTTTGCATGCACTCAAGATAAATACATCATTTGTTGACCCACCCAAATGCAGTAGGGAAAATTGGAGACCCAGTAAATACACTCAATTATTACAAAAAATAAACTTTTACCAGCAGTATTTAAGCAAAGAAGAGTTAGATTAAAATATGAACTTCTGCTCACAACAGACATTAATTATAGTAACATCAGAACAAACAAAAATCACTGCTTGAGAATTATGCACTTAGAGATATGACTTTTCTAAATTCGCCATGCTTGTACAACAAAAAAACTCACCTTCATTAGTAATTGAGTTTTTGACAGTCAAATCATCACAAAACTCTTGCAGAATAAAAATGCCTGTGTAATGGTAATTGATATGGCACAGATATTGTCTGGAGGTTAAGGCCCATTTAACATCTGTTCTGGAACTCTACATACAAAACTGTTTTCTTCAGTGTTTATTAAACAGCTACAAGCATTTGGCCACATCAAATTCCAACTGGGATCCTGACTTCTCAGAAATATTTTCATTTGTTATACTTGTAATGCCTTTATACCCACAGAAACTTTCTGTGCCATTGTATAGGAGCAAAAGGGATACCTTGCTCATGACAGTGTACATGTTCAGGTCAAATGCAATAAAATATTTTCAGCTACCTGACAAGGGTGCACATTCCTGTCAACATGTATGCAAAATGTGAATTTACTTTATAAAAATGTTCACATGTAAACTGATCACCTCAGCATAATATTAGAAAAGGCAAAGGAAGAGGTGTTGCAGGAGCACAAAACTTGCAGGGGAGTGCGAGGTTTTACAAGTTTCATAAAACCTGACGAGTGTAATCCATGCCACTCGAGCTCATTACAAGCTGCTTGCTGCTGCTCGTGGTTTAACTCTCCATACAGATGACAAATTGGTCCCAAAACTTGTCACACCTCTGGTGAGTGAAAAAGACATTGTTCTGCTGCTGCTGCTCCTTTCTGTGTGCCACAAGATGAGCTGAAACAGGGAGTCTTGACCAATTGTGAAAGATGCCTCTTCCCTGCTGCCTTCACCATTATCGCTTTACAAATGTGAAAGGTTGGTTTGCCTTGATGTTGAATTTAAGAACAGGCAAAATCTGATCATCTCCTGGCTTGTAGAATCCTTACAGTAATCAATTTTAGAAAGGGAGGTAGGTGAAGGCTTCTTGTTATATTATTTGGGCAGTTTCAGCTTTTCCTGGGTGTGTTTGAGGATATACACAGCCAAGCTGACACAGCTTTGTACAAGTATTACTGCTACTATTTACCTGGCTTTTCAGAAGATGAAAAAAAGGTCATTTCTGACATAAAGAAGTAACAGAAGGAGAAGAAAATTGTCCTGGAATAAGGATCCAGAGACATGAGGTCAAAATCCAACGTAGCAGTTGGGAAATTAAAATTCAGTTAATTAAATAATCTGGAATAAAAAGCTGTTATCAGTAATGGTGACCAGGAAACTACTTTTTTATTACTATCATAAAAGACCCCAAGTAGTTCATGCATGACCTTTAGGGAAGAAAGCTTGCCATCCCTACTCGGTCTGGCCTATATGTGACTCTAGATCCACAGCAACATGGTTAACTGTTAACTTCCCTCTGAAGTGGCCTGACAAAGCCATTCACTTGTCACTGCAACATCCTCAGGGGCAATTGGAGGTAGGCAATTAATGCTGGCCTTGCCACCGATGCCCAAAATCCATGTTTGAGTAGGAAACAGCAGAATGTCTTGCTGTTAGGTAAGTGGAGAAAATGTATTCTAAGTGTTGACACAAGCTCTTGAATTAAACAATTTAATACGCTATTTAACTACTTCAACCTATCCACTTACTTGTAGTGTGGTTTAATCTTTTATAAGAACACATGAAATTTCAATGAAACATTTTCGAATGCATGTCTTGGCCAAGCACCATATATACAATATTATCTGGTAATCGTCAAAAGCAATTGAACTATTTCATGGTATTTTTTTGAAATACCCCAACACAATTTTTTAGAGAAAGGAAACTGGAAGGGGAAGTGTTGCAAAAGACTGCATGACTTACTTTAAATAAAACTACTAGTGCTAAATTATTTAATTAGGCAACCTGCAGAACTAATATTTTGTATCTCCGCCAAAGTATTGTGCAGTAATCACTCGACATAAACCCATTTGCTTATAGATGAATCCAATGTTAGCAACCTGCTAGGTAACTTGAGCACAGGCACAGGAATGGAGAAGGTTGAATGTAACAGAGCCAGAACCACAAACACACACAGGAAGTATGCCTTTTGCCCTACTAATAATGTGGTGGGAATGTATGTCTTTAAAGCACGACATTTCTTACACCAGCAACAAGTTTTATTTATACAGCCTCTTTAATGTAATACAGGAGCATTATAATGTAAAGTTTGAGACTGAACCACATAAAGCAAAGTTAGGGCAGATGGACAAAAACAGAGGTAGGTTTTATTCTTAGGGTGTTATTCGCAAGTTGTTAATTAAAGCAATAACGAGATCACTTCCCATTTTTCATTGAGCATATCCACCTTTCCCGTTTATTTACTTTCTCTCAATGCCAATATGAGCTCATTCAAGGACAAATGGTGAAATCAGATCCCTATGGTCATGTAAATTTGTTAGCAGAACATTCAGAGAAACAGTTGATTTTCCATAACCTCAGATGGCTGTGGAGCAAGACCTTCTATGGTTTATGGCGATGATCAACCATTTCTTGATTCTGTATCATTTGTACTCTTAACACACAGGCAAACCAAATAGCTTGACTGATAACATCAGGCTTCTGATGGGTGTTGCCTCTAGCAAGGAAATACTACCTTACATTCATACTGATCTTTCATGTCACAATATGAAAAGGGAAAAAAAAAGGACTCAGTGAACAACTGACACCGTAGCATCATTGTTCTCCATTAAATGTAAAGTTAAAAATGATTCCTCACAGCAAATCTGACAATATTTTCTTCCATTCGTGGGATAAGAACATTGCTGGCAAGGCCAGCTCATTCCTAATTGCTCTTGAGAGTGTGATCACAAGCGACCTTCTTGAACCACAGTGCTATTAGGGAGGGAGTTCCAGGTTTTTCACTGAACAGCAGTGAAGGAACAGCCAAGTCAGTTTTATGTGTGGAATTGGAGGGGAACTTGCAGGTGGCAGTATTTCCATGCCTCTGCTGCTCTTGTCCTTCTAGGTGATGGAGGTCTCAGTTTGGAAGGTGCTGTTGAAGGAGCCTTGGTGAATTGCAGCAGGGCATCTTGTATATACGAACATACAAATTAGGAGCAGGAATATGCCACTCAGCCCCTCGAGCCTGCTCCCTCATTCAATAAGGTCATGGCTGATCTGATTGTAACCTCAGCTCCACATTCCCTTAATAACCTTTCACCCCCTTGCTTATCAAAAATCTAGAATGTAGATGGTACATACTGCTGCCACTGTATGCTAGTGGTTAAGGGTGGGTGAATGTTTAAGGTGATGGATGGTGTGTCGATCAAGTGGGCTGCTTTGGCCTGGATGATGTCATGCTTATTGAGTGTTGTTGGAGCTGCACTCATCCAGGCAAGTGGAGAGTATTCCATCACATTCCAGACTTGTGGCTTGTAGATGGTGGATAGGCTTTGGGGAGTCAGAAGGTGAGTTACTCACTACAGAATTCCTAGCATCTGTCCTGCCCTTGTAGATACAGTATTTATATAGCTGGTTCAGTTAAGTTTCTGGTCAATGTGATAACCCTCAGGATATTGATGGTGGGGGATTCAGTGATGGCAGTGACATTGAATGTTAAGAGGGGTTGATGAGATTCTCTCTTGTCGGAGATGGTCATTGCCTTTCACTTGTGTGGCCCAAACATTACTCACCGCTTATCAAGCCAAGGCTGAATATTGTGCAGGTCTTGGTGCACACAGGCATGGACTGCTTCAGTATCTGAGGAGCCAGGAATGGTGCTGAACATAGCTGCTGTTGCACAAACTTCTGACCTTATGATGGAGGGAAGGCCATTGATGAAGTAGCTGAAGAAGATTGGGCCTAGGACACAACCCTGGGGAACTCCTGCAGTGATGAGGACTGAGATGATTGGCTTCCAATAGCCACAACCATCTTCCTTTGTGCTAGGCAGGATTTCAACCAGTGGAGGCTTCCACCTGTCCACGCATCCACCTTCCCCCCCACTGCCACCACCTCGCCCCCCCAACCACCACCCTCCCGGCCTCCATCAATGCAACCCCCGATTCTCAGTGACTTCAATTTTGCCAAGGCCCATTAATGCCACTCGGTCAAATGCTGCCTTGGTTTCAAGGGCAGTCATTCTCACCTCGCCTCTGGAATTCAGGTTTTTTATCCGTGCTTGGACCGAGGCTGTAATGAAATCTGGAGCCAAGTGGTTCTGGCAGAATCCAAACTGAGCATCAGTGAGCAGCAAGTGCCACTTGATATCACTGTCAATGATACCTTTACTGATGATTAAGAGTAGATTGATGGATGGTAAAGGCCCGATTGGATTTATCCTGCTTTTTGTGGAGCGAATATACCTGGGCAATTTTCCATATTATCAGGTAGATGGCAGTGTTGTAGCTGTACTGGAACAACTTGGCTGGGGCACAGCCAGAATGTTTTCAGGGACCATAGCCTTTGCAGTATCCAATGCCTTCAGCCATTTCATGTAGACTGAATTGAATTGGCTAAAGACTGGCATCTGTGATGCAGGGGCTCCAGGAGGAGGCCAAGGTGGATCATCCACTCAGCACTTCAGGCTGAAGATGGTTGCAAATATTTCAGCCTGGTCTTTTGTGCTTCTGTGTTGGGCTCCCCCAAGCACTAAATGGGATAATTTGTGGAGCCTCCTCCTCCAGTTAGTTATTTAATTATCCATCACCATTCACAACTGGATGTGGCAGGACTGCAGGCTTTGGTCTGATTCATTGTTTGTGGGATTGCTTGGCTCTTTCTGTGACATGCTGCTTCCGTTGTTTAACATGCACTTGGTGCTATGTTAAGCCTCACCAGTTTGGAACTTGTTTTTTTTAGGTATGCCTAGTTCTGCTCCTGGGATGCTATCCTGCACTTCTCTTGGAATTAGGGTTGCTCCTCTGGCTGATGGTAATGGTAGAGTGAGGGATATGCCAGGCCATGAGGTTACAGATTGTAGTTGTATACAATTCTACTGCTGCTGATGGCTCACAGTGCCTCATGGATACCCAGTTTTGAGCTGCAAGATCTGTTCTGAATCTATACCATTCAGCATGGCGGTAGTGCCACAAAACATGGTGGAGGGTATCCTCATGCAAAGAAAGGACTTTGTATCCACAAGAGGACCGTGCTGTGGTCACTCATACCAATACTATCATGGATAGATGCATTTGCGACAGGCATATTGGTGAGGGTGAGGTCAAGTAGACTTTATCCTCTTGTTGGTTCTCTTGCCACCTGTCGCAGGCCCAATCTTGTGACAGCTCAGTCAGTAATGGTGTTACCAAGCACTTTTGGCTATGGACATAGAACTCCCCCACCTAGAGCACATTCTGTGACTTGCTATCTTCCAAGTGGTGTTCAAAATCAAGGAGCACAGATTCATCTGCTGAAGGAGGGCAGTGGATGGTAATCACTAGGAGGTTTCGTTGCCCATATTTGACCTGATGTCATCAGACTTCATGGGGGCCAGAGTCAAGGTTGAGGACTCCCAGGGCAACTCCCTCCCGACTGTTTACCACTGTGCTGCCACCTCTGCTGGGTCTGTCCTGCCAATGGGGCAGGACATATCCAGGGATGGTGATGGTGGTGACATAATGGGACATGATCTGTAAGGCATGATTCCGTGAGTATGACTATGTCAGACTGTTGCTTGACTAGTCTGTGGGACAGCTCTCCCAATTTTGGCACAAGCCCCCAGATGTTATTAAGGAGAACTTTGCAGGTTCGACAGAGATGAGTTTGCCGTCGTCGGTGCCTAGATCGATGCCGGGTGGTCTGTCCGGTTCCTTTTTATTGACTTTGTACAACTGAGTGGCTTGCTAGGCCATTTCAAGGGGCATTTAAGAGTCATCACGTTACTGTAGATCCGGAGTCACATGTGAGTCACAGTCCAGGAAACGACAGCAGATTTCCTTCCCTAAAGGGCATTTGTGAACCAGATGGGTTTTTTTCCGACAGTCAACAATGATGATTACGAAACCACTTTGAATTCCAGATTTTTATTGAATTAAAATTCTACCATTTTCCATGGTGAAATTTGAACCCAGTTCCCCAGAGCATTACCCTGGCTCTCTGGATTACTAGTCCAGTGACAATACCACTTATGCCACTGCCTCAGTCTTCCACAGTGTTAATCTATCAAAATCATTACTCATAGTTAGAATTTGTCCATTCAAAAAATACATATATCAAGAGCATGTGGAGATAAATAAAAGCGGTAATTGTCATTTACCAGACAATTTTTCAAACCTGGCCTTACAACACATTCACAAGAGAAATCCAGATCTTACTCCACATGTAAGCAAGACATCATAAATTGTGTGATACAATTTGAACCCATGTAAACAAAAGAAAAACAAATAAGTCAGCAATTAGGTGTGTAAAATTTCCCTAAAATGTGTCCAGAATATACTCAAACATTCCACAAAAGAAAAAAATGATAGCGTGAATATATTGCCTTGCACAATGCAAATGTACATGATTTATAGACTCCAAACACATTAGATGTGGTTTATTGTCTAAGCTACAACTTGCATGGCTATACAGTATTTTAGGATGCATCATTCTAAAGGTAAGCAATTGCACTGTTGCCAAAGACTGACCACATTGTTTTCCAATAACTAAATATATGTCTAAAGTACATAAAGCTTAAATAAACGTAATTGGTGCATTATTGTAAAGTTAGTAATAGTGGAGTATTCATGAATTCCTAGAATGACCTCCACTTTGTTATGATCATTTGATTTTAGGGAGCTCCTGCCAGGAAACAGTGACCTATGTTTTATGTGAGATTAGGATATTTCAAAACAACTGAAACATTGAGTGCAGCCCTTAAACTCCCATGCACATTATAGAACACCAGAATATTTTATCAGACATAACAAACCACAAAACATTTATCTTGCCTTCCAAGACTATAAAGAGTTTCAGGAGTTTATAACTGTTTGTGAGGTATGATTTAAGTGCAAAATCCAAGGTCTTCTAGAAATTCAAACTAAATTAGTTGATGCTTTGATGGGTAATGATTATTGAAGACAAAATGACCTCTGCATATTAACACCCCAATTGAATTGTAAAGATAGAGCGAGATAAATAAGTCACAATTATACATAATCTTTAATTGCTCTTAATATGTACTACTGTGCACCCAGACGAATATTTTTGAAGATTTTCTGACATTTAATAAATAATGTAATTTTATAAAGGACAGTACATCGTAAAACTAACAGCTAGGAAGTTAAAAGGATACTGAGCCTGATGTTAGCTTTGTTCGGTGCAAGAAGGCAATGAAAGCTATAAGATAAATGATAAGACGTGCAGCGGCTTAGACAAGATATTTGCGACTCACAAACATAAGAACTAGGAGCAGGAGTAGGCCACTCGGCCCCTCGAGCCTGCTTCACCATTCAATCAGGTCATGGCTGATCTGAATGTGACATCAACCCCACATTCCTGCCTACTCCCGATAACCTTTCACTCCCTTGTTAATCAACAATCTATCTAGCTCTGCCTTAAAAATATTCAACGACTATGCCTTTTGAGGAACAGCGTACCAAAGACCCAGAAATGCAGAGAAAAAAATTCTCCTCATCTCTGTGTTAAATAAGCAACTTTTAAACTTTTAAACCATGACCCCTAGTTCTAGATTCTCCCACAAGAGGAAACATCCTTTCCACGTCCACCCTGTCAAGACCCCTCAGGATCTTACATGCTTTAACCAAGTCACCTCATACTCTTCTAAACTCCAGCAGATACAAGCCTAAGCTGTCCAACCTTTCCTCATAAGACAATCTGCCCATTCCTGGCATTAGTCTAGTAAACCTTCCCTGAACTGCTTCTAATGCATTTACATTTTTCCTTAAATAAGGAGACCAGTACTCCAGATGTGGTCTCACCAGTGCCCTGTACAACTGAAGCATAACCTCCCTATTTTTGTACTCAATTTCCCTCACAATAAACAATAACAGTCTATGAGCTTTCCTAATTACTTGCTGTACCTGCATACTAGCCTTCTGAGATTCATACACTAGGACACCTAGCTCCCTCTGAACCTCAGAGCTCTGCAATCTCTCACCATTTAGATAATATGCTTTTTTATTCTTCATGCCAAAATGGACAATTTCACACTTGCCCACGTTAAACTCCATTTGCCAGATCTTTGCCCACTCACTTAACCTATGTCACTTTGTAGCCTCTTTATGTTCTCTTCACAACTTACTTTCCAAACTATCTATGTGTCATCAGCAAAGTTAGCAACCATACCATCTGTCCCTTCATCCAAGTCATTTATATAAATTGTTGAGGCCCCAGCGCTGGTCCCTGTGGCACACCACTCATTACATCCCGTCAACCAGAAAAAGACCAATTTATGGCTACCCTTTGTTTCCTATTAGTTTGCCAATCTTCTATCCACACCAATATGTTACCCTCTACACCATGAACTTTTATTTTCCGCAATAACCTTTGATGGCTTCTTGGCAATGCCATAATTATAGGACAGAATTTTCTGCTTGACATGTGGGGGGGCGGGCACCGCACGTTAGTGTGTAAAATGGCACACGGTGATGTCGGGTGAGTGTCCCGATGTCACCACACGCCATCACGATGTTTCGCTGGGCGGGCATGCGATGAAGTTCAACGCGCGCCCGCCATTAATTAACGGGCTAGTTAAGGCCCTTAAATAGTCAATCAACGCCGATTTTCAGGCGCCCGTGTAATCTTCGGGTCGGAGCACAGGCACGACGGGCAGGCGGGTAAGTGACTTTTTAATAAAACTCATCCACGGGCAGGATAAGAGGGCTCAGTGGGGTTGTCAATCTGGTCTGTGAGTATTTATTGGAGAAAGTGTTTTAAACTTGCCTGTGTGATCTGTAGCATTTCAGAACCAATTCCAGCAGCTTTCTCTGTACTTTGAACCTTCAGGTCAGCGCTCTGCAGTCAGTAATCTTCATCGGGCCTGCAGCTTTCCAGGGGCCTCCCTTTAGCCTGGGTATGGGTTCTGACATGTCCACTGGAGGCAGCTCCTCTGAGGAGGAAGGGAGGGCTAGAATAGGGAGGAGGCCAGGAGTGCACAATCAGCCTCCAGGGGAGCCACCTTTGGGAGTACAGACACAGGCACAAGGGGCAGAGGGCCAAGAGGTAGTCCAAGGTGGAAGCGGCCACAGAAGATGCCACTATCCAGCTGCCGGAGTATACAGGCGGCGAAGCAGCTACCTCAATATGACTGAGGTGCAGTGCCGAAAGAGGTTCCGACTGTCAAGGGAGACAGTCAGATACATCGGTCAGATGATTGGCCCTGAGATCTCCCCTAACTGTGTGGGCGGACACCTCATGCCAGTGGCTCTGAAGGTCACAGTTGCCCTCAACCTCTATGCATCTGGCTCCTTCCAGGGCTCGGTGGGTGATCTTTGCGGTGTCTCCCAATCAGCTGTCCACACTTGTGTCAAGCAGGTTGCAGACGCTCTGTTCAGACGGGCATTGACCTTCATCCACTTCCGCTAGGACCAGGCAAGCCAGACACAGCAAGCCAGAGGCTTCGCGACTATTGCTGGCTTCCCCCGTGTCCAGGGCACACATGTGGCCATCAAGGTGCCAGCAGGTGAGCCCGGTGCCTTTGTCAACAGGAAGGGCTTCCACTCCATGATCGTGCAGATAGTGTGTGATCACAGGATGCTGATTCTACAAGTCTATGCAAGGTACCCAGGCAGTTCCCACGATGCCTACATCCTCAGACACTCCCAGGTGCCGAGGCTCTTCAGTGCTCTGGCCCGGCTGGATGGATGGCTGCTGGGAGACAAGGGCTATCCCCTCAGAAGGTGGCTCATGACACCTCTCCGCCATCCAAGAACAGAAGCTGAGCAGCGCTACAATAGGAGCCACGGTACCACGAGGGCTGTGGTGGAGAGAGCCATCGGTCTTCTCAAGATGCGCTTCCGATGCCTGGACTGCTCAGTACCCCCCAGATCATGATTTAGTGATAGTGGTTGCATGCTGCGCTCTCCACAATCTTACGCTGGAAAGGGGGGACGCAGTGGACAATGAAGACATTGACGCAGTGAATGCGGCTGCACACGATGAGTCCAGCACTGATTCTGAGGATGAGGAAGCACAGGGGAATGATGAGGGGCTAAACGCTGACCCGGGACTACACCAAGGAGGCAGGGACACCCGGGAGATTTTAATCCAATGAACCTTCAGCTAGCTCCACACAAATGGATCAGGGGGACCAGCCTTGCCTGGCGCTTCCATAGTCGGCTCTTAAATGCTAAATCTGCCACTTCATCAGCTGCAACTAAGGGCTTTGGACATAAGCTTCAATGTCCACTCAAACACTCATGACATGTCTGTAAAACATACAAATGCAGAACAAAGGAGCCACCCTCAGCCACGGTAACACATCTGGTTTTAATTTTCACCATCATAAGGTCTCACAAAGTCAAAACAAAACGTTTATCAAGCATAAACAAGTAATAATTCCCTAATCTAGGGCCAACACAAAAGCACCAGTGAGAATCCCGTGGAGTGCCTAAGGTGGCTTGTATTTACGTTTTCGGGAGCTACGTCTTGGTGCCACCCCATCGCTGGGAGTAGCATCTGAGACAGCCTGCTGAATCTGCTGTCCTGTTGGCCTCGATGACCTTGACGGCCGTCCTCTGGCCCGTGGAGCCTGTGCTGGGCCCACCTGGGAAGGAGCTGCCAGGTCTACATGAGGCATCTCCCCAGTCGTCACAGCCTCACCGGATGATACGGTCACTGGGAGAGGGGCGGAGCAGCTGTTGCCCTCATCTGGAGTGTCCTGAGAGGAGCCCGCAGATATGACAGGCAGCTGCTGCGCTGACGTGAGGTGATCCCGGACCTCCCTACTCACCATCGATGAAAGGGCAACGAGCTGGGAAGCTTGAAGCCCACACCATCTCCCACATTGGCACTGACCAGCTGTGGCCACTGGCACTGTGAGGGCTTGCAGGTCCGAGCGTATCCCCAGGAGAAGCTGCTTGTTCTCCTGGAAGCCCCTCTCCACAAGAGTCGCCACTCTCTCCATGGAGAAAGCATGACGCTCTGCCATGAGGCTCATTGCATCACTGATGCTCCGTGTGGACTCCTCCACCACGGACACCAAGCGAAGCATGGTCTCACGCAACACTCCCAGATACCCCCGCACACCCGGCCGCATTTCCTGCAGCTGCTGCGTCGCGGACGACTCCAGAGGCACATCATCAGGCACCAACTGAGCATGTGCCTGGTCCCCTGCAGTCCTCCGACTGCTGGCACCATCGGTACTCTCTGTCTCTGCCAGCTCCTCCAGTGATTGTGAAGTGCCCTCTCCACTGTGCCCCGGGACACTAGCCAATGTTGCAATGCCCACCGAGGTGCTAGTATCTGCGCTGGTGCCTGCCTGGCATAAATGGGTGTGACACAGGTGACAGTTGAGGGCCCTCATGTGTGAGAGGGGGAATCTGGAATTGATCATGGGGGACAGGCTCTGATGATGCTGAAATGAACAACAAGGACAGTGGATCAGTTAGCGTCCACACAGTGACACACTTCATCCCTTTCCCCCTGGCTCAATATGCGCTCAACCTTCCAGAACCTATGGAGATGAATATTGGTAGGTGGCAAATATTCAGGAGGAGACCCTAACATTACAGGCGGATACGGACGGGCTGGTCAGATGGCCTAAGGAATGCCAAATGGAATGTTATGTGGATAAGTGTGAGGTGATGCACTTGGGCAGGAGAAACAAGGTACAGGAATACACGAAGAATGATAGGACCGTGGAAAGTAAGGAGGATCAGAGGGACCTTGCTGGGCATGTCGACAGGCCTGTTAAGGTAGCGGGACAGGTACATAAGGTGTTTAAGAAGGTAAATGCCAGGCTTGCCTTTATTAGCCGAGGAATACAATGTAGGAATAGGGAGGTCATGTTACAAGTGCAGAAAACACTGCCTAGGCCACAGCTATAGTTCTGCGTGCAGTTGTGATATGTGATATGGGATGTGACTGGAGTGGAGAGAGTGCAGAGGTCGCTGGCCAGGATGCTGGTTGGGCTGGAGAGTTTGACTTATGAGGAGACATAGCATAGACTGGAGTTATTTCCTCTGGAGCAGAAGAGATTGAGGGGTGACATTATTGAGGTTTATAACATTATGAGGGGCATAGATAGGGTCGGCAGAAAGGAACTTTTCCCCTTGGCGGAGGGATGAGTAACCAGGTGGTATTGATTTAAGGTAAGGGACATGAGGTTGACAGGTGATGTGATGAACAATGTTTGCCCACAGAGGGTGTTTGGAATGAGGAACACACTGCTTGAAAGGGTGGTGGACACAGAAACCCTCCTAACATGTAATAAGTATTTCGATGTGTAGTTGCGATGCCATGGCATACAAGGCCATGGGGATAGTGGTCAGAAATGGGATAAGGCGACTTTGGAAGGTGCTTGACACGCGCACCTTCGAAAGGCCGAGGGACCTTTGTCTATGACCCACGTGTCTGACTCTATCAGTCTGTGAATGAGCAATGTTGCAACAATAACAAATCTAACAATCATCAGTGCTATGGATGTTGGGAGGACAGAGTGGATCTCACTGTTGACCTCAAATACCTGGCCGTTCCACCCCAGCCTCACTGACACCAGTTGACCTGGGCGCATGTGGCACCTCTCAAGTTCCAGGGCCTCCTGCTCGAAATGGCGTAAAATCATGAGCTGGGGCCTGGCCGCCTCCAGTCCTCAAATGCTCAGATGCATTGTGAGCATTCTCCTCCTGAAAAACAGAGAAGACCATTCATTGTGGCTAATCGCACATGGACTCTGCATGCGCACACTGCACCCCAACCACAGTGACCCATCTCAGGCCTCCAGTGCCTCCTCTCCCCACTACTGCTGATCAGTCACACAAAGATAGTAAGCCTGCTCCCAACACCCACCAACCTTGGACACATTCTACGTCCATCACTTTAGGAAACACACGGTCTTAGCTCCCATAGCAAGGAGGCGCAACCACGTGCAGCGTCGAGGGCAGCAGATGGTTCTTGGCCATGAGACCTTGAGGCTCCCCTTCCACCATCTCATCACCGTGAATAGGACATGTGTTGGAGTTCTGAGTATGCGCCTAGCTGCATCTCCTGCAGGTTGCCCCCAGACTAGTCATGTGTGACACATGGAGTGGGGGAGAAGTCATCACCTCATGAACCACTGAGGCTGAGCTAAGCATGGGCACTATCTGCTTTCCCACCCAGTGTACGAGAAATGCCTAACATGATTCAATGCAGTCACGACAGTAAGACTTGGGGGGGCTCCCTCAAAGGCTAAGGCTACCTACTGGGTTAAATGCCCAATAACAACATGGTACTCACCGTTCCAGAGCGCAACAAATCGTTGAAGCGCTTACAGCACTGGATCCAGGTGCACCGCACTACGTCGGGGGAGCTCACCACCTCCGCCACCTCTTCCCAGGCACTTTTCGTCATGTGGGGGGGCCTCCTCCTCCTATCCTGGGGGACCAACACCTCCCGCTGTGCTGCCACCTTCTTGAGATGGGCAGCAAGTCAGTCATCAGTAAAGCGAGGGGCACATTGGCCCCCCCATTGGTGTACCCTGCAGCCTGCCCTGCTCCTGTGGGCAGACCCTGCAGCCTGCCCTGCTCCTGTGACAGACCCTGCAGCCTGCCCTGCTCCTGTGGCAGACCCTGCAGCCTGCCCTGCTCCTGGGGCAGACCCTGCAGCCTGCCCTGCTCCTGGGGCAGACCCTGCAGCCTGCCCTGCTCCTGTGGCAGACCCTGCAGCCTGCCCTGCTCCTGTGGGCAGACCCTGCAGCCTGCCCTGCTCCTGTGGCAGACCCTGCAGCCTGCCCTGCTCCTTTGCCCTTCCCTCCAGCCTGCCCTGCTCAGCCGACCCCCTGCGGTGTGACCTTGAAGTGGCCATTGTGAGCAGCCTACAGGAGGCTGCCAGGCCTTCCTTTAAACAGACTGCTGGGTCGCCATTGGACCCGGTAGTCTGTGCACACCCGCCTCAGCCCGCACACTCCCGCTATTCACGGGAGTCGGAAATGCGCTGGGCTGGCCTTAATTGGCCCGCCTGCGCAAAATGGCAGCACGGACCTGATCGCGGGCACCAATCAGGTCCGCGCCCACCCGCGGTTGCTCCTTCTCCGCCCACCCGACAGGCAGAAAATTCTGCCCATAAGGTAACAGCTGAATTGATGGGTGGATGTTTTCTCTAAATAAACTGTTATTCCAAAATTGTGCAAATTATAGTAAGATTTTACATCCTAATTGTTGTTATTCTAAAATACAAGAATCAAGCAAAATACTTCCTTATTCTATTTACACAATTTAAAATAAGACTTGATCTACCATTATCACAAAATTTGTGTGCCTCCTGCCACCTAGTGTTCAATGTGAGATTGCACCTTTGGCTTGTAATCTAATCAGTATCACAAATCACAAAGATATGCAGAATTCTTTTAATATAAAATCAGTAAAGCATCCAAGTAGCAATTAGCTTCAGCATCAAATTATAATTATTTTCAGCTTTAATGCTGTGTTCCTTAATGCATGTGTCAGAAAAAAAAACCTGGATCGAGAATTTTATTTGTCTACACACTGATAAAAATTTTTGTTGCAGTTGGACTATTAATGCTTAAAAATGTGCCTTGGGACTCCACTGTACAGACTGTAAAATATTACAGTTGGGGTGCACAAGTTTGTGTTTTTTACACCAGTTTTCTTGCCACTGATTCAAAGCAGCTCCCTGGCTACTGACTCAGGCTGAATGACAGTGTTCACAATCATTACACCCATTGTCAACCCCAAGCTGATCTTTTGATACAACATGCTCTCCAGCACAATGACTGCTTCCTTCCACCAGCAATAGCATCATCCAGCTAAACCCGCCTGCTGCTGAAACACTCAATTGTGCCTTTATAATGCTCCAGACACAAATATTCCAATACCCTCCTGGCCAGTCTCCCACCCTCCATAAAGGACACCATATCCGAAATTCTGCTATACAACAGGTATATTCTGAACTCTCATGGAAATGGAAAAGTTCCTTTCACTAAGGCATTGAACCACAATTAGGCCGAATTATATTAACACATTTATGTAGTACACTTAAATTAGAGTGGATGGATCCAGCAGACAAGCACCCTATTGCTGAGTACATTTTTCATGGTAATGGATTTCACGAAACCAGTTTTTTTGTTTTTTGCCATTTACTGAACCTCCTTCATGTGAAATGTGAGTTTGCCCATTTTGGCTGCACTCTCTCATGTGAGTGACCTAACCTCTCTGAATTGTTAACAATAGACATCCACAAAAATGTAGGTTCACACTCCATTTCAGAAATTGGGTCTCTGCATTACTCAAGTGTTGGGCTTTAATTAAATGAGTAAAGGGAGAACATCACATGGAGATCAAATTCCCGAGACACAAGCAATTAGTTAGGTGATGTATAATAATGCTTCTATCAATTAAAAGCATGTTGATGGGAGACAAGTGGATGGGCCTCCATTGGCTGAATTCAATAGTATAACCTCTCCCATCCATTAAGACCCAACAACAATTGAGGCACCTGAAAGTGTGGGCCAGATTAAAAGCAGCTCATTTTCAGTCAAGTAAACATGCTGAACATGCCGTCTGTATCTACCAACACAGCGACTAGGTTTCTGCATTACCCAGCAAAGTCCAACCTAACCAGCATTTTGATTTTAAAAATTAAAGGGTTAGGTAGCGATGGGATAATGAAGCATAGGGACTGCTCTCCCTGGACAGAAGGTAGCAACTGGGCATAATATAAAAGTGTCTTAAGGACCATTTTTTAATTCACTCAAAAAGGGAAAACTAATCAGGAAGCACTTAAGGATAAGGATCAGACAGCAAAATTCACACTAATGAGATCTGCTGGCAAAACTGAGGTAATGAAGGGTCAACTGGAAGTTATTAGTATGAGGAATTTAGGATGAAGAGCGGATATTTATGATAGCAGCATTGAGGAAAACATCAGCAGAGCCAAGTTAGAAAACAAAACCGAAACATATAGCAGAAAACTGCAGGCCACATTCTCAATAGTGTGAAAGCAAATTTTGACAATACAAACCTTGATTTGCAACCAATTTACTGAGCTATTTTCCTAGCTGTAGCCTATATAAATGCTAATAACCATCAAAACTGAATTTCTGAGACAGATCTGATTTGCTCCCTGGAGATATCGGTATCAAGAAAACAAGAACTCAGCTGATAGCTCATCCAGAGCAAGCCCCAAGGTGTTACAATGTCAGTGCTATGAAATAAAATTGCTCTAAGAATATTTTGACCTGGTTTTTTTTTGTGGTAGCCACTTCACTGGGCTTATTGCTCAGAGAACAGTGAAAATATTAGGAAGGGCCTCCAAAAACTGTTGTATCTTCAAACTCAATATATTTTTGGAGTATCTATCATGAAAATAATGTTTGGCGTGTCCTAAAGGCACATTAGGCAAAAGCAGCATATAATCTTTAAAGGGGGTATGGAAGTTTGTCTTTGAAGGGGGATATGAATAGTGGTCTTTAAAAGGTTTGTGGAAGGTGGTCTGAAAAGGAGGTATGGGAGGTAAGTAAAGAGGTGTGTGGAATTTGACCTGTCAACAATACACCACTGCTTCCCATGCCCATAGCAAAGAGTTACAGACCTTCAGTTGTCTCTTTGGACCTTCTGGCCTCTTGCAAGCTGTCCTCACTTTAAATCTGCTTTCTGCAGCTTTTGTCTCTTTAAATCTGAAGCTTTGCCCCTCACTCACAACTTCACTTAACAGGACCTTTTCCAGGTTCCTGTCCTTCCTTTGGCTAAAAGGTCTGCTTGGGACTTTCTCCCGTACCACTCCCCTGGATTATTGTGGTCTTTTCTTTAGCTTGGGACATGCTATCAGTCCCCTTTGCTCCAGTCTCTCCTGGCAGCTACTTTCAAAACCAACTGAACTAAAACAGCTTCCAAATCAAAACTGCTGTTTTTAGTTTCTTCTGTGTGTGTCTATGGGAGGGACCTGCCTCTCTGGACCCCTGTTGCTAGGCAACAGCCCAGTTTCTCTACTCTTGTTTGTTTAACTTATGACTACAACAGTCGTAAAACTCTCATTAGAAATGCAGGCACCTTTTAAAGTGAAACTAAAACTCAATTTGACCTTTTCTTAACACACAAATACAGACATACAAATCAAACTTAAACTTTAAAGCTAAGACTCATTCCTAACACCCACAAATAAAAATATAATTTACTTAAACTGTCTCTATTCCCTAACACTCTCCATGGAGACATATTAAGATGGCTAATTACGTATTGAGACCCACTAACACCTGTGTAACTAACTATAACCCCAGCATCTTTCATCAATTTCAGAAAAAAACATGAGAAAAATTACTTTGATATAATCGTATAAATTCATAGAATTATTGTAGCACAGCAGGAGTCCTTTCTGCCTGTTGTGCCTATGTGACTCTCAGCAAGAGCAACTCAACTGGTCCCACTTATTACCTTTACCCTGCAGCCATGCAATTTTTTATTCTCTTCAGATAATTATCCAATACCCTTTTGAAAGCCATGACTGAATCTCCCTCCACCATCAAAACTCCAGTAGATTTGACAAACATGATTTCCTCTTCATAAATCCATGTCGACTTTGTCTAATCTTGTTGATATTTTCTAAGTGTCCTGTTATCACATCCTTTCTAACGGACTCCAACATTAGAAGGCAGTGCATTCCAGATCCTAACCAGTTGCTTCATGAAAAAGCCATTCACCTTAATCTGGTTCTGGACCCTTCTTCCAATGGGAACAGTTTCTCCCCATTGACTCTGTCTACACCCCTCGTGATTTGGAATGCTTCTATCAAATCTCCTCCCAACCTTCTCTCTTCTCAGAAGAACAGCTCCAGCTTGTCCAATCGATTCATGTAACAAAAGTCCCTCATTCCTGGAACCATTCTTGTAAATCCTTTCCGCTCTTCTTTAATGTCTTCACATCTTTCACATCATCATATAGCTAATAGTTGGTGACCATCTTCCCTGTGCAGCAGTTAAAATGGAAATTTTTTGTGCGTCAAGGCACTTAGAAACATAGGCCTGAATCTTCTGGTCGGCATGCGGGGGCGGGTCCTGCTCGCCAATGGGTAAAATGACACACGGTGACATTGGGCATGCGTCCCAATGTCACCACGCATCATTCAGATCTTCAGTTCAGTGGGCGCGCAGCGGAGTCAGCCGAACTGTCAAAGGCATATTAAGGCCATTTAAATAGCAATTAAAACAATTAACAGGGCTGCTCATCCAACCTTAAGGTTGGCGGGCAGGCGAAGAGCACAGGCAGCCTTCGCATTTTTCATTGAACCTTATCCACAGGCGGGATGAGGTTTCATGAAGGTTTTTAAACTTTAATAAAAAATTTTAATAAAATTCAAAGACACGTTCCAGCTCATGTGACACTGTCACATGAGGGGACATGTCCGAATATTTTTTAAAAACCTTTTATTGACCTTTTCACAATGAAATTAAATTCCCTGAGGCAGCTCTGTGCCTCAGGGAGATTTCTGCGCTGTTTCGCGCGCATGTGCAAAAGAGCGCAGGAACCAACTCAGCCTCCTCCCCCCTCCCCTCGCCCGCACAGGAAGCGCTCAGCACTTCCAAGGTGCATGTCACGCTGGGCGGGCCTTAATTGGCCCAACCACATAAAATGGCAGCCTGCGCCGCTCCTGCTCAGCCCCCCCTCCAACGGGGGGAAAATTCTCCCTGTAGAAACATAGAAAATAGGAGCAGGAGTAAGTCATTTGGCCCTTCGAGCCTGCTCCGCCATTCAATATGCTTATGGCTGATCCTCTATCTCAATGCCGTACTCCCGCTCTCTCCCCATATACTTTGACACCTTTAGAGTACAGATATCTACCCACTGCCTTCTCAAATATATTCAATGGCGTGGCCTCCACAGCCTTCTGTTTCTCCTCATCTCAGTCCTAAATGGCCTACGCTGTATCCTGAAACTGTGACCCGTTGTTCTAGACCCCCCAGCCAGATAAAATATCATCCCTGCATCCAGTCTGTCCATCCTGTCATAATTTTATATGTTTCAATGAGATTTCCTCTCATTCTTCTAAACTCCAGTGAATGCAGGCCTAGTCGGCCCAATCTCTCTTCATATGACAATCCTGCCATCCCAGGAATCAGTCTGGTGAACCTTTGCTGCACTCCCACTATGGCAAGTATATCCTTTCTTAGATAAGGAGATCAAAACTGCATACAATACTCCAGCTGTGGTCTTACCAAGGCTCTATACAGCTGCAGTAAGACATCCTTGCTCCTGTACTCAAGTCATCTCACAATGAAGGTCAACACACCATTTGCCTTCTTAACTGCTTGCTGCACCTGCATGCTTGCTCCTCAGTTATTGGTGTACAAGGACACCCAGGTGCCTTTGTACATCAACATTCCCCAATTTACCACCATTTAAATATTACTTTGCCATTCTGTTTTTCCTACCAAAGTGGATAACTTCACACTTATCCATGTTATACTGCATCTGCCATGTATTTTCCCACTCACTCAACCTTTCTAAATCACCTTGAAGCCTCTTAACACCCTCCTCATCGCTCACATTCACACCAAGTTTCCTGTTGTCAGCAAACTTGGAAATATTACATTTGGTTCCCTCGTCCAAATCATTGATATATATTGTGAATAGCTGGGGCCTAAGCACTGACCCCTGCAGTACCCCACTAGTCACCGTCTGCCACTCTGAAAAAGACCCATTTATTCCTACTCTCTGTTTCCTGTCTGCTAACCAATTCTTACTCCCTGCCAATATATTACCTTAAATCCCATGTGCTTTAATTTTACACACTAACCTCTTATGTGGGACTTTATCAAAAACTTTCTAAAAATCCAAATACACCACATCCACTGGCTCTCCCTTATCTATTCTGCTAGTTACATCCTCAAAGAACTCCAGTAGATTTGTCAAACATGATTTCCTCTTCATAAATCCATGTTGACTTTGTCTAATCCTGTTGATATTTTCTAAGTGTCTTGTTATCACATCCTTTCTAATGGACTCCAACATTTCCTCTACTACTGATGTTAGGCTAACTGGTCTGTAATTCATTGTTTTCTCCCTCCCTCCCTCCTCTTTTAAATAGTGGGGTTGCATTTGCCACTCTCCAATCTGTCGGGACTGTTTCAGAATCTAAAGAACTTTGGAAGATGACAACCAAAGCATCCACTATTTCCTTAGCCACCTCCATCAGTACCCTGGGATGTACATTATCGGGCCCTGGGGATTTATTGGCTTTCAGTCCCATTAATTTTGCCAGCATTATTGTTTTAGTAATACTAATTTTCCTTCAATTCCTCCTTCTCACTAGACCCTTGGTTCCCTAATGTTTCTGTGAAGTTATCTGTGTCTTCCTCCATGAAGACAGAACTAAAGTAAAGTAGTTATTTAATTGCTCCACCATTTCCTTGTTTTCTATTATAAATTCTCCCATTTCAGACCGTAAGGGACCTACGATAAAAGCAAAATACTGCGGATGCTGGAAATCTGAGACAAAAACAGAAAATGCTGGAAAAACTCAGCAGGTCTAACAGCATCTGTGGAGAGAAAAAAAAGTTAACGTTTCGAATATGTATGACTCTTCTTCAGAGCTAAAAGTTTAGCTTTTAGTTCTGAAGAAGCCATATGGACTCAAAACGTTAACTCTTTTTTTTCTCTCCACTGATGCTATTAGACCTGCTGAGTTTTTCTAGCATTTTCTGTTTTTGTGTAAGGGACCTACATTTGTCTTCACTAATCTTTTTCTTTTTACATACTAATAGAAGTTTTTACAGTCTGCTTTTATGTTCCTTTCAAGTTTACTCACATACTCTATTTTTCCCCTCTTAATCAATCTCTTGGTGCCCCTTTGCTGAATTCTAAACTGCTCCCAATCCTCAGGCTTGCTACTTTTTCTAGCAACTTTATATGACTCCTCTTTGGATCTAATACTCTCCTTAATTTCTTTTGTTAGCCATGGTTGGGCCACTTTTCCTGTCATGTTTTTGAGCCAGAAAGGAATGTGTAACTGTTGCATTTGCTCTTTAAATATTAGCCATTGTATATCCACTGTCATGCCTTTTAATGAAGTTCTCCAATCTATCCTAGCCAACTCATGCCTCATACCTTCGTAGTTTCCTTTGTTAAAATTTAGGTCCTTAGTTTCATATCGAACTACCTCACTTTCCATCCTAATGAAGAGTGCTATCATGTTATGGCCACTGTTCCCTAAAGGACCCCGCACAAGGTGATTAATTAAACCCTTCTCATTGCACAATACCAAATCTAGGATAGCCTGTTCCCAAGTTGGTTCCTCGACATACTGGTCTAAAAGAACATCTCATACACACTCCTGGAATTAATTCTCCACAATATTATTGCTAGTTTGGTTTGCCCAGGCTATATGCAGCTTAAAGTCACCCATGATTACTGTAGCACTCTTGAAACATGCATCTCAAATTTCCTGTTTAATGCCATCCCCTACCTTATTTCTACTGTTGGAGGCCTATAGATAACACCCACTAATGTTTTCCATCCTTTGTTGCTTCTTAGCTCCACCCAGACTGATTCTACATCTAGATTTTCTGAGCCAACACCCTCTTTCACTATTGCACTGATCTCATTCTTAACTAACAACATCACGCCGCCCCTTTTTCCTATTTGCCTGGCCCTCCTAAATATCGAGTACCCTTGGATATTCAGTTTCCAGCCTGGTCACCCTGCAGCCATGTCTCTGTAATCGCAATCATGTCATACCCATTTACAACTATTTGCGCTGTTAACTCGTCTACCTTATTGAGAATGCTCCATGCATTCAGATACAGTGCCTTTAGACTTATCTTTTTAACATTTTTACACATTTTTTGTACTATGGCCCTACTTGCTGCTAGCCCTCATTTCCTCTGCCTTCCACTTTTACTTTCTACTTTTCTGTCTTTCGTATCTTTGTTTCCCTGTCCTGTGCCTCCCCACTCAGTTTCCCATCCCCCTGCCAATCTAGTTTAAATCCTCCCCCACAGTCCTAGCAAATACCTCTGTGAGGATGTTAGTCCCTGTACTGCTGGGATGTAATCTGTCCTGTTTGTACAGGTCCTATCTTCCCCAGAATCGGTCCCAATGCCTGTAAATAATTAATGAGCTGCTTTAAAGAAATCAAGGAGGAAAACTCCAGAGTGGCAGGAAGCCTGCACATTGGTACCTTTATGAACTAAATGTCAAAGCTTCTTACAACAACAACTTGGATTTGTGTACAGCACCTTTAACATAATAAAACCAAAAACAAAATTTGACATTGAGCCACATATGAGATATTAGGGCAGATGACCACATCTTGATCCAAGGGTGTATTTTCCTCTGGTAAAGTAGGGCAATGCCAGTTTCTACACTGGCATGATGTCTGTGGGAAGGGGGCATCGTCAGTGTCACGAAATTGACAGTTTGCAAAGCCAGATGACATCTCTGAGAGCTGAATAAAAATTTTTACTCTGTTCAAAATTATTACGAGATATTGTATGCTTCCACATCTTGCCTTCTCCTGCAAGTTCTGCAAACAGTTAAATAAATCACATGCTGCTGGCACAGAATGTAATGGGCTTGCCTCCCTTACACTGACGGCCAATACATTCTCTACTGGGAATTCATTTGCACTCTACAATGTACCATGGTTCACTAAAATAACCCTCACCTGAATATAACCCTCCACTCAACGTGACAAACTTTGGCTATATACCAACACCACCAGCAAGATCCGCCAATTTAGGAACACAGATTGCTTTGTGATCCGATCCTCAGCATTCAGAAATTAAGTCACAGTCAACATATGATTTAAATCTCACAAGGTAACAGTTGCTGGCCAGCCCTCTCCAAAAAAAACCCTTCTAAATATATTGAAGCTAGTGCATGATTTGCACAAAATGTCAGTATTTATGCTTTTAATGGTTGGTCTCCCATCTTTTACAACATGGACTATTGAGCATTTGTTAAAATTATCGCTGAACCAACTGAAGTTTGTTTCACAGAGAGGGAATATAAACTTTTACAAATCATGAGGTGTAGGTCATGATGAATAAAGTGAAAAGGATTCAAGTTATGTTACAGTAATATCATGAATTTACAGCACAGTAAAAGGTTATTCAGTCCGACAGGTCACTGATGGGGATTAAGCTCCCACTAACGTTTTTAACGATCATCCACAATTGCATTGCTTCCCTCATATTTGACAGAATAAAAGATTCATCTAAATGCTCTTTGTCAAATAATAAATCTTTCATTAACAAAACATTCAATGGCTGGAAAATTTTTAAACACTGTCACAAGATTAAAATATGGAAAAGGCTAGTTTTTTTTTTACATACATTGAGGGAGAAATGTGTTTGCGTAATGTAGACTTACATCCATTCCATGAAACAGACAGCACCACAGGCCATTACCTGGCGCAGCACATGCAAATTTCCTCATTGATATCATTGAAGAAATTAATGCAAGTCATGTAGGCAGCAGTTTATTGTGCTGTCTGTCCCCAGCAAATGTAGACTCCGCAGCATGCTTGCATGATCAGATTTCTCCTCCATAGAATTTTACAGCACAGAAACAGGCTATTTGCCCAATTAGTTTATGCCAACATTTATGCTCCACAAGAGCCTCCACCCATTCTACTTCATCTAACCCTATCAGCATATTCTTCTGTTTCTTGCTCCCTTATTTACTTACCTAACTTCTCCTTAAATGCATCAAACAAATTGCCTGCCACATGTTTAACTGGGAGGACAATTCCAGCAATTACATATGAAAAGAATATTAGCAAATGGTCCAAATACTCAGACAATTAAACAAACAGAAGACAGCCAATGTTATCACTTTTGCAAGAGCTTCAGACAGTACACACCAAACTAATAAGAGCACAGTAACATCACCCACATGACAACTATCACGTACTGTGCTGAAGTCCAATCCAGTGGGAATAAATGCCAAACCTAAATGCTGTGGAACAAGTGGTCTTTCTAGAGAGGAGGTGATTATGTAGCAATGAGCATCTCAAAAAGGAAATTAGAATAACACTTGCTTATTTGGTTTACAAATCCCAAAACAAGCAGCGTACAGTACATATGTACAAGGATTGTTCAGGAAGAAGCTGCCAGTACTTTTCTGAACAACACATTGCAATTAATTTTGATGATGGGTGAAAGTGTAAAATGACGGATATCCGTTCAGCTGCCCATTGTACATTTCTTCGATTTTAATTTTCATGATTTCAAATGAAAACAAAAACTAGGACAGTTGCATAATGGGCAGCAAACATGACATTGCGCATTTTAAACTGTCAATGAAAAGTAAACACACATCATAAAATATAAACTATCCGTTAAAGATAATTTCAACTTTGCTTCAGAATCATCTTCAAATTGTTTTGCTTTGATGTCCAGTTTGCAGCATTCAAACCCCTTCAAGAGAATCATATTCCAGTTATTCCTGTGAACAGTATATGATGATAGCAACAACAAGCAACACTTAAGCACTGCTCCTAAAGTATGGCACGTCAGTGCACTTTGCAAGGAGAAAAAATGGACAACAAGCAAGAGACAGAAAGGGATAATTAGGGGAAATTGAGAGCATAGGGAAAGAGGATTTTGAAGGTAAAAGAAGGAGACAGTGAGGTATTTGAAGAGTGTATTAAACAGCAGGGGAAATAGCAATTTAACAGCTGGCATCCAACTATGGAGTAAGACAGCAATAATGTTTCAGGAGAAGAGGGTATAGACTCAAACATAGTGCCTCAGAAATAAATTAAAACTTATCTTCTGGACACCAGTTCGGCTACAGCACCAGCTGAAAGCATACATGGTGCATGCTTCATCCAGCTGAGTCCGAAAGTGGCAATGCCAGACCCATGTACATCGTACGATCACATTTTGCATATTAAAAGGGCCTAACCTCAGCCTTGGACAGTCACCCGGAACACCCAGCAACAGACCCTTGAGAATATAACATTGGCCATACCTTCAGTAAAAATGGGCCGATAAGGCAGTACTGTTTCATTCCAGGTACTACAGCCTCACTCACGCTGGTAGGCAGCCTCAAAATTTCCTCCATTGCTTCCTTCAACTGGGATGCCAACAGTCAACAGAACCAAACTGATTCCCTTGATTGGAAAACTAAAATACCAAAAGGTTACAGCCTCTAGCTGTTTCAATGGTTTTAGTCTCAATGTCCCCTTACGTTATAAAAGTAATGGTTGTCTGGCATTTCTATCTTTCGCAAGTAGTGATAAAGGAAATGACACTGCACTGATGAGGTCAAAGTTGTCATCATAGCTACAAAATGTTCTTGTAATGTATGGGCAAAGCACACCGCAATCTGATTACTGTGGCAAATGCAACAATGAATTTCTGCTTTTAAAGACTTGAAATTAAAATGACTTAGCCAACCTGAATAAAGAAGCAAAATCATTCTACTTATTTTAGGCAAGTAAAAGTGCACTTGTTAATGGAAAATTCAACAGAGAACACAGACATTTTTGGAACTTAATTATTGTTCTTAAACTCCTGGTGCAGGAAAAGTACAAGCCGATACCTTACTCAACTAAAACTGCTGAAAGATTACTTTTATTCATGCACATATCAGGCTTGACAGGACTGCACCATTCATCTAAAAATTTAACTCACGTAACACTGACAACCATGGGAAACCAAAAGTACCTTCAGTGTATGTATTACAGTTAATAGCTGGATGCCCTTTCCAGTTCAATGAGTGAAAGCACATGCAGCATCATGCTCTCACCCTTCTGAATGGAGGAAGCGAGGCTGCTTCAGGAACCTCAAGTTTCTGCCAAGTAGACCAGCTTCAGGCAGTTTTCAATTACTTTTATTCTGAAAGGGACTGAAATCAACAAAGCAAGGTCTTGGTTATCTATATCCCTCATCTCTAATCTCCCCAACACTGAAACATTGCATTCCACTGATGCCTTTATATTCTAGATCAGGAATGCTGTGAACCTCCTGAAATACATGATCCATTTACAAATGGCTACAACACAGTGACAAATAGTCAATGCACAAATTGAGCGGAACCTTCCATTCCCAGCGGATGTCTTGCCAGTTGCCCGAAAAAGCAGCGAGACATCTGCGCTGACTCAGAGAGGGAAGGCTTGCCGTATCTTCTGCCCATCAGGCAGTTTAGTGGTCTGCGGTGGGCCTTCCTCCAGACTGAGGACTCCAAGGATCAGAGGCCAGCAGCTCTTGGACTCGGCAGCGCCACAGATGAGCCACCTCCCTGCCCATTCCTTCAATCATGCACAGATCGGTGCTGATTGGGGGCACCGGCAACCCCCGCCCCCGCCAACAACCCCAGCTGACATGCCCGCCCACATGGTTTTACCAGATGTACAGGCCGCATGTCGGCAAACCTGCCCGGAGCTGGGGAAATTACAGTGAACATGGGAAGAGGCTCTTAAATGGTCGTTAATTTCTCACTTAAATGGAGATGGGGGCAGGAAGGTCAACTATGGGCCTTCCTGCCCAGAATTGACTTCCGGAGGCAGTGGGAAGGCGTTGGGTGTTGAGTCCCCTTGCCAACCCACCAAATTTTCAGGCCCACCCTGCTTTCTTTCTTGCCTCCGGCAGGGGCAGAAGGCTTTGGCCATTGCCAACATATCACTTGGGGGAAGCCCTTCAATTCAAAAGCCACAGTATTATCCAACTATCATAAAGTTAAATTTTTAATTCCTAGAATATAGCATAATAAATATTTCTTTTCATCAGGAATATGTCGCCATTAGGCTATTTCTGTTAGAAAATACAGAGGGCGGGATTTTCCGCACCCGCCCGCCGCCGCGATCTTCCGGTCCTGCCGCAAGTCAATGGGGAGGTTACAGTGAAGGTGGGACCCGCTGTGGGCTGGGGCACCACCACACCCGCAGCGGGTCCCACCCACAACAGGGCCAGAAAATCCCAGCCCGAGCGCCAGCCTTTAGACTGCATTAGATTTACTGTTGCTTCACACATTCCTGATAATTGAAAATCATTGTTTAACCAGTCAACAAAAGGTGGAATGAATCAAGTTTATGAAATGCAGAAAGCTCTGGTTCCATTTAACTTTGCTCTGAAACTGGAACACTTTTCTTGTATTTTGAATAAAGTAAACTTCTACCAAAGATGGTAGCACAAGTGAACCTTTTGAAAAAATGACCTTCAATGGTAAAGTTAATTACTGCTGCATATGTGAAAGATCGTAAGATTAGCTTTACTTACCATGAATCCAACAAGAAGTCGAATAATTGTGAGGGCCAAAACTCAAATTCCAACTATAATGAATATTTAAAATCAATAGTGTTTATTGAGCAAATGGCGCTGACTGGATCATCACTGCCTGGCAGAAATTTTGGCAGGGGAGCTCAATCTAGGAAAGATTGGTGATAGAAAAACTTACACATTGAGCACCACACTTCACATACTTTCTGTCAATCAATATCAAATGGCATAGGCTGTAACCAACAGACTGTCCTATTACTTAACTGAAGGAGGAAGACGTATCAGCAGTTCAGACTCAAAACTGCATAATTAGATATAACCAATAAACAATTTGAAACAAAGAGAGCTTAAAGTTGGCATTGGGAAATAAAACCAATACATCCAATCCCGATAGTTGGTATGAGGGGGCAGCATTGAGTGAATCACAGGGAATAATTGAGGAAGGGCATCTAGTTGTGGCAGTATAGAAGCAAGAATCAGCTTTCCAAAGAGCTGGCTCATGTTTGTCTTAATCTACAGAACCAAGAAATTCAGACTTCAAGAGGCCTGTACATAAAAGGATGGCATTTGAGTACAATTGTCTTCTGGAGTATGAGATAGCATTAACAAACAACCTGCAATATTTACCAGCAACTATGGAGTCCGCTAGCTTTGGTTTTAGAATACAAATCTGCTAATCAGAACTGCAGTCCGCCATGGAATCCATGGCACCATGCCATCTGTAGTTGACTGTCCATGCAGATTAGAGTAGTGTCTCCTGTAAATATTATAGTTTGGCCTATTGGGTGGAGCAGCTGCTATCGACACTTTGCTCAGTGGAAGCTGTTACATCAGAAGCAGAGGCCCAAAAGTTAAGTTAAAAAATAAAATTACTAGGCTCCTCTGAGCCTTACAAAGCTAGTTTGGGCTTCCAAAAACATTTTCCTGAAATCTTCCTGGCATCTCCGAACTGCTTCCCATTCCATGATGAGTTGCTTCGCTGCCAGCAAGGCACCCAATGCTGTCCCAGCTGTCTCTGAGTGGCCATTTGGGACAGAGAACTCACTGGCTTCACATCAACAACGTCAGTGTTAAAATGGAGCAGACACCCCAATACTTCTTTTAGACTGTCTGCAAAGAGGTTGAAATTGCTAATTTTAACTTTAGCTTTAGCAGAAATAGTCCATAAATCAAAACACCTTGTCACAAGGCTATGCCCCTTTATTTTTGAAAAAATGATTTTCAACTGACTGGAAATTTTGCAATTTGAAATGAGATGGAACAAGCTACTTAAAAATGCAAGGCCACCTTCCAAAGTGAAGTTGAAAAAGCAAACAAGACATCCCTGGCTGAATTTTATATGCCCCCGGCAGGCATGTTTCCTGCTGGGAGGGTCACGTAAAATGGGGAGGGCACCCATGCCACCACCTTCCTGCCCAACCCCGAGCTCACCCTCATAATAAGGGTGACAGGCAGGCACCATATTTAAATCAACAATTAAGGACCAATTAGGCTTGTTATCAAGCCTATTGAGCCTGATAATATGCTGCCCACGCCATAATACATTTGGCATGGCAACAGGGCAAGAGCAGGAAGCCCTATATTTAATCTGAAATGGTTAAATGGTGAGAAGGAGGGAGGAGGTCACTCTTCAAGGGCTGCCTTTTGCCAATGGCGGGTGGACCCCCCTTAGACTGAACATCCCCTTCCTTCCTACCCACCTCCTCCCCCACATTGCCTCTCTCCCTAACCTCCCCTATCCCTCCCGGCCCCTCCCGACTTACCTGCTGCAGGGATCCTAGGTCTTGGGCCCCACTCCTCATATGCAGTCCCGGCAGCTGCTTCATGACACCTTCATGGCACTGCTGGGACGGAGGGAGCTGCTGGCCATTCCAGTGATAGTGGAAGTCCCACTCGGCCTTCATTAATGAGCCCTGCAGTGCTTTATTGCTGCAGGGCAGGTCGATGTAGAGCATGCTGGCTCCACGCCGACATGGTTTCCAGGGAAGGTGCTGTCCAGCACCCCTGTATTATTCCACCCATATCAGGGGAGTGTGAAGAGAGCGATATTTCCTATAATTCAAAGATCAATTGAAACTCATCACCGTCTAAGGAAGAGACATTAAATTGCAAAGTGCTGGATACTAAAAGAATGGCTGCCGCAGACAGACCCATCCAAAACCTCTTGGAAATACACATTGGGTGTAGTATAACAGGCCATTCTGCAGCCACTGCAGAGAGATTGCAAGTGACACAGGGAGTGTCAAAAATGTCTTCAGCAGAGGAAACAGGCTGAAAAGCTGTGCTGTCTCCCTTTTTCTCTTCTGTAATAATTAATACACTTTTGGAAAAAGTGCATTAACCAGTTCGGAACAGAGATAAGGAGAAACTTCTTTAGCCAGAGAGTGGTGAATCTATGGAATTCATTGCCACAGAAGGCTGTGGAGGCCAGGTCATTGAGTGTATTTAAGACCGAGATAGATAGGTTCTTGATTGGTAAGGGGATCAAAGGTTACGGGGAGAAGGTGGGAGAATGGGGTTGAGAAACTTATCAGCCATGATAAGCAGACTCGATGGGCCGAATGGCCTTATTTCGACTCTTATGTCTTATGGTCGTATGGTCTTATGGAACACAACTTTACTAGAAATCTACCAGTGAACTGATATCTCATAATAATTGCAATATCTTCTACATCTGACTGCAAGCACAAAGCCAGCTAATACAAATCAGCCAGAATAGTTAATGATCTATGCCTTAAGGACAAGCAAAGCTTAACTGTTTATTCTTTTAATCTTCTTTTAAATGGATTCTAACTCCCCTTACTTCTGCTATCTGTGTGTGAGACACGTCATGTATTTATGATTTTTTTTCTCGGGTTTAGTGGTTGATAAATTTGCTCTAATTCAAGAAAACCTTGTTTTATTGGCTCCTTTTTGGTCACTGCGTAAATAGTTAAATACATTCTGATTTGAAAAAGGCATATGCTCATGAAAAAAACTTAAACCTTTGTTGTGACCAACCGAGGAGGATGAATAGAAGGGAGCCAATTCACTCCTCCTCACCTGGTCATGATAACCTTTGGAGCGCAACTACCTGAAAAGAACCAAAAAGCAGTTTACTCACATTAAAGGGTAAGTAATAGTCATTGGGTGAATGTGCAGTAACTCGTGAGCAATTCACCAACAGAGAGAGTGATCTCTACAAATCATCAAGAGATAGCGAAAGGCATGAATTGCACTTAATTTTCCTGCAGCAAGTGTAAAAGTGCAATTTTTTTTATATGAATTACATGACATGAGGAACAAAAATAAATAAAGGGGATCTGTCTGAGCAAACCTTTTGGAAAAGGTAATTGACCTGAAATATTAAATCGATTTCTCTCTCCACAGATAGTACCAGACCTTCTCAGAATTTCCTGCATTGTTTCTGTTTTTTATTAACCGATCATTGTTCTTTGATAGAAGAAAACCATTGGCTTAAAATAGGTTTTTCAGGCACTACAGTAATGCAGATTTGTGGCAGGTTGATTTTGATCACTGCTGGTCAACATCAACCAAGAAAAAAAGTTGTATTCATGGAAAACCACAAGGAACATTGGAACAATGGATTCAAATGATACAACCACAAGTGGCACCTGACAACAAATCTGAGCACATTCCTCTTAAACACACTACCTGACAGATATTGTCGGATATGATTGTAAGCTTCCCAGATACCCATCTGAATCAAAACAGAAAATGCTGGAATAACTCAGCAGGTCTGACAGCATCTGTGGAGAGAGAGACAGAGTTAACGTTTCGAGTCCATATGACTTCTTCAGAGCTATGAGAAAATCTGTTTCTCTCTCTCCAGAGATGCTGTCAGGCCTGCTGACCTTTTCCAGCATTTTCTGTTTTTATTTCAGATTTCCAGCATCTGCAGTATTTTGTTTTTAACTCATCTGAATCAAGTGGTTTTCATTTTTAATTTTCATTTTTGATACTGCACTATGCTCGAATGATTATCTTGTACGGTACATATGATTCACTAGTTGATTGTTATCATTTTTTTAAGAAATGGGAGTGGTGTCCCAGAACTATAGATCATTGCAAGTAATGTTGAAGAGTTGTGCCAATTGCCTGAGTAAACAGCCCTTTCCCCTAACCGTTTATCTGGTGCTGTTCTGCAAGCTTATCTACAGCTTTCTACTTATTTGGGACAGCACTATCTCCAATCTCTTTTGGCTAAATTTCTGTCAGGGTGTGACTTGATTAGACTATGATTAGGCACTGGATATTTGAGTTTATACAGCATTGCTGCAACTGTACAGTTGTGGTGATGCTTCAAAATCTTACCCTTTATTCTATTTCATTCTATTCACTAACACTGGGACAGACCTCAATTGCAATACTCATCTTTCATTTATATTCTGCTTCCTTCACCAGACAATTCTACAGCAGCTTATTATATAAAGCCTTTCACAAGACTCTTGAAAAAGAGCTGTGTTTCTTTTTCCTTTTTTGTCCATTGCCCTGTGGCTATTGTTGAATAGGAACAATTCTCAGGGCAACACAAAACACAGATGAACAATCCATTCGCAGTTTCTAAAAGAATTTCATTGTGTGTGAATGTCTAATGTTGCAGAAAAAAGTTACCAGAGAAAATATGGACTTTCAGTTTGTCTCTTAAGATTGTGTTCTTGCACCAAGCTGAAACACATGATCTCAGTGCAAAGATTTGACTAACAGCTCTGCAGTGAGATCAAGAAACTTGTCTAACGTGCAGGTCAACAAGAGAAATTGTCCGGCACTCCTCAGACTTGTGTTTTTTTTTTCTGTAGATGACAGCCCTGCATCTTGAACTGCACTACACCACAAGTCATTAGATTCTCATCAATTATTGAATTTAGAGTAAAGAAATTATGAGAATGTAATTCAGCTACTGTTTCATTTAACTGAAACTGGATTTCTCATTATTCTAATTGTCTTTTTCTTTTGTCAAAGTAACTATCCTTGTGTTATTATGAACAAAGGTATTTCAAAAATTATTCAGCATGATCTTTTCAAAGAAAACTTCTATGTAAAATCTTTTGATTCTGGATCCAGGCACGTCTGGAGTATCAATCAATAGTACTATACACAGCTGATCTTTTCAGTACATAATGGCCCTGATTTTCTGTTCTCCAGAGGGGTCATACCCTGGAAGATGCGTTGCGGGACCCCTCAGAAGTCCCCAGGCGAGGACTGCACAGGGATTCAACTTCCGCTGGGCAATTACCTTGCACATGGAACCTCTAAGACTCTGATTTAAAGCCAGAGCCTTTGGATGGTTCTGACTCTCTCAGCAGAATAGTTACCCAGGAAAAGTTAGAAGAATTAAAACTAATTCTTACTCCTGGGTAACTATACTGTTGACCATCCCCCCAACCACCCCCCGACTCCCCACTGGACCCCTTTGACTACACCCTCCTGACCCCTCCCCCACCCCCCAATTCATTCTACTCACCTACTTTATACACTGCCGACTCCCACAGCTACTTCGACTACAGCTCCTCACACCCCGCTTCCTGTAAGGACTCCATCCCATTCTCTCAGTTCCTTCGCCTCCGTCGCATCTGTTCTGATGATGCTACCTTCAAAAACAGTTCCTCTGACATGTCCTCCTTCTTCCTTAACCGAGGTTTTCCACCCACGGTCGTTGACAGGGCCCTCAACCGTGTCCGGCCCATCTCCCGCGCATCCACCCTCACGCCTTCTCCTCCCTCCCAGAAACATGATAGGGTCCCCCTTGTCCTCACTTATCACCCCACCAGCCTCCGCATTCAAAGGATCATCCTCTGCCATTTCCGCCAACTCCAGCATGATGCCACCACCAAACACATCTTCCCTTCACCCCCCCGGCGGCATTCCGTAGAGATCGTTCCCTCCGGGACACCCTGGTCCACTTCTCCAACACCCCCTACTCCTCAACCCCCACCTATGGCACCTCCCCATGCCCACGCAAAAGATGCAACACCTGCCCCTTCACTTCCTCTCTCCTCACCGTCCAAGGGCCCAAACACTCCTTTCAAATGAAGCAGCATTTCACTTGCATTTCTCCTAACTTAGTCTACAGCATTCGTTGCTCCCAATGCGGTCTCCTCTACATTGGAGAGACCAAACGTAAACTGGACAACCGCTTTGCAGAGCACCTGCGGTCTGTCCGCAAGAAAGACCCAAACCTCCCTGTCGCTTGCCATTTTAACACTCCACCCTGCTCTCTTGCCCACATGTCTGTCCTTGGCTTGCTGCATTGTTCCAGTGAAGCCCAACGCAAACTGGAGGAACAGCACCTCATCTTCCGACTAGGCACTTTACAGCCTTCCGGACTGAATATTGAATTCAACAACTTTAGATCTTGAACTCCCTCCTCCATCCCCACCCCCTTTCCATTTCTTCCCCCTCCCTTTTGTTTTTTCCAATAATTTATATAGATTTTTCTTTTCCCACCTATTTCCATTATTTTTAAATCTATACCTTTAATGCCCTGTTAGTCTTTCCACCCCACCCCCACTAGAGCTGTACCTTGAGTGTCTTGCCATCCATTCTTAATTAGCACATTCGTTTAGATAATATCACCACCTTCAACACATCTTTGTTCCTTTGTCTGTGACATCTTTTGGTTATCTGCTCCTATCACTGCTTGCTTGTCCCTACAACCACCCCCCCCAACTTCTCTCCCTCCACTGCCGCCCCCCACCTTAAACCAGCTTATATTTCACCCCTCTCCTAATATTACTCAGTTCCGTTGAAGGGTCATGAGGACTCGAAACGTCAATTCTTTTCTTCTCCGCAGATGCTGCCAGACCTGCTGAGTTTTTCCAGGTAATTCTGTTTTTGTACCTTATACACTTCCCATCTCTCCTGTCAAAGTGGCTAGGATATTTAAACCTCCTAGAATATGGCAGCTAATGCTGTTAAAAAAGGGGGGCTTCACTACCCCTGACAATCCTGCACTGCACTAAAGGACTCTGGGAGGAGCTACACTGCACATTCCTCAGCAGGCCCACGTCGGAAGTCCAGGTGTGAAATGTGCAGCTCCAAACTAAGCTGAGTAAAAAGGAACAGAATGGCAATCCAACAGTGATGGCCACTCCATGGAAGATTTGGCTCACTATATTACTATTTACAATTATATCCTAGACATTAATTATCTCTCTTTTGGGAAAAGGAAATCAATGGACTGTTCTTGAACATTTGACAACATATTGTAACTACACTGTACAATTCTGAATGAATACTGGGAGGATTCCATTCGAAAGGGAACATTTACACTTGTGCATAGGTCTTGTGATACCACAAAGACTTTAATTGAATGGATTTATAACTTGATATCTAGTTAAAAAAGTACCACAAAGTGAAGTCACCACAAATCATCAAGTTAAAAACTGGGGTTAGTGATTTATTTTTACAAAAGAAAAACTTTCAATTTAATCATTGAACCATCCAACGTGCCACCAACAATATTTTGAAATAGGCAATCAAATATAATGTGTTGTTTTGATAGAAAGGTCACAAGCCCCACAGCTGAAAATATTATAAACCAAATTAGGTTCTGATGAAAGGTCATTGGCCTGAAACGTTAAGTTATTTTTTCTCTCCACGATGCTGCCAGACTTGCAGAGTATTTCCAGCATTATCTGTTTTTCTTTTATGTTATGTTATATTAGAAAATCATGATATGAGTGGGCAGAGTCAACATGTATTTATGAAAGGGAAATTTTGTGTGTAGTTCTTTGAGACTATAACTAACAGGGTAGCCAAGGGGGATTGAATAGGAATTCAGGTACCTCCAATCTGGCTTTTCGATAAATGGCAATATCTGAAAACCAGGCATTTTTGAAATGGCACACTGTTCTAGTTCCATGGCCTGTTTCAGGTTCAGAGTCTGAATTATTGATCATCCTTCTGCTCAGTTTTTTCCCGGTCTTCTTCCTTAACTTCTGCTGTGCCCAGATTGTCTCTCAAAATGACGGGCTTCCACTTTTTGTTCCCTGTTGTGAAACAGAATCGTTCTCCCAGTCCTCCGGGGAAATCTTTTCCTTGGGCTTTCCTTGGTCTTGGTTCTTCTCCACCAGGCACCAATTAAATGAGAGTGAGTAGATGGTGAGAGAAATGCATGATCACTGGAGAAGGTGGTGTGGATCCGCCAGCCTCAGGGTCATTACTGGCATCTGTGGCACTGCCCTGAGGGAGGGCAATTGGCCCTTGAGACTGCTTCTTCATTTGCAGTTCGACACTTCCGACAAGGTAGGGAAATACTTATCTTCAGATTAACCTAGATCCTAACCTCTTTAGTATTTGCTTCAGGGTCTTTGTTATATTCAGGCACTGTACAAGTTCGACGTCCAAAATCCAGGAAAATCCGAAATCTGGCATGGCCTCGGTCCTAAGTGCCAGATTTGGGATACTGTACCTGTACTACTTTTGGATTTTCGGAAAGCTTTTAATAAGATGTCACAAAAGAAGCTATTACACAAAATTTGGACTCATGGTAATATAAGGACTCATGGCACTGTGGGTATACATTAGCAAGGGCTGAAGATTTGGTTCACGAACAGAAACCAGAGAATAGTAATAAACAGGTTGCTTTTGGGTTGGCAGGCTGATTTGCAATGACTTAAGTCAATGGCTTGGGTGAGGGGACCAAGTGTGATATACATAATTTTGTTGATGATACAAAACTAGGTGGAAAAGTATGCTGTGTGGGGGACACAAGGAGGATGCAAAGGGATAAAGATAGGTTAAATAAGTGGGCAAGAGCATGGCAGATGGAATATAATGTGCAGAAACATTAAGTTATCCATTTTGGAAGGAAAAATAAAAAAATAGAATATTTTTTAAATGGTGAGGGACTGGAAAAAGTTGGTATTCAGAAGGACGCAAGGTCCTTGTCGATGAATAACAGCTGGTTAACATGCAGGTACAGCAAGCAATTAAGAAAGCAAAAAAGTATATTAGCCTTTATTATAAAGAGACTGGAGTAGTATAAGAGTAAAGAAGTAGTACTCCAATTGTGTACTCCAAGTGTGCAATTTTAGTCTCCTTACCCATGAAGGATGTGCTAGACTTAGAGAGAGAGCAACAAAGATTCATTGCACTGCTTCCTGGAATCAAGATTTGTCCTAAGAGCAGAGATTGATTTGAGATTGATATCCCTTCGAGTTTAGGAGAGTGGTGGGCCCAGATTGTCATTCCTGAGGTGGATGAATAGAGCAAGGAAATCTCCTGCTCGCCACACCCACCTCAGGAAAAACTGTCCCAAATGGCAGGATCTTCATTGTGGGGGTGGGTGCAGGATGGAGTCAAACCTTCCACCTCCAGAGTGAGATCAGAGGTAGACACAGGGGCTACTGTGTGCCAAGGCAGACTGATTAAAAGGCCCACCTCAGTATTCTGGGACTTTGTCCCAGTTCTTTTCTTAAACATTAAGCTATCTAGGTCTCACTCCTCATACCCAATCACCTGCTCCCATGCCCATATATGCCAATTTATAGCAAATTATGACCCCACCTACCCATATGTCCACTTTTTGCCCCCATGCCCATACATGCCAACCCAAGCACCCCACCCACCTTCATGGCCCCTTATTGCCCCATGCCAACTTAGTGCCAACTCATGCCTCCCATATTTAGCCCTTACACCTTCCATGCCAACTCACCCAATATCCACCATGGGCAGACCTCAGGAGCCATGCTGAGATGAAATAAAGTTCTAAATATCTATTATAGGCTTCACTATATTAAAAGAAAACACCCTCAATCATAAAAGCCCATTCAATACGTTTAAATACCCTCAAATACTTAATCCCTTATAAAAAGAAATAGATGTATTCATAACCCCATATCAAAGACAACTAATCCTTTAATAACGTCTTTGAGTTATCAATCAAACTGTGAACTTACAGCCCCCACTTTGATAATGATAGTTTGTGGAAAGCAGTCAAGCAATAATAATGCCATGATGATAGCACTTCTTTATGTCAACAAACTGTTATTGAAACTCCAAGCATTGATGTTTTACAACTTAGACACAGGCATTTTTAAAGGACAGGCTATTGAAATAACTTGAATAACTTCAGAAGCATTTATGACTACTCCAAAAAATCGTTACTGACACATTGCGGGCTAATGCCCTCGCTGCAGCAAAAATGCTATCTGTTTAAACTCACCACTGGGTTCAAACGGCCTGCTGAGTTTGGGCTTCCCTCATGTGTGAGTCACATTCTGGCTCATGTTCTCTTCCCCCCTCCCCTGTGAAAATAGGATCTGTTGGGAATGGCAGTGGGCCTTCCAGGTCCGGATCCCACTCTCCATTTTTAAAGTCTCCTGAGTTTCCATCATTCTGCAAAAATCTAGGCCATGATCTCATTGAACTATTCGCAATTCTTAAGGGGCTTAACAGGGTAGATGCTGGGAGAATGTTTATCCTGGCTGCGGAGTCTAAAACTAGCGGTCATAGTCAGAACAAGGAGTTAACCATTTAGGACTGAGATGAGAAGAAAGTTCTTCAACAAATCAAAGGTTGTGTAACCTTGGAATACTTTGTCCCAGATGCTAAAGCTGCTCAGTCATTGATTACATTCAAGCCAGATCAACAGGCTTTTGGATACGAAGGAAATGAAGGGATATGGGGACAGGGTGAGAAATTGAATTTAAGGTAGTCAACCCCTAACCACAATCTTACTGAATGATGGAGCAGGCACAAAGCACTGAATGACCTAGTTCTACTTCTATCACTGGAAAATAGGGAGTTAAGGGAAGTTGCTTTACGTTTTTAGGATTCTGAAAGGAATTGCAAGCATAGATAGAAAGATCTATTTTTCTGGGACTATAATCATGCAGTAGAGGGTAGACATTTTCAACTCTTCCACAAAAAGCAATAGATTAATCATTTTAAAATCTGAGATCAATAGACCTTTGCTAGCCAACAGTATTGTGGAATATAGAACCAAGATGATGATTTAGGCACAGACCACATATTATCCCATTGAATAGAACAAGCTCAAGAGTCTGAATGGCTTTCTCGTATTCCTTTGTTCCAACAATAACTCTCCTTCAAAAGTACTGAATTTGCTGTGAAGTCCTTTGGGGTGTCCTGAGGTCTCAATTTTCTTTTATTCATTCATGGGATGTGGACGCCGCTGGCTAGGCCAGTGTTTTTTTTGCCCATCTCTAATTGCCCTCGAGAAGGTAGTGGTGAGCTGCCTTTTTAACCACTGAAGTCCATGTGGTGTAGGTACACTCACAGTGCTATTAGGGAGGGAGTTCCAGGATTTTGATCCAGCAACAGTGAAGGAACAGCAATATATTTCCAGGTCAGGATGATGAGTGGCTTGGAGGGGAACTTTCAGGTATCGGTGTTCCCATGTGTCTGCTGCCCTTGTCCTCCTAGATGGTAGTGGTTGTGGGTTTGGAAGGTGCTGCCTAAGGAGCCTTGGTGAGTTCCTGCAGTGCATCTCGTAGATGGTACACACTGCTGCCACTGTGTGTTGGTGGTGGAGGGAGTGAATGTTTGTGGATGGGGTGCCAATCAAGCAGGCTGCTTTGTCCTGGATGGTGTCAAGCTTATCAAGCATCGTTGGAGCTGCACTCATCCAGGCAAGTGGAGAGTATTCCATCACACTCCTGACTTGTGCCCTGTAGATGGTGGACAGGCTTTGGGGTGTCAGGAGGTGAGTTACTCATTGTACTACTCCTAGCCTTTGACCTGCTCTTGTAGCCACCGTATTTATATGACTAGTCCAGTTCAGTTTCTGGTCAATGGTAACCCCCAGGATGTTGATAGTGGGGTATTCAGTGATAGTAATGCCACTGAATGTCAAGGAGTGATGGTTAGATTCTCCCTTGTTGGAGATGGTCATTGTCTGGCACTTGTGTGGCACAAATGCTACTTGCCACTTGTCAGCCCAAGCCTATATATTCTCCAGGTTTTGTTGCATTTGGACATGGACGGCTTCAGTATCTGAGGAGTCGCAAATGTTGTTCAATCATTGTGCAATCATCAGCGAACACCCCCACTTCTGACCTTATGATGGAAGGAAGGCCATTGATGTATCAGATGAAGATGATTGGGCCTAAGACACTACCCTGAGGAACTCCTGCAGCGATGTCCTGGAACTGAGATGATTAACCTCTAACAACTACAACCATCTTCCTTTGTGCTCGGAAACTATAGGCCAGTTAATTTGATGTCTTTCATGGAGAAGGTGTTAGTGTCGATCATTTAAGAGGTTATACCTGGGCACTTAGAAAAGCTCAAGGTAATCGAGAAGAGTCAGCATGATTTTATGAAAGGGAAATCATGTTTAAACAATTTATTGAGTTATTTGAAGGAGTAGCACGTGCAATGGAAAGAGGGGAGCCTGTAGACGTGCTACACTTGGATTTCCAGAAAGCATTTGATAAGGCGCCAAAGGTTATTGCGGAAAATAAAAGCTCATGGTGAAAGGGGTAACATATTGGCATGGAGAGAAGATTGACTGGCTGGCAGAAAACAGAGTATGCATAAATAAGGCTTTGACCAATTGGAAGGATGAGACAAGTGGAGTCCCACAGGGGTCTGTGCTGGGGCCTCAAATTTTTACAATTTACATCAATGACTTAGGTGAGGGGAGCAAAGGCATGGCAGCTAAATTTGCAGATGACACAAAGATAGGGAGGAATTGCAAACAAGACATAAGGAGTTTGCAGATGGATATAGATAGGTTGAGTGAGTGGGCAAAAATCTGACAGATGAAGTATAATGTGGGAAAATGTGAAGTTGTTCACTTTGGCAGGAAGAATAAAAAAGCTGAGTATTACTTAAACAGAGAACGACTGCAGAATTCCAAGGTGCAGAGGGATCTATGTATTCTCATGAATGAGTCATAAAATGTTAGTATACAGGTATGCATATAATCAAGAAGGCAAATAGAATGCTATTCTTTATTATGAGAGGAATTGAACATAAAAGTTAGGATGTTATGCTTCAGTTATACAGAGCATCAGTGAGACCGCATCTGGAATACTGTGTGCAGTTTTGATCTCCTTATTTAGGGGAGGATGTAAATGCACTGGAGGCGGTTCAGAGGAGGTTTACTAGATTGATACCTGGAATGAGCGGGTTGTCTTATGAGGAAAGGTTGGACAAGCTGGGCTTGTTTCCACTGGAGTTTAGAAGAGTGAGAGGTGACTTGATCGAAGTATATAAGATTCTGAACAGCCTTGACAAGGTGGACGTGGAAAGGATGTTCCCTCTTGTGGGTGAGTCCAGAACTAGGGGGCACGGTTTTAAAATTAGGGAACGCCCTTTTAAGACAGAGATGAGGACAATTTTTTTCTGTCAGAGGGTTGAGCGGTTTTGGAACTCTCTGCCTCAGAAGGCGGTAGAAGCGGGATCATTGAATATTTTTAAGGCAGAGGTAGATAGATTCTTGTTAAGCAAGGGAATGAAAGGTTATCAGGGGTAGATGGGAATGTGGAATTCTAAATACAAATAGATCAGGCATGATCTTATTGAATGGAAGTGCAGGCTCGAGGGGTCAAATGGCCTTCTTCTGCCCCTATTTTGTATTTTTGTATGGTTCCAACCAGCGGAGAGCTTTCCCCTGATTCCCATTGAATCCAGTTTTGCTAGGGCTCCTTGATGCCACACTCGGCCAAATGCGGCCTTGATGTCAAGGGCAGTCATTCTCACCTCACCTCTGGAGTTCAGCTCTTCTGCCCAGATTTGAACCAAGATTGTAATGAGGTCAGGAGTTGAATGGCTCTGGCGAAACCCAAACTGAGAGTCAGTGAGCAGGTTATTGCTGAGCAAGTGCCGCTTGATAGCACTGTTGATGACCTCTTCCATCACTTTACTACAATCGAAAATAGACTGATGGGGTGGTAATTGGCTTGGTTAGACTTGTCCTGCTTTTTACGTACAGGACAGAATTGGGCAATTTTCCACATTGCCGGCTAAATGCCAGAGTTGTAGCTGTACTGGAACAGCTTGGATAGGGGCACAGCAAGTTCTGGGGCAAAAAGTCTTCAGTACTACTGCCGGAATATTGTCAGGGCCCATAGCCTTTGCAGTATTGAATGCCTACAGCCATTTCTTGGTATCACGTGGAGTGAATCGAATTGGCTGAAGACTGGCATCTGTGATGCTGGGGACCTCCAGAGGAGGCCGAGCTGGATCATCCCACTTGACATTTCTGGCTGAAGATTGTTGCAAATGTTCAGCATTATTTTTTTATTCATTCATGGGATGTGGGCTTCACTGTCTGGGCCAACATTTATTGCCCATCCCTAGTTGCCCTTGAGAAGGTGATGGTGAGCTGCCTTCTTGAACCGCTGCAGTCCATGTGGTCTGGGTACACCCACCGTGCTGTTAGGAAGGGAGTTTCAGGATTTTGACCCAACAACAATGAAGGAACAGCGATATATTTCCAAGTCAGATGGTGAGTGACTTGGAGGGGAACTTCTAGGTGGTGGTGTTCCCATCTATCTGCTGCCTTTGCTTTTCTAGATGGTAGTGGTCGTGGGTTTGGAAAGTGCTGTCGAAGGAGCCTTGGTGAATTCCTGCAGTGCATCTTGTAGATGGTACAAACTGCTGCTACTGTGTGTCGGTGGTGGATGGAGTGAATGTTTGTGGATGTGGTGCCAATGAAGTGGGCTGCTTTGTCGTGGATAGTGTCAAGCTTCTTGAGTGTTGTGGGAGCTGCATTGATCCAGGTAAGTGGGGAGTATTCCATCACACTCCTGACTTGAGCCTTGTAGATGGTGGACAGGCTTTGGGGAGTCAGGAGGTGGGTTACTCATCGCACAGTTCCTAGCCTCTGACCTGCTCTTGTAGCCATGGTGTTTCTATGGCTAGTCCAGTTCAGTTTCTGATCAATGGTAACCCCCAAGATGTTGATAGTGGGGGAATTCAGTGATGGTAATGCCATTGAATATCAAGGGGCAATGATTGGATTCTCTCTTGTTGGAGATGGTCATTGCCTGACACCTGTGTGGTGCGAATTTTACTTGCCATTTGTCAGCCCAAGCCTAGATATTGTCCAGGTCTTGTTGCATTTGGACATGGACTGCTTCAGTATCTGAGGAGTCGCAAATGGTGCTGAACATTGTGCAATCATCAGCAAACATCCCCACTTCTGACCTTATGTTGGAAGGAAGGACATTGATGAAGCAGCTGAAGATGGCTGGGCCAAAAACACTACCCTGCAATGATGCCCTAGGGCTGAGATGACTGACCTCCCACAGCCACAACCATTTTCCTTTGTGCTAGGCATGACTCCAACCAGCGGAGAGCTTTCCCTCTGATTCCCATTGACTCCAGTTTTGCTACGGCTCATTGATGCCACACTTGGTCAAATGCTGCCTTGATATCAAGGACAGTCACTCTCACTTCACCTCGGGTGTTCAGCTCTTTTGTTCATGTTTGAACCAAGGCTGTAATGAGGTCAGGAGCTGAGTGGCCCCGGCAGAACCCAAACTGGGCATCAGTGAGCAGGTTATTGCTAAGCAAGTGCCGCTTGGTAGCACTGTTGATGACCCCTTCCGTTACTTTTCTGATGATCAAGAGTAGACTGATTGGGCAGTAATTGGCCGGGTTGGATTTGTCCTGCTTTTTGTGTACAGGACATACCTGGGCAATTTTCCACATAGCCGGGTAGATGCCAGTGTTGTAGCTGTATTGGAAGAACTTGGCTAGGGGCGTGACAAGTTCTGGAACACAAGTCTTCAGTACTATTGCCGGAATATTGTCAGGGCCCATAGCTTTTGCCATATCCAGTGACTTCAGCCATTTCTTGATATCACGTGGAGTGAATCGAATTGGCTGAAGACTGGCATCTGTGATGCTAGGGACCTTCAGCACGTCTGGCTGAAGCTTGTAGCAAATGCTTCAGCCTTAGCTTTTGCACTTACGTGCTGGGCTCCTCCATCATAGAGGATGGGGATGTTCGTGGAGCCTCCTCCTCAACTCCAGTGAGTTGTTTAATTGTCCACCACCAATCGTGATTCAATGTGGCAGGACTGCAGAGCTTAGAACTGATCGATTGGTTGTGGGATTGCTTAGCCCTGCCTATCACTTGCTGCTTATGCTGTTTGGCATGCAAGTAGTCCCGTGTTATAGCTTCACCAGGTTGACACCTCATTTTTAGGTATGCCTGGTGCTGCTCCTGGCATGCCCTCCTGCACTCTTCATTGAGCCAGGGTTGATCCCCTGGCTTGGCGGTAATGGTAAGAGAGGGGGATATATCGGGCCTTCAGGTTATAGATTGTGATTGAGTACAATACTGCTGCTGCTAACGGCCTACAGTGCCTCATGGTTTCCCAGTCTTGAGTTGCTAGATGTTCAAAATCTATCCCATTTTGAACTTTTGAGTTTCATTCTGCAAAATTCATGAATACATAGAAATTGCAAATCAGGTGTACAAATATAGTCCTCCAGATATATTTTTATTTATTTTATCTAGTTCATCATTGCTCCTTCAACAAAGTCCCGAAGATTTATATTGTAAGTATGTCAGTGTAAGCTATCTAATAGAGATCAACAGGTAGGAAATAAGATAAAAGCCACTTCCTGTCAGTTAGACATGCAGCATGCATGCATTATCACAGCATTAATTGGGCGGGTGTTGTGTATATGTTCTGAATTTTAATGAATATCCAACATGAATCTGTTTAATCTTGTGCGTTCTGTTTTTACAATCCAGAACATCACTTTTTTGTGACAAGATTCATTTTCTTACCAATTTCTTCCTCCTCCTCTTCTCCTTCATTCTTTGCTAGAATATAATTTCATGACTACCAGTCACCATGCTGTATCGCAGCAATGTGTGATATTTGATAGCATGAGTCAGCAAAATATTTAACCACAGGGTGCATGAAAGCCAAGTGCAATCTGTTCTCACCAGCAGTCCTCACTGAAGGTACCGAATGGCAATCTTGAGAAGGAACCTACAGAACTTTGAAACAAACATGCAAGATAGCAAGACTGAAGTAACCTGCCAAGCTGAGCTGTCCAACAGTTCCCTATTCCACGTAATTTCGCTCAAACTGTTATAAATACAGAGAATGTTAGCATTGTGGTTATGTTACTGGATAAGTAATCCAGAGAACACAATATCCAATCCCATCGACTGAATTTGAGAATTTCCATTTGGGTTTAATACATACCTAGAAATAAAAAGCAAGATAACAGTGAAAGTAACCATAACACTTACATGAGTGCCCAAATTCAACTGATTCAAAGATAACCTTTAGGAAAGGAGATATGTTATCCAATCTGCCATACTTGACTTCAAGCCCACATCAACATGACTGACTCTGAATTGCACTCTGTAGTGGTCAAGAAAGGCACAAAGTTGTTTCAAACTGTTAACAGTAGAAAAAGGCACACCACTAGCTATAGATGGAAAATTAATGTCAGTCTTGGCATTGATGTCCACATGACAAGAATGAATTAAAATAAAAACTAGACCACTTGAAACGTCTTTAGAAAATCTTATATAGGAACAGGAGTAGACCATTTAGCTCCTTAAATCTGTTCTGTCATTCAATGAGGTCATGGCTGAACTGTAACCAAACTCCATAATACCTGTCTTTACCCCATACTTTTGATTAACAAAAATCTATCAATTACAGATTTAAAATTTACAATTGATCTAATATCAATTGGCATTTGTGGCAGATAGTTCCAAACTTCTCTCACCCTTTGCATGAAGAAGTGTTTCCTAACTTCACTCCGGAAAGGTCTGACTCTAATTTTTAGATTATAGCCCTTAGCCATAGGCTCCAAAACCAGCAGAAATAGTTTCCCTCTATCCACCCTATCTATTCCCCTTAATAACTTGAAAATTTTGATAATATTAGCTCTTAAAACTTCTAAATTCCGGGGGACCCAATCCTAGTCTATGTAATCTCTCCTCATTATTTAACCACTGGAGTCCAGATATCATTCCAGTAAACCAGGTGTGTCCAATCCGCAGGCCAGAACAATTGTTGAAAATGCTAGTAAGGGGCTCAGTGCCTTTGAAGATTCCTTCAGGGACCTGCTCCTCCAATCACAGTCTGTTTTTCTCCTCCATTTGCTGCTGATAGGTTCATTATTGTTCCACAAGAGAGACCGCTCATTTACTTAGCTGAAGGTTTCTTCTATGAAAAACTGGGACAACTTCTTGATGTGCAGGCGCTTCTGCAGCGATACACTCTGCGTCATTGTCTATATCCTGCTCTAAGTTTCATTATTGCATGACCATTTCCACCTCCAACCCTTAGGGCTATGCCACTTTGAATTGCTAACCGGTACGGAGACAATGGTGATCTTGGTAACTCTGGTGGAATACTACAACATGTGCCTTGTAAGATCATGGGATAACTTTAAAATTTCAAGAGCACGCTCTGTTAAGGATTCTGGTAACTGGATAGGCTTCATGACTAATGGCTGGCACAAGCATGTCACCTGCGAGGACTGAAGAGAAAATTTGGCTCTGCAGGGAGACCTATTTGCAGTTTTTCCATATAAAGCTAGAAGGGGCATTAAAAGGCAGCAATTGGGAAGGGATATCTTCTAATTGCAGTACGATTCTTTTAAACTGACAATTCTTTTCCACAGTATACATGAGAACTGATGTCCAAGCCCATATCATGCGATAGAATGACAGAAAGAGCAAAACAACTTGCAAGCAATAAGTTTGCTGGTCTTTCATGCTGATGTTAATTGGATGAGCTCAGTTCAGTGTGGAAAAACACATAAATCTTTAGCTGCCCTATTTGAATGCTTAACAAAGCTCTTGCACATATTGTCTACGACAGAGAGCACTTCAGAAGACAATCAGGTCAAAACATGTTTGCACAAAGTGGGTAGGAAGCCAATGAGATCCTTAAGCTGTGATTTTCTTCCCTGGACCTCAGAATTATGGAATCCTTTCATTTAAATTTTCTCCTTTTGCTGAAATATCCAAATCCTCATATAACCTTTCATCGAATAAAAGAAAAGAAAACATTTAAGGGATGTGGGCTGGCAAGGCGAGCATTTATTGAATGCAACTGGGTGTCTTGCTAGGCCTTTTCAGAGGACAGTTAAGAGTCAACAAGATTGCTAAAGCTCTGAAGTCACATATAGGACAGCAAATTTCCTCTCCTAAAGTGAACCAGATGGGTCACCATTGCTGAAACTACCTTTAAATTCCAGATTTATTTAATTAACTGAACTCAAATTCCCTATTGTAGTGGTGGAATTTGAACTTACGTCTCTGTGGATCACTGATGTGAACCTCTGCATTAGTCAACCAGTAATATAACCACTATGCTCCTGTACCCCATCTCATGCAATCCATACTTCAGCAGGGCATATACTTACAAGTGTCTTCCATTCCATTCATTTCTCCCTCTTACACAGTCTTCAATAAATTCCACTGCTACTTATCAATGCCATTAAGTAGAATGCACCTAACACCAATCTTCTCCTGGGACTGTTCCTTCAATTGCATACATTCAAGCCAAAGCAATCACCCTAACTATGAAGCATGTAAATATCTTAACGCCCAGTGGGCTGTCTGCTGATCCCTGGATATAACTGGAGATTAACATAATCGCAATCACTCACTTTCTACTTGCAGAGGATGATCCTTTACAAAGGAGGAAACAAATGCACATAGGGTGATCTTTCATGTATAAACACAGAGGAAGAAGTCATGTAAATTCTATGAAGAAAGGGTCTGGTGGGGAAGGGGAATGTGGTGGGGGAGTCCCTAAAAATGAACGAAAGAGCAGAATTTACATCAGCATAGAGTTTGCCTCAAAACTTTCATCTGCCCTTTTTCTCATACTATTCTTGCATTCATTTGTTGGCAATAAATGAGATATATCTGCCCATTGTATTCTGCCCTATAGGAGGTTCTATCTCAAGTAGTACATATGAGATTCTTCAGCTGCTTACTATGGAAGAGTAGATGAGATGGTTTCCTCTTGCTGTCCTCTCAGTTTTTATCTTCAGGAGTATCTTCTTTAGTTGGGCTATAGCCAAAACTAAACAGTCCCATCTACACTAAATGATGGGGGGTGGTAGAACACCAGCCAGCACCCATTGGATGCAAGTAACCTCACTGAATGCCAATCCAGAATTCAAAGTTGTTTGTCTGGTCTCCACTCATCAGGGCTGCCTGGAGTGGGAGCCAAATCCAACCCTTCTGACCAGAGGCAGGAATTCAACTACTGAGACAGTGGTCACTCCATCTGGATGCCAAGTATTTACAAACCACACTTTAGTCTCTACTTGCTGGGGCAACAAAGCACACACTGAAGCATTTTATCATGGCACACCCTCTTCTGAAAGCTATTTGTAAAGGCTTGACCATTATAGCATCTCCCTTTCTTCTTGCTCTCTTAAGTATGCCAAAGGAACTAAACCAGGCCTGAGTAACCCAAGGTACTTTACAATGAATACCATCATTCACTCTACTCCTCTCTAGCATCAACCATGTAACATCTGTTATGACCGATGCAGTTGGTAAAGCGGAGTTATTTGAAAATCCCAGGGGGAAACTTTAAACAACTGTCATGACCCATAATTTTAAGTGGTATGTTTGAGATGCGACTCTAAATTCAGGAATCAGACCACCAGTTCTTGAGGCTTTACATTAAACTAAATGAAATATTTTATTAATTTTACACAGGTTAAAATATATATATATATATATATATATATATATAAACAAATTCCCAAACTAATCTCCATTAAGGCAACAGCAACCCATAAACTTAACCAAACACCAGGCAAAGCATTTTCACCATATGAATTCAAAATGAGGTTCTTTTACTTGGTTCCTGTGGAGCCAGTTGGAGGCTTGCAGCTGCCTTTTGATCTCACATTGCCTCTGCTCTGCACTCCCAAAAACTACTGAAGTTATACCTTCCAGCCCCCTTGAATGTTAATTCTCATTGTATCAACAATTTCTGAACTAAACCTGTCTAACAATAAAACCCCTTTCATAGTACCAATTTTATTAGTAATATGAACATATTGCTTAGTAGCTGCTAGAAAGGCATCCCTTTTCACCCCACTTCTTGAATGCTCTATTCAAAAAATGCAAATGCACGCCATCTCTCTTACATATCAAAACTAGTACCCATCAAAGCACCCAGACTAGTTGACTTTAATCCAATTAAGACACACGCGCAAACTAAACCCCTATTTTAAAAGAAAAATATTTTCCAAAATATTATATACATTAATAGCTTCATGACACATCTACCAAGGATAATTTAAGAAAAATCATTGAAGTGAATCCACTGAGTGAGACACAAAGCAATGAATATACACAATGAATATACAAATAAGCTTGAGCAGAAACATTTTTCAAAACAATCACCGATAGGTGCAAAACAGACTCTTAGCCGTTGTCTTCAGAGTCCATTATTTCACTGTTAGGATGAGTTAGCCTGAGGATCTGGAACTCTCAGATCTTGCATTCGAATGAGGAATGTTTTCTAATGAAGTATATGGATATGGACAATAACGTTGCAGACAGGAGTTCACAGGTAGGAGTTCACCAGCTGATTCTATGATGCTTTTGCAACATTGCAGTACACAATGGAGCATGTGGCAAATCCAAGAATATCTGGAGCCTCCTCCACATAGTAAAGGTTACAAGGCCAGTCAGTTATTATCCTATGACTGTCGTGAGTGCTGCCCATAGAAGCCAACAGTTCCAGAGTCAATCAGGCTATCTATTTCACCAGACTACCTTTGCCAATTTGATTTGCGCAGTCTGCATGAAGATTTATGTCCCCCATAATTAAGACATTGCCTTTGTTCCAAATTCCAATTATTTCTTGCTTTGTGTTCTGTCCGATAATATAACCCCTGGTCAGGGCCTATAAACTATTCCTTTGTTATTCCTAATCACCACCCCGACTGATTTTACTTCCTGATCTTTTGAGCTAGATCCTTTCTGACTATTATCTTTATGCAATCCTCTATTATCAATTAATGATAATGACAAGACAGGCAGGGCATGAACCAGAGGTATAGATGTAATGGATAGTGATGTGATATCATTGCTCAATCCAACAGTTTATCTAGCTACCACCACTTTTAAAAGCTACATGTCACAAAAAGCATAGGGTCTGGTCACACATACAGTTTCAGCAATGACAAAACTTGCAGGTAATTCATCTCTGGAATTGACAGCCAGAAGACAAGAGCCACCTCAATTTGAGATGGGTATGGACAGACAGCAGTCACTCAGTCACTTTACATACACCTGCTTCTTAGGTGATACTTAGACTAGGCATTAAATTAGAGAAAGTCTGAAAGAAGGAAATATGGAACACTTGCACACATGGCATGGTTTGGCAAATATCTGGTTGCACAAGTTTTGTGGCAGATTATTACAGCAAAGTGTTTTGAAACACATTTCCTATGGTGGTAATAATACAAGATTTATAAGTTTTCTGAACTATTTAAGACACTGCATGTAATCCATTTTGTGGAGGTGTTTGTAAGCAGAACAGTTAATTAAATGGAACATTGCACATTTAAAGGAAAATCTTCCATATGTTTCTCAGAGCTAGCATCAGATTTTAGAGTCACAGAGGTCTACGGCACAAAAAAGGCCCTTCGGCCCATCGAGTCAAACAAGTACCTAACTATTCTAATCCCATTTTTCAGCACTAGGCCCATAGCCTTGTATGCCATGGCATAGCAAGTGCACATCCAAATACTTCTTAAATGTTATGAGGGTTTCTGCCTCTGCCACCCTTTCAGGCAGTGAGTTCCAGATTCCCACCACCCTCTGGGTGAAAAAATTCTTCCTCACATCCCCTCTAAACCTTCTGCCCCTTACCTTAAATCTATGCCCCCTGACTATTGATCCCTCCACCAAGGGGAAAAGTTCCTTCCTCTCTACCCTATCTATGCCCCTCATAATTTTACACACCTTAATCATGTCCCCCCTCAATCTCCTCTGCTCCAGGGAAAATAACCCCAGTCTATCCAATCTCTCCTCATAACTAAAACTCTCCAGCCCAGGCAACATCCTGGTAAATTTCCTCTGCACTCTCTCGAGTGCATTCACATCCTTCCTAAAATGCGGATTCCAGAAATGCATGCAATACTCTAGCTGTGGCCTAACCAGCGTTTTATACAGTTCCAGCATAACCTCCCTGCTCTTATATTCTATGCCTCGGTTAATAAAGGCAAGTATCCCATATGCCTTCTTAACCACCACATCTACCTGTTCCGCTACCTTAAGTGACCGGTGGACCTGCACACCAAGATCTCTCTGATCCTCGGTACTTCCCAGGATCCTACCATTCATCGTGTATTCCCGTGCCTTGTTTGTCCTGCCCAAGTGCATCACCTCACACTTACCCAGATTAAATTCCATTTGCCACTGATCAGCCCATCTGACCAGCCCATCTATATCCTCCTATAATCTGAGGCTATCCTCCTCACTATTTACCGCCCCACCAATTTTCGTGTCATCCGCGAACTTACTGATCAACCCTCCTACATTCAAGTCTAAATCATTTAAATATACCACAAACAGCAAGGTACCCAACACCGATCCCTGTGGAACCCCACTGAACGCAGGCATCCAGTCTCAAAAACACCCCTCGACCATCACCCTCTGCTTACTGCCATTTGACCAATTCTGAATCCAATTTGCCAAATTGCCTTGGATCCCATGGGCTCTTACCTTCGTCATCAGTCTCCCATGCAGGATTTTATCAAAAGCCACGCTGAAGTCCAAGTAGACCACATCAAATGCATTGCCCTCATCTATACACCTGGTCACCTCTTCGGAAAATTCAATCAAATTGGGCAGACATAAGCCCCTTAACAAAACCATGCTGACTGTCCTTGATTAATCCCTGCCTCTCCAAGTGTAGATTAGTTTTGTCCCTCAGAATTGGTTCCAAAAGTTTCCCCAGCACTGATGTTAGACTGACTGGTCTGTAGTTCCCTGGTTTATCCCTTCCTCCCTTCTTGAATAACGGTACCACAATGTCCTCCAGTCCTCTGGCACCTCTCCTGTAGCCAGAGAGGTGTTGAAAATTATTGCCAGCGCCTCTACTTTCTCATCCCTTGCCTCACTAAACAGCCTGGGATATTTTTGCCTGCAGCCTCAACTACTTCCTCCTGCTCCTCACTATAATGTCTCTTTACAGAGTGAAATCATGCTGCTCTTGCAGAAATCTTTGCTGGCCTGTATAGCAGATGGCCTCTAAATCTGTTAGAGCACCTAAAGGGCTGCTTCAGCAAGTAAATTATATTGGTAGATCCATGCACTCCACACAACAGTGTTCAGCAAATATACTGGGATATTGCTCCACAGGATTGCCTGAATTTCCTAAAAGACTTGATGAAAATTCGAGTGAGCCACCTAAAGCAAAGGCATTGTGACAATTATCTGGGGAGTGAGCAATGACTTTCATAATCCAGTAATTTGCATTATCTAGTACTAATTCATTTCAGAAGTGGCAGTCTGCAATAGAGCACATGGGTACAATCAGTTACCCTCTTGAGATGCCCTGCTATTTGCTAGGATTGCAGAACCTGTTCATGCCGCTGTTGGTAATTTGATAAAGTTAATATATTGTCATATGAACATCACTTGCTGTGTACAATTATGAACGATAATGTTAGTGGTATCTTGGATTGGTCCAGAAGTATAACTGATGAGAGGTGTCCTGATCTTCACAGCCACTGGCAGTACTGTGCCTGAAGATAACTTTAGCTGACTGGCTAAATAGGCTATGAGGACAGGAATATAAGCTTCAAATAAATGCCCCTTCTAATTTGGACTGAGGTTTCCTGAAGCCATCAAATCCTTAACCAGAAATGGATATGATGCCAGCAAGGGATGAACCAATCCCAGCCAACAAGTCACCCATGCAAGATTGAAAAACTGTAGCTACTCAAAAGACTTCAATGTATTAATTTGAAAGATAATCGTAATGTGCAATCTATTGTAATCTATCGTTTTTTGTACTATGACCTGAGAAAGCAAGTATTTTGTACTAAGTAACACATTTTTTAACATTGTTTGCGAAAATTTAGCAGTAGCATTGCCCCTTATGCAATGATTTCTTCCCCCAAAACATCTCCCATCCTCCATATCCACCTGTCCCCTCCATCCCCATGCCCCAACCCCTCCCATCCATCCCATTAGCCTCCCCGCTTCCCTCCCAGCCCCTGCCCTTCTACCCCTACCCCCATTCCCACCCATCCCCCTCCCCTTGCCCCCTCACCCAACCCACTACCCACACCTCCTTCCCCATCTCTCTCCCCCTCCCCCATATCCCTCCCCATCCTCTCTCCCCACAACCAGCATATCCCTCCCCATCCACCCTCAACCCCATAACCATACCCCATTCTCCCTCACCCCCCATTCTCCCATACCCCTCCCCATCATCCCTCACCCCCATACCCCTCCGCATCCTCCCTCATGCCCCATCCCCATACAAACCTCCCCCATGCGCCTCCCCATCCTCCATCAACACCATACCCCACCCCATCATCCCTAAACACCCATACACCTCCCCATCCTCCCTCAGCCCACCCATACGCCTTCCCCATCCACTCTCACCCCTCCCCATCCTCCCATCACCCTCATCTTCCCATCGCCCCCATCTCGCCCTCATCCTCCCCACCCTCCATCTTTCCCTCATGCTCCCAACCCAATCTACCCCTCATTCTTCCGACCCTCCCATCCTTCCGATCCCCCATCATCCTCCCTATTCCCCACCTCATCCTCCCCATCGTCCTCCCCAAACCCCGTCATTCTGCCCAATGTCCTCTCATCCTGACCATCCCCCGTCTCCTTCTCATCTTCCACACCTCTCCATCTCCCCCTCATCATCCCCATCTACCTACCGCCCCGCTCATCCTCCTCATCCCCCACTCATCCTCCCCATACCACCTTCTTCCCCTCATTCTCCCCATCCAACCGTCATCCTCCCAACCAACCCTCATCCCCATCCCCCATCTCCCCCTCATCTGCCCAATTGCCGCCTCATCCACCCCATCTCCCCCTCATCCTCCCCACCCCTCCTCATTCTCCCACCTCCCCATCACCAAGCATACCCCGATGCCCCCTCAACATCCCCAAATCCCCTCATCCTCCCCAACCCCCATCCTCCCCTTTCCCTCCATCCTCCCCATAGCCCCCTTATCCTCCCCATACACCCCTCCTCCCCATCCAACCCTCAACCTTCCCCTCTGACCCTCATCCTCCCATCTACCCCTCATCCCCCATCTCCCTCTCATCCTCCCAATCACCCTCTCATTCACCCCATCCCCCACTCATCCTCCCCATCTTCCCCACGCCCCCTCATCCTGCCTATCCCTCCTCATCCAACCCATCCCCACCTCAGCCTGCCCATCCTCCCCTCATCCTCATCCCCCATCTCCCCCACATCCTCCCCACCCCAACCTCATCCTCCCCATCCTCCCATCTTTCCCTCATCTTTCCCATCTCCCCTCCTCCTCCCATCCCCCGGTCATCCTCCTCATGCCCTGCTCGTCCTCCCCATGGACCACTCATCCACCCCACTACCCCCTCATCCTTCCATTCCCCCCCTCATCGTCCCCATCCCACCATCTGTCCCTCATCCTCCCTAACCCCCTCATCCGACCCCACTCATCCTCTCCATTGCCCCCTCATCCTCCCCGTCCAGCCCTCATCCTCCCCCTCCGGCCAACAACCCCAGCCCCCATCTCCCCCTCATCCTCCCGATCACCCCCCTCGTTCACCCCATCCACCCTCATCCTCCCCCTCATTTTGACCATCTCCCCCTCATCCCATCCCTCAGTCCCCCCATCTCCCCCTCATCCTCCCCATCCCACCATTTCCCACATCTCCCCATGACCCCCACATCCTCCCCATCCACCCCTCATCCTCCCCATCCCCTCTCAACCACCCCATCCCCACTCATCCTCCCTATCCCCATGCCCCTCTCAGCCTCTCCACCCTCCCTGATCCTCCCCACCACCCCCTCATCCTCCCCACCAAACCCTCATCCATTCCATCCCCCATTCATCCTCCCAATCCCCCCTCATCCTCCCCATCCCCCTCATCCTTCCCATCCCCCCTCATCCACCCCATCTCTCCTTCATCCTCACCAACCCCCTCTTTCTACTCAGCCCTTGTCATCCACCCCAACCCACCCATCCCCCCTTATCCTCCCCATTCTCTCATCTCTCCCTCATCCTCCCCATCGCCCTCTCATCCTCCCCATGCCCAGCTCATCCCCCTCATTATCTCCTCATCCTCCCATTCCCCCCGTCATCATCCCCATCCCACCATCTCCCCATCATCCTCCCTTTCGCACCTCATCCTCCCCCACTATTCTCCCTATCTCCCCCTCATCCCCATCCCCCATATCCCCCTCATCCTCCCCATCCCCCCTCATCATCCCCCTCATCCTCCCCAACCGCCTTCATCATCCCCCTCATCCTCCCCAACTACCCTCATCCTCCCTATCTGACCCTCATCCTCCCATCTCCCCCTCATCCTCCCCATCCCCCCTCAGCTTCCCTCATCCTCCCCATTCCCCCATCTCTCCCGCATCCTCACCACCCCCACCTCATACACTCCATCCTTCATCTCCCCCTCATCCTGCCCATCTCCAACTCATCCTCCCCATCTCCCCCTCATCCTCCCCATCCCCCCTCATCATCCCCCTCATCATCCCCCTCATCATCCCCCTCATCCTCCCCAACTACCCTCATCCTCCCTATCTGACCCTCATCCTCCCATCTCCCCCTCATCCTCCCCATCCCCCCTCAGCTTCCCTCATCCTCCCCATTCCCCCATCTCTCCCGCATCCTCACCACCCCCACCTCATACACTCCATCCTTCATCTCCCCCTCATCCTGCCCATCTCCAACTCATCCTCCCCATCTCCCCCTCATCCTCCCAATCACCCACCTCGCCATGTCCCTTATTCTGCCTATCTCCCCCTTATTCTCCATATTCCCCATCACCAAGCATCCCCCACATTTCCTCAACCTTCCCATCTCCCCCTCATCCTCCCCATCCCACCATCTCCCACATCCTCCCCATGATGCCTACATCCTCCCCATCCACCCCTCATCCTTCCCATCCCCCCTCAACCACCCCGACCCCACTCATCCTCCCCATCCCCCCTCATCCTCACCAACCCCCTCTTTCTACTCAGCCCCCGTCATCTTCCCCATCCCCCCATCTCCTCTTATCCTGCATGTACCCCACATCCTCCCCACCCTGCCCTCCTCCTCACCACCACACCCATTCCCCTCATCCTGCACATATCCCCCTCATCCTCCCCATCCCCCCCTCACACTTCCCATCACCCCTCACCCTCCCCATTCTCTCATCTCTCCATCATCCTCCCCATCGCCCTGCCATCCTCCCCATGCCCCCACATCCTCCCCATGCCCCCACATCCTCCCTATGCCCCCTCAGCATCCCCAAACCACCCTCAACCTCCCCACCCCACCTCATTATCCCCACCCCCACCTCATCCTCCCCATCTCTCCTTCATCATCCTTATCCTCCCATCCCCCTCATCCTCCCCATGCCCCACTCATCCTCCCCAGCCCCACCTCATCCTCCCCAGTCCCACCTCATCCTCCCCAGCCCCACCTCATCCTCCCCAGCCCCACCTCACCCTCACCATCCCCTTCTCATGCTCATCTCTCCTCACCCTCCCCTCATCCTCCCCATATCCTCCCCATCCCTCCTCATCCCCTCTCATACTCCCTCATCCTCCCCATTCCCCCTCATCCTTCCCACCCCCCACCACGTCTGATCCTCCTCATCCCCCTCATCCTCCCCATCCCTCCTCATCCTCCCTATCCCCTTCTTATGCTCCCCATCTCTCCTCATCCCCCCCATCCTCCCCACCCCCCATCCTCCCCACCCCCCATCTCCCCATCAACCTCCCACCCCCACATCAACTCCTCATCCTCGCCTTCCCCTGCTCATCCTCCCCACCCCCCCATCCTCCCCACCCCCCATCTCCCCCTCAACCTCTCACCCCCACATCAACTCCTCATCCTCGCCTTCCCCTGCTCATCCTCCCCACCCCCCCATCCTCCCCACCCCCCATCTCCCCCTCAACCTCCCACCCCCATATCAACTCCTCATCCTCCCCATCCCCTGCTCATCCTCCCCATCCCCCCTTTATCCTCCCCATCCCCCCTTTATCCTCCCCATCCCCCCTTTATCCCCCCCATCCTCCCCATCCCCTGCTCATCCTCCCCACCTCCCCTTTATCCTCCCCATCCCCCCTTTATCCTCCCCATCCCCCCTTTATCCTCCCCATCCCCCCTTTATCCCCCCCATCCTCCCCATCCCCTGCTCATCCTCCCCACCTCCCCTTATCCGCCCCATCCCCCATCCACCCCATCCTCTGCTCAACCTCTCCATCCCCCATTCATCCTCCCCAACCCTTGCTCATACTCCCCATCCCCACATCTTCCCCTCATCCCTCGATCGCTCCTTCATCCCCCTATCCTCCCCATCTACCCCTCATCTCCCCCTCATCCTCCTCATCCCCCCTCATTCCCCCTCATCCCCACTCACCCTCCCCATCTCCCCCCTCATCCTCCCCTCATCCTCCCCATCCTCCTTCCTCCCCTTCACCCCCTCTCCCCAACCCTTTATCTTCCCCTCTTCCACTACCATCCCCCCTCTCTCTCACACCAACCGCGCCCCCCCCGCCATCCCCAACCCTCCCCCCCCGCCATCCCTACCTCTCCCCGCACCGCCCCCCTTCCCCCCACGATCCCCACCTCTTCTTCCCCCGCCCCACCTATTCCCTGTTTCTCTATTGCTCATTGGTTTAACACCTACACAGCTTTTGGCTCAGATGACAAGTTGAATGACACAGATTGCAGTCACAGACAACAGTAAGAAGAGGAGATATCTCGCACAATTCAACCGTGGCCTTACTGGCTGCTGAGAGAACAAAAATCATGCAGAAATTATACAATGATAACAATGGACAAATCACAATGTTTCCCTTTGAAGTCTCTTGTCATCAAGGGAATAAGTGATAGGCACTGATTTTAGATGGGAGGAGTGTGAATCCTGACTACTTTAGTTTTTCAGTCTGCTTTTCCTTTCTATTATTATTTGGTGATCTAACTGAAGACAGAATTACAAGGGTAATTTCGCCAACACTTGAAGGATTGCCAATATCATTTTAGTGGACTGACTCTATGGATCCAACTCAGTTAACATTTTATTTGCTGCTATATATTCATATATAGTCTATAGATCTAAAAAAAAATAAGAGCAGCTTTCCAACAAATTCCTACATTATTAAATTGATTTAAAAGAATGATTACTGTAGATAAATCTATCTCTAACCTTCCTATCTCAGCTAAAGTAAGTGAAGAGGGCACTCAGCCGAGCGCAGACCTCTGCCACACTACGCTGGCTCAATATTATTTCAGTTACGCAGCTCTTCCTTGAGGCTTTACCCTGCTCTGTGACTACAAAGCTGAAAAAGGAAATCTTCTTATGAAGAGCTTTCATCTCACTAAGGAGGCTTCAGGCCAATCCACATCCAACAACCTGCTCTGAAAACTCTGCTCACATTTTGATAGCTGTGACAATAGACAATCCACAACATTATAAAACAATCAAGAGTGTTCCAAATAAAACAACCCACGGTATTCCCACAGCACCATGCCTCGATGTTAATGGATCCTTTAAAAAACTTCCAGGGTCCAAATCCGGATCCATAACGTCACCAAAAACTAATCAGTTCTTCCTTGAACCATACCCTATCTGTGTACCAAGTTTGGTCAAATCTGTCCATTAGTTTTTGAGATATGTTCACAGACGAACAGACTTAACAAAACAAGCAGGAGCTAAAACATTAAATGTTTTAATGAACGTTTAATGAAGCATAATTGTACTTGTGAACATTTTTTAAATGAATTAAGTTGTTTGCAATTCTCTTCTTCTCGATTTACTGTTCTTCACCTGTAAACTCCAAATGGTCTGGAGTCACTAACCCCCTCCCTCCAAAATACCAAACTCAGACCTACAAACAGTTTCCGCGAAACGATGTCAAACTTATTTGAAAAGCAAACAATCCGTTTTGGACCTTGTTATAGTTCAACTGTTATTCATAACCGACGATGGAAAGCACTTGCCGGTCATTTAAGTGATAGCAATGAGTAATCGTAAACATTTAGAAAATCGTGGGCAATAACGCCCGAACGCAGCGGCGGAAGGGCACTGTTTAACAGAATGCACAATAAGTACCCTTAAATAAATTTTAAATAAAAGTTAACGTTTATAAGAAATGATCTCTCTGGTTCAATGCTTCGCTTTCATTTTTAAAAGCAGCCCTTTCAGCAAAATGTTACTTGAAGACCCCACGAAGATGCTGTGAATCGTCTTCTGACTGTACACATTGTCCCATTCAGGCATCTTCGCACACTAACAGCACCAAAAGGAAATATTTCACTCACCAGAAGCAGAGATCGTCTTTTGAGAGCCACCGAGGCGCTCTGTCGGATTTCTGCAGCCGTCCCAGGTTTGAAAAGACCTCTGGTGAAGCGGCGAGTTGACTCTCCCATTGTCGTTTCCAGTTCAGAATGGTCCCTTTCTGACAGATTGAAACCATGCGAAGTATGGGTGTCACACAGTGCAGAACTGGCTTTTTTTTTCAGTTCTCGTCAACCAGGAAACGGAACTCAGCCACAAGTGACAACAAGGGCATTTGCTCTTTTCTATAAACGTCAATCATTTCATTTTTATTAAGTAAACACCACTTCGCCCAGCTGTTCCCGGGGCAATGAAACGAATAACTCCCCGATACACATGGTGCATGACTGTTTAATTTTCCACCGACTTTCTTTCTGTACAACTACTTTCGAGCAAATGTTTGAAGAAGCAATTTCTGAAACCTATTACAATGTGGAGTTTTGCTTTTTTACAGTTAGCACCACCATAAAATAAAATAAACAAAAGCAGTAAAGCCAGTCATAAATCTCAGTTCATGCAAATTCCACATATTGTCAATGTAGAAATGTTACAACTCATTTGGAAAAGTGAAACTCAATTTCATGCAGCTTTCCAGTTTCACTTTTTGAATTGTTAGCACCACCTGGCGACGGTTTGCTTTACAACAGAAAAATCACCTGTTAAAATGACTGAAATACTGCAGATGTTGGAGAGCTGAAAAACACCGGGCTTGTTGGTAGATTTTTTTAAAAATTAAAACTCGAAATTATAGTGATATAAAACACGCATCCTTTTGCAACTGTTCCATCTGACAAGTGAGAATTTTGAAGTTTCGTGACTGCGAAGTAAGTAAAATATCTGCAGAAGAGTCACATGGACTCGAAACGTTAACTCTGTTTCTCTCTCCACAGATGCTGCCAAGCCTGCTGGTGTGCACACGGGCTGGCGAACCCTCTGCATCCACCCCACCCAACGAAGTTCCCAGGTAAGGATTGCACGGCAATTGCCTGGAAAATGCAAACTTCCTATGGGCAATTGCCTTGCACTGGGAACCATCCGAAAAGTGTGATTTAAATTGCAAAGTTCAGATGGTTCTGACTGTGTTACATTGATCGTCACCCAGAAAAAGTTAGAAGAATTAAAACCACTTCTAGCTTCTGGGTAACTATTGTACAGACCCACAATGACCCCCCACAGGACTCCCCCCACACACCTGAACTCACAGGGGTCTACCCCCACCGCCCCCCCGACCCCACCGACTACCCTGCCCCATGGGAATCCCCCAACCCATCCTCCCATGGGCTCCCATAACCACCTCCAGAGGACTCCCCCACCCCTCATGGGCTCCCGCAGCCCCCCTCCACGGGACTCCTCCTAACCCCTGACTACCCCTCTCCACGGGACTCCCCCAAACCAACCCCAACCCTCCTCCACGGGACTCCTCCTAACCCCTGACTACCCCTCTCCACGGGACTCCCGCAAACCAACCCCAACCCCCCTCCATGGGACTCCCCCTCCATACAGCTCTCCCCACCTCGACGGGACTTCCCTTAACACCCAACTACCGCTGACCCCCATTGCCATCCCCCAGGCCCAGCATGACCCGACACAGCCCCCAACTATGAGAACCCCTCCTCGACTGCCCAACTGCCCTCGTCCCACCCTCACCAACTGCAGGACAACACTCCCCTCTGGCTGCGGCACCCCCCACCCACCCCCACCCCCCCACCCACCCCCGAGTGGCCGACAACCCCACCCACCTGTGCAACTGTCCGACACCCGCCCCCCCGAATTGGCCAACACCTCCCTCTACCTCTTCAACTGGCTGACACAATCCCCCCCTCTGGACTGGCCAACAGCAGGTGATGTAAAAAAGGGGGTGTGGCCTTCTTCCATCCAATTCAACAGTGTTCAAGTGAAGGCCTCAGGAGCGCGCTGCCTTGCACAGTCCTCACCCAGCCTGAGTCAGAATGTCGGGCGGGATAGGATCGAAAAAATTTCAAAGTAAGTAGGAGCAGAGTGCCGATCTGACTCTGATTGCTACTCCGCGGAAGTTCAGAACCATTGTGTATGTTCCCTGCAGGGTGAATAGCTCAACATCACACCAATGGAAGCAGTCAGCAAATTCCGCCACCTTGGATCTACAGTAACAGACAAGTTGTCTCTTGCCGCAGAGCTCAGTACATGCATTGGAGAGGCAGTCACCAACTTTGGGTGACTAACAAAATGGGCAAAACAACAACTGACCCACAGGAACAAGATGATATCGACAAGGCCTGTATCCTCTGCACATTGCTGGATGGCAGGCAGCGAAGCCTGGACAACTTGCACCTACCAAAACAAAAGCTCAATAACTTCCATCTCTGATGCCTACAACACATCCATGGCATCACATCGAAAGAAAAAGTCATCAATAAAGCTGTCCTTCCTAGGGCAAAAGTGCTGAGTATGTTAGCACTAATCAAGCAAAGAAGGCTACACCGGCTTGGGGATATGCACAGAATGGAGAATGGCCACATCCCAAGGATATGCTATACAGGGTTGTAGCCTGTGCCAAGAGAACAGCAGGCCACCCAAAACTCCGATTCATGGATGCCATCAAAAGAAAGGTGAAAGCCCTCAACATCAGCCATGCCAAGTGGGAACCGCCAGTTGACAATCGATGCAAATAGTGACACCCGCTGTGGGCAGGAGTTTACCCCACACTGACATGTGGTTTCAGAAGCGCCAAAGCAGATGCCAGCCCTGCAAACAAGGCATCAGTAGATATCATCTTGCACCACCAGCAAGGGACAACTTCACGTGTGGCACTTGTGGTAGACTTTGCCTTTGTTCAGCCAGCAAAAGAAGAGCAGCAAATAACCTCAACTGACCTCACCTAAGTTCTGAGGCTGCATTCCCATCATCTCTCACAGATGGAAGAATGCCAACCACTGTGAAATAAAATGTTACAATTTAAATTAAAGAGGACGACCATTGCAATAAGTGTACCTTGTCTCCAGCAGTTACACAAATCTGTAAATGACACTTACAACCTTACATGAATACATCTTCTACTTATAAGGGAGTGGTGAACTTGTTTAAATTTACATCAACATGACGGAGAATACTATACCATCATATAGTTTAATTTCAAAATATTAGGATCAGATTTATTTTCACCGCCATTACAAAATATTTCACTCTGATGTAAACAGGTGAGTACACGATTGAGTAGTAGACTGCCAGCATAATTCAGACAATTGAGCTGTGTTGGTCTTGGCAAAAATGTTTTATGTCTATAAGCAGTCCACATGTTTGACTTCTAACAAACTTACTCTGGCAATCTCAATTAATTCTTGACGAATTTTAGCTGAAAATCTGTTTAGTGCTATGCAGAAAGTCAGATACCGAAACTGGTAAAGAAAATTTGCTTCCAAAATATTTGCTACAAATGGAAGACACTGTGTTTAATTTATCACTTGCACTGCAATGGATTTTTAAAATCTTAAATTCACTGTTTTGCTTTCAATATTGTATACTTTTACGAAAGATATTGCACCCGATCAGGTTATTATCCAAAGCCCCAACACCTTTTTTTAAGTAAAATAAAAGCAAAATACTGCAGATGTTGGAAATCTGAAACAAAAACAAGAATTGCTGGAAAAGCTCAGCAGGTCCAACAGCATCTGCGGAGAGAAAGACAGAGCCAACGTTTCGAGTCCATATGACTCTTCTTCAGAACTAAAGAGAAGTAGAAATGTGGGGAAATATATACTGTTTAAGGGGGGGTGGAACAGGTGAAGCTGGATAGAAGGCCAGTGATAGGTGGGGGCAAAGGAGAGATTGACAAAGATGTCATAAACAAAAGGTTGAAGGGGTGTTGACAGTTGTGATGCTGGCTAAAGGAGGTGCTGATGGTGACATTAACAGTAAAAAGCAGGATGAGCAAGTGACAGTGGCCCTAGTGGGGGTGGGGTGGGGGGAGGGTAAGGTGTGGGAAAGAAGATTGAAATAGGCTAAGGGTTGGGGATAAAACAATGAATAGAAATAAGTTTAAAAATAATAATAGAAATAGGTGGGGAAAATATATATATATTTATATATATATATATATATATATATATAAATTTAAAAATAAATTATGAAAAAAGGGGATCAAAAAGGGGTAAGGATGGAGGAGAGAGTTCATGATCTGAAGTTGTTGAACTCAATGCTAAGTCCAGAAGGCTGTAGAGTGGCTAATCGGAAGATGAGGTGCTGTTCCTCCAGTTTGAGTTGAGCTTCACTGGAACATTGCAGCAGGCCAAGGATGGACATGTGGGCATGAGAGCAGGGTGGTGTGTTGAAATAGCAAGCGACAGGAAGGCCTGGATCATGCTTGCAGACAGACCAAAGGTGTTCATCAAAGCGGTCACTCAGTCTGCGTTTGTTCTCTCCAATGTAGAGGAGACCGCATTGGGAGCAGTGAATGCAGTAGACCAAATTGAGGGAAGTGCAAGTGAAGCATTGCTTCACTTGAAAGAAGTGTTTGGGCCCTTGGATGGTGAGGAAGGAGGAAGTAAAGGGGCAGGCTTTGCACCTTCTGCGATTACATAGGAAGGTGCCGTGGGAGGGGGTTGAGGTGTAGGTGGTGGTGGAGGAGTGGACCAGGGTGTCCCGGAAGGAACGGTCCCTATGAAATGCTGAAAGGGGGGGTTGAAGGGAAGATGTGTGTGGTGGTAGTGTCATGCTGGAGTTGGCAGAAATGACGGAGGATGATCCTTTGAATGCGGAGGCTGGTGGGGTGAAAAGTGAGGACAAGGGGGACCCTATCATGGTTCTGGGAGGGAGAGGAAGGTGTGAGGGCAGAGGCACAGGAGATGGGTCAGACACAGTTGAGGGTCCTGTCAATCACCGTGGGTGGGAGTCCTTACAGGGAGCAGGGTGTGAGGAGTTGTAGTCGAGGTAGCTGTGGGAGTCGGTGGGCTTGTAATGAATATTGGTGGACAGTCTATCACCAGAAATTGAGATTGAGAGGTCAAGGAAGGAAAGGGAAGTGTCAGTGATGGACCATGTGAAAGTGATGGAGGGGTGGAAATTGGAAGCAAAATTAATAAATTTTTCCAGATCCAGACGAGAGCAAGAAGTGGCACCGAAACAGTCATCAATGTACCGAAGAAAGAGTTGTGGGAGGGGGCCTGAGCAGGACTGGAACAAGGGATGTTCCACATACCGCATAAAGAGACAGGCATAACTGGGGCCCATGCGGGTACCCATAGCCACACCTTTTATTTCACAAGTGCTGGGACAAATGAGGCTTCAAAGTTTGCATCTAAGTAGCACTTTTCACATCATTAGGATGTCCCAAGGAACATTACAGCCAACGATGTGCTCTTGAAATGTAATCAATGTTGTAATGTCTAAAACATGACAAACAATTTTCCTCACAGCAAGGTTCCACAAACAGCAATGTGATAATGACCAAATAACCTGTATTTTTGTAACGTTAGGCATCATTCTTTATTCAAATAGTGTCATGGGATTTTTTACATTTACCTGAGAGGGCAGACAGGATCTCAGTTTAATGTCTCAGGTGAAAGACAGCATCTCTGACACTGCAGCACTCTCTCAGGGCTTTTCTGAAGTGTCAGTCTAGATTTTGTACTCAATACTCTGTAGTGGGGCTAAAAGCCATAACCTTCTTTCTGACTTGGGTGAGAGTGATACCAACTGAGCCACAGTTCAAACCTGAGACTCATTAAAGTATGTTCCCTCAGTCATTGGCTCAGGTAATTGATTTAACTTGACTATATATAGCTGGAGATTCACTTTTCTAAAACTGGAGGGACCTCTACACATGTATAAGCACAAGTTTTCAGCATCCATGGCAGAGTACCTGCTGTCACAATTTCAGAAGAAAGTGGAGGAGGCACTCCAATTTCAAGTGCATATTTTATATTTATGTACTAATCAACTGAAGAGTTAGACTGGTGCTTGTTAACTAGGTGTAAGTGAAAGCTCCATTGAGGTGCATTATCAAGTACATTGAATGTTTTGTAGTCCCTAGTATTAAAATAAAATTGGTACAACATTGTTGCACAACCCAGCATGGACATTTATGGATATGAATTGGTCAGGATTACTGTGGATTCAGCTGCTTTTAAGTTTTTGTATCACATTTTTGTTTTTTTTGTAATTTTTATTTAATATTTACGTACTGTATCATTGAATGTTTGGACAGCCTCAATATATGCAGATATCTTATATGTTTCACTGAACAATAATAAATAGTTTGATGGATGAAGGTTAAATTAAATTTTGATGTGGCAGAACAATGGTGTTCTTCATTTCAGAATATGATTAATAAACAATATCTAGGTGTCATGCAATGAAATGCAAGTCAGATGCATATAAAAATAGAATATTTTACATTTTGAATGGATAAATACTGGATATTTTATTTTAGCATGTCAAGTAATTCATTATCTCCATCCAATGCACCATGACAATTTTCAGTCTCTTTTTAAGTGGCAAAGGATTGTAAATAGCAATAGATAAAACTGCCAAATGCTCTAAAATTTCTCCTTCAATCCAGATGCAATTGAATGGGAATATCAAATGATGAAATATTACAATGTATATTCACCTCTGGCCATTTCTATTCCACAAGCAGCATTTCTATGTTTCTAACATAAAACATTCAATCATCTTTACACTCATAATTTCTCTGGCACCTTGAATCAACTCTGAAAGATTAAATTCATATTAAGATGATTTTTTTTCTCTTGAAAATGGAGTTCAGATTATTTTGGTTCCACTGTATTATACAAATTATATTTCATTACTTAAGATTGAAATTGACATCAAAGAGTTAGCATTTTGCATTAATGTGAAGGGATTACTTAAAATTTAGATATTCTAAAACAAGCTGTTATTAAGTCATGCTTTATACCAAAAATGACTTTATTTATTGGGTTGAAACCACTGGCTGAGTTTTAAAAACTGAACTACAGCATTTCAGTGGCTTAAAGCAGCAGCTTCTAAGATAGCCGATCATTTGCATGACTGTAGCTTGCAAATTCCACAGCCGTTAAAAATGCAGTCAGGCTATCTAGAAGAACTCCATCAAAGACAATCACCTTAGAGGAATGTGAATGACTGCATCTCCTGCCCCATTCACAAAACATCCAGACAACAGCTATGTATTCAGCTGAGTTTGGAACAAACCATTAGATGTAATCACTTTGGACAGTGGACTCTGGCTGAGAAAGGAACTTGTCCAGCCAAAATCTAGTCATGTCTAAACCAACAAACTGACTTTATCTGGCCATATTTGGGTAACTGGTCAGTTGGTGGGAGAGAATCATGTGATGAACCTATCAACGTATGAAATAGGAGCTTGAGCCTGCTCCACCATTCAATAAGATCATGGCTGATCTGATTGTGACCTCAATGCCATTTTCCTGCCTACCCCTATACCCTTTGACTCCCTTGTTAACCAAGGATCTATATACATCTACCTTGAAAATATTCAATGACCCTGCCTCTACCACTCTCTAGGGGAGAGAGTTCCACAGACTCACAACCCTCTGGGAGAAAAATAATTCCCCTCATCTCCGTCTTAAATGGGAGACCCTTTATTTTTAAACTGTGTCCCCTAGTTCAGGTCTCTCCCACTAGGGGAAACATCCTCTCAGCATCCAGTCTGTCAGTCAACTAACAGCCAATTCTTTTGTGCTTTTAAGGAATGACTTTTCTCCAGGCCACAGACCAGAAGAAGCAGAGAACAGAAGAAGAGGGTTCCCTGAGTGGACAATTTCTCTTTCTCCGCATCCATTCTGCAAGTTTGAGCTCTGCCTGTTGTTTGACTATCCACATGCCACAGGCAGTGTTTTAAGAACCAACCTAACAGCTGCTGGCTCCAACTCTGATTGCCATTCTGAGGAAGTTCAGACCCAATACCTAATTAGAAGAAGAAGTGAAATTGAGAAGTATACCATTTTAGTGTGAAAATATTGATTAGGTTGTGCAAAATATTTTAGAAGTTTTGGTGACCTTATTTTGGTTGATCTTGTCCTCAGTCCAATTCTATCTTACTTTTTGAGAGTCAATGCAGAGATTGCACTGGAAGTCCAAGATAATGCTAAATCGTATCCAAGCTCCTTGTTACAGCTAAAGCTACTCAAAATTGTTGTCATGGCTTAATGGTAGCATTCTTGCATCTGAGTCAGAAAGGCACAACTTAAGCACAAACTTTAGTCTTGGACTGAATTGTAGTTGTCATAGATACTGTTGCTCATGTGAGACATTAGCTCAGGATCTCATGGCACTGTTTGAAGAAAAACGGGGTAGTTCCCTTGAAATACTGGCCTAGAGTTATACCTCAATGAACACTATCAAAACATATAAATGTATCACATTATGAGTGCTTACTGTGTGTATATTCACTGCCATGTATGCCTAAATAACAATAGGGACAATATTGCAGTAAGAGGCGCATGAGGAGGCAGGTTACTATGCTGGCATGAGACAGAGACCAAATGAATAGCAAATTAGGCTCACGTGGTAAATTCTGGGAAGTGTTTTTTAGGTTTAACCATAGATTAAGAATGAATATCTGACATAAGTAAGTTAGGTTAGCTTGTTAAGTAGAGAACTGCCTGGGGTGACAATTATCTGTCACTTGAAAGCAATTGGTTCAATTGGTGTCTATTACTGTAGCAAGAAACTAGACCAGCTAGTGACTTATCAGAGGGTCTATAAAAGAGATAGGCTTTCCAAACTGCATGGTCAGTAAGGAGTGCGTGAGGAGAGAGGCAGCTTCACTGGAGTGAAACAAAGGCTGAGTGAGTAGCAAATTAGGCTCATGTGGGAATTTGGTGCATAGGGGAAAGAGGTGTGGTATACATAGGAACTATTCTAAGTCAAGAACAGGAGCAGCTGAGCAGGAACAGACTTTGGGTGTAAACCTCACCTTTGGAGCTGAGTTTGAAACTGGAGCTGAATTTGAAAAACAAAATTGAACAGTGACATCACTGGATAACAGTAAGTTCATTGGTTGATAAGAAATTGCTGATAGGGGGTGTCTTTTAATAGCTGTAAATTAGATAAGTATTATTTTTAAAGAAATAGCTGTTTGGATTTGAGTAAGAAACACTAGGAATAAGGGGAAGTCAGAGCCAGTAACGTAAAGGAATATAAGTAAAATAAAGTTAACATAAGGGAAGTAAAATTAAGACATGGCAGGGCAGCTCAGCTGTGTGGAACATGTGTCCAGTAATATGTGGGAAGTTGTGGATGCTACTGGTGATCTAGACGACCAATGCCAATGGCAGAAACTTAAGCTCCAGGTGAAAAGTTGAATTTATATTTTGGTTTTTCACATTCTCAAGGTATTTAAGAATAATTCACAATTAGTCAGTGTTGCTTTTTGTAGGTAAACTTAACCGCATATTTACGCACAACAAAATTCTGCAAAGTGCAATTATATAATTGATCAGTTAATCTGTTTTTGGATTGATGGCTCACCTGCTCTTCTTAAAAGTCTCTGATAGGATCTGAATAGGCAGACAGGAACTTGGTTTACCATCTGATCTGAAAGATCTTCAGTAATGCAGTATATCCCATAGTAAACTAAAATGTCAGAGTAGCTTATGTGCTCAAGTCCAGTACTGAGCCTTACACTTACAACCTTCTCATTCATAGGCAAGAGTATAGCTAACCACAGCAGATAGCATGACACTTTCCTAAGGATAGGAATGGCAAAGTACAGGCTATCGTGAACAGTAATACATTCAGAAGCCATCTGGATGCAACACACGATGGGCCAGTGGTTATTAGAAGAAGTGGTAGCTTGCAGGAAGATACTACAATCTGGCCAAACTTTTAAACATTTATTCTCAAGATCCGGACATCACTGGCAAAACCAGCATTTATTGTCAAATCTCTCATTGCTGTAAGCAGTTTGATACAACTGAATGGCTTGCTGGGCCAATTCAGAGGGCAATTAAGAGTCAAACCAAAATAACCTGAGGTAGAGTTTCAGAAAGGCCAGAGCAAATAAACTACTTTTAGCCTCATTTTTCAAAAGAATGTTCGTAAACTAGTCTGGTTATTATGACAATCCAACTAGTTTTGTGACCACGTTTTGTATTGCTTTCTTAAAATTAAAAGCTTTTTCAAAAAAAATGAATTCACATTCTCAAATTGACAATGGTGAAATTTTCAATTTTCATTCATCCATATATTTGAACTTTTTTTCCTGTATTTTGTTGAAAGCATTGCCAGGCACAAAAGTGAAAACATCTATCAGAATTATCTGCTTTCTGAATAACTTATCTATTTTCTTCAGCAATCGACCATGAAAAAAAAAGAGATCATCAACAAAAGTAGCTGTTGTAATATTATAATGATAAAACTTAAACATCAACTACCAAAGTAATAAAATAAGAATGAATGCTTATAAAGCACTTTATCATTTCCTCAGCACATCCCACAGAGCTTCACGTCCAATGATTTACTTCTGAAATATAGTCACTGTTGTTATACAGATAAACATAATAGCCAATTTGCACACAGCAATGTTCCACAAACAGCAAATCACTAAGTGATTAGGCAATCTGTTTACATGTATTGTTTGGGGGCGAGAATGTCGACCACGTCATCAGAGGAATACATGTCTTCAAACAGTGCTGTAGGATTGTTTATGTCCTCCTGAACAGGAAACTGGTGCCTAGGTTTGACATCTGATCTGAAAGACACAGCAAAACCCTCAGGACTGCATGGTATCAATTTAACATCATATGCTCAAGTTTAGGAGTCAATCTGGAACCAACAACTTTCTGACTGAGAGACAACAGTACTACCAGCTGAGCCAAGCTGGGAAAATCACACGAATGCCTGCAAGACCCAATACAGCAAAAGCAGCAGACCTGAGTGAGAAAAGGAAGAGCAGTGATCTGATGACTAATCATCTTCAAAGATGTAGTTACAACATACACTATGATTATAATGATGATGGGTACACACTGTGGAATTAATACAGGTTTACATGATGGTTAATGTGCTTCAGAGATCAAATACCAGATCCGTCCGTAATTTCTGGCAGCCATATTTCTGATGCAACTCTTCTGCTTATGGCATCGGTTTCATTACTTTATCATATGGGAGGTTTTCTACAGAAGCAAAGAAACTGCAGCAATATCAATCGCAATTCTAAGCAAAAAAATGTTATCATGGCAATGCAGGTGGCCTAAATAAATGAGTGTGGCATACTCTGGTCAGATAGGTATAGCTGAGAGACACTCATCAACTTAATGGATTAATGCAGTGAGAGAAATGACTTTCAGTCAGTCCCACAGTTGATTGTAAAATCACATTTAGAAACAAATATGTTTCTATGAGCTTATATTAGTCAAACAATTCTGATTCGCCAAAAAAATATAATTTGAGAAACTGCTCTTGAAGAGCACACACTATCTATTCACTCAGTTTTAACATTAAAAAAATTTTTGTATGTAAGATGCAGTCATATTCTAATTGATTTTCATTTGATTGGACAGGAATCAAAGGTTCAATTAAACAACTATGCCAGTTCCAAGAAGCAGAAAAGCTGTATAACATTGTCTACACAGTAATACCACTCAAGTTTAACCTACAACTTAGAAGACATTTCATTTAGAATTACATGGACTGTAGATTGTTAAAAGAGCATGTATTTACTGTGACTGGAATACAAATGAGAATTATAATCATAATCGTACGCTGGCTGTGCAAGATATCTTATTTAGCACTCTGTAGTTTTGTATAATAGACAGTGAGGAAAAAATGAGAAGCTTTCACTATCAGCTATTAGCTAGTAAACAAGCAAGCTCCAATATTTCCAAGGAATTACTGTCAAATATGTTTGTAGTTGTGAAGTATATTTGCCCAGTAAGCATGCATTTCAGAGTCTTATTTGTTTACCTACTAAGCAGAAACTGCAATCTCAGCTAGACAGTGGGATAAATTACAATAGTCCTAGAGGATGGATTTGCCACCTGTAAAATTCTTTATGAATGTAGCCAAACTCTAAAACTGATTACTAGAGCAGCGTGCAAACCTTTGTAGACTGCCAAAGAATATGGATGTGTCTCATTTCATATAAGATGTATGCAAACATTCTATAACACCCTTAAGAGACTCTCAGAGTCATCAGCAAAGAACAGACTCACAGAGAAGCGAATATTCCATCACTTTGACAGTTTCTTTTAAAGGGTCAGTCTAAGGGAACTAGCCACAGACAGTAGAACAATAACAAGTATATGTAGATCAGAATAAAGAGGATTGGAAAGGGGCAGTTCGTAACCAGGAAATGGATCACAGCAAATTAAAAAGGTGAAACATGGTGACATTTACATGATATTAGAATGACTAGTGTCCTCAAATTTATTTATGTATTTCAACTTCATATATAATGCAGCTAAATCACAGTAAAGTCCTAAACCTGAGGATATCTTGTGAAGCAGATCAGGTCTTCTTAATAATGGTTAACCAATGGCTAATAATAACATGAAATCCATAACACTGAATATACACAGTCTACACAAATATAATGTAGCAATGATATATCCTGAGTAACTTAGCTCAACGAAGCATATGATAGAGTTTTATATCCATTGTCAATGTCTTCTTTAACCAGGCAATGCTCAATTCAATTTGTCAATATGAGTCGGTATGGGGCTTTTAGTAACATGGATGGAAACAGTGAAACAGAAGTCTTAGTCTGTTCAACATGTCTCTAGGCAAGAAGGATTGCGAAGAGATTTGTCCCTTCATCCCTTAATGGACACAATGGTGGTTACGTGTTCTTTCTATGGCTTATTAAAGTTATCACATAACCTCCAGACATTGTCATCATTAATATAAGCCACCCATCCTGAGTATATCCTAGTATATTTGGAAAAAATAGGGTTGCATAAAGGAAAAAGATTGTAAAATTGATACAACGAATACATTGTTGAACAATTTTTGATTGGATTCCAAAGGATCTTATTTGTAGGAGCAAAACTTTCTGAACCAGGACAAACTATGCTTTGTTCTCTATGGAATACCACCTTTCTACTCACAATATGCCCCTAGCATTTCCTGCTATATATCTAACAGCCTTCTTCAGTATCCTGGGCCCTCAAAGTTAGTATTTGAGTCCTCTGCAGCAGAACTAGTCTGTGATGGGCCTCTTCTACTGGCAGTGTGCTGTCTGGAGTTGTGGACAATGTTCTCCTGCAAGAAAGAATGGAATGTGTTAATGACAATCTTACAGAATATGCCTGTTTTGGTAGAATAGTTGGTGTACAGTATGTAAGGAAGTGAGGGTTGGAATTTTGGTGAGTATGTGAGTATGAGGAGGAGGAGTAGTAGTGAGATGTGGTACTGTGATTGTAGGGAAGTAGACGAGGGCAGTATTATGAGCAGTAAGGCTGAAAGTAGTAGTGGCGTGAGCAGAGAGTATATGAGGTATATTCTTAAGTTTGTTGAGGTCATTAGACTTCTTTGGGCATTGCAGCCCTGGAGATAAACTATTGGCAATATCCTCGTCTGCAACCTCTTTCCATTGGTAGTGCCTCAAAAGCTTTCTGGGCTTGGTGGGAAAAGGAGATCTGTCCTTGTGGCCCTGAATCAGGGCCTCTAATGCCGATCAGAATGATGAGATATTCTCTCACTGGATCTCTTCTAGGCATTTTTTACAATCTTGGAAGTTTCTCTGTCATCTGCATCCAGAGAGCTCTTCTCCTTTAAGAAGTGATGGCTGCCTTTAAGTGCAATGAGTTATGCTCACCAGCTCCCCGTGGACGTGTAGTGAGTCATAGTGTGGGGAGTACTGACTGCTCACCTAAATCATTATGTTGAGCTGCCAGCACTAATTTCACAAGTCTCTGGTTCATCCTATCTCTCATGGAAGAAACTGTGCTGTGATGCAGCACATACCCCACCATCCGTTTTTGGGCATGATCAAATTTCTAGGCCATGGTATTTCTAGGCTTGGCTGAAAATAAATTTCCTTTTAATCTATTCTCCATGACTGATTTATTTTTTTGCTGACATCTCCGTGTAGGCAAATTCTTTAACATGCAGGATAGATGCAGTTCTTTGGAGTGTGCACAAATGAATATTTATCACTCTTTCTGGGTCATTTTTTTTAGCTGACCTTAAAATGCATGTAACCAATTTAAATTTCATGATAAAGCCTTTGATACAGTATGTCCAGGTGTCACTTATCATTCAACATGGGCTGGATCTTTCAGCTGACCTGAGGTCAACACACAGTAGACCCACCCCACCAATAATGCACTGTGGAGATTGGATAACTTTAAATGTGCTGTTAACGACTGTTCTTGTTGTGTTTGCAAGGTTTGCAATAAACAGGTCATGATGAGCTGGTATACCAAACATAACCTTTACTAAGTAAAAAATGCATTAGAAATATAGCAGCTTTGAAATTACACAATGTAATATTGTATGGAGACTTAATATGTTTGTACCAAATTATTTTGTCTGTTACTTAAATTCCTGTCTTATATTTTTTATTATAAATGTATTGATCTCTAACCTTTAATATCACACATTATAACTTGTAGGCTAGTTGAATGCAACAGGTGATAGATTTTCCTATTAATTTAAAAGTCGAGCACTCAATTGTTTTCTACCGATATAAATACTTCTAAACTTTGTCTATGAATTAGGCCAATTCAAACAGTGGTATTCCAAAACAGTAAATCACCCTTAGCACTTTCTTCCTTTAAGAATACAAGCTTGCCACAAGTCACCCAATCACTACTTTTTGATTAACTTACCTACTTTTTTCAACAATGGAAGTGGATCTGTCTCAGCAGAAAGGGGAGGATTTCATCTTTGATCATTGAATGGAATGAAAGCAGAATTCAGTTCAGGTGTATGTTAAGACCAGGTGAGAAGGGGCGAACTAACCCCCCTTTATTCAACCTTCTCAGTTTGTCACAACAAAGGTTTAAGTTTCTTTTTCATGAGGATATGCCTTTCTGAATCCGAATGTATTTGACTATTTAAGCTGTGAGCAATAAGAAGCCAATCAAACAAGGTTTCCTTGAGTCAATGAAAGAGCAAATTTGTTAACCACTCAACTCAAGGGAAAAAATATTAAAAATGCGATGTCACACACAGGTATCAGAAATAAGGAAAGGTAGAGTCCTATAAAAAAAGGTTAAAAGAATATACGGTTAATTGTCCTTTAATTGTCCTGGAGGCGTAGATTGTTAAAAGTTGTGGCCGATTTAGATTAACTGGTTTTGTGGTTGCGGCCAAATGTAGAAGAATTTGCAATTATTACAAGATCACAGTTCACCGGTACATTTCTAGTAAAGATGGCTTCCTAACCAAGTAATACACTTGTTCCAAAAGAGAAAAAGATAGGGGTCACTTTCAGGCTGTCTCTTCTGCTAAAGTATTTTTTACAATCTCTCTAAGTGGCTGGCAGACTTGGCCTGGAATACTTCACCAGTTGTGTATTTCCAAGAGGCTTTGGGTGGGTTTGTCTGTGGCAGCCATTGTTTCAATACCCAACACTTTGCATTTTAATGAGTGGAATTTTCCAAGCCGGCTGGCGGCGGGCGTGATAGGTGGCTTGCGCAGAAAGTATGGCAGGACCCACTTCATGACGGCGTGAAGGCAGGCCGCGAGCTTCCACTCAGCCCATTGACAGTGGGCCGCATTTCCTGCCATCAGTCGGCGGGGAGTTAATTGTAAAGCATTAGTATGTAATTAAAAGGCCATCCTGCCAGGCTCTTGGAACCCCACCGTATCGTCCGTCCACGTTGGCGGGAAAGCACGCCGACATGTTTCACAACAGCACGCAGGCGACGTACACTTGCGGCCCTCACTTTGGGGGAACTGAGGTGAGTGAGCAGTAGCGTTCTCCACAGCTCACCTGTTGTTTACAGGCCTCAGGGATACTGGGGGCGCAGGGGCAACTGATGCCTGGCCCTGCAGGTGACTGCTGAGGGGTGGGGGTCTCCGGGGGCAAGTGCTGAGGGGTTTGGACTGTGCGCGGGGGCAAGTGCTGGCCAGCCTCAGAGGCGCCTGCTTGGTGGGGGCTGCCCTGGCTCTGCATCCCGCGCACAGGTTGGGGGCAGGGTAAGCGAGGGAAGTGGCCACGTATTAGGGACACCTGTATAAGCTGACCATGCCTCTGCAACTGAGACAGATCAGGTGCAGCCACAATGATATGATTGGGGTCGGGCTTTGAGCCTGCCCACCCATGCAAGCAATGTGGTGGCCCCAAAGGGCCACCAAGCGCTCCATGCCTTACCCCCCACCTCCTGCCCCCCCCATATGCCAGTGGCTCTTTTCAGGGCTCCACAGGTGACCTCTGTGGGATTTCACAATCCACCACCCACAAATGCATCCATGAGGCCATGGATGTCATCTCCTCCATGGCACACAACTTTGTGCATTTCGCCCGGGGCCAGGACATAAGGGCCATTGGATTCGCCCTGATCTCGGGATTCCCACAGGTGCAGGGTACAATTGACAGCACTCACGTGGTGCTCAGGTCTCCATCGCTACACTCAGTGGGCTTCATCAACCGCAAGGGCTTCCACTCACTGAACGTGCATCTGGTATGTGACCACCAGAAACGCATCCTGCAGGTGTGCGCACAGTTTCCAGGGAGTGTGCACGACTGCTACATCCTGCATCATTCGCAGATCCCTGCAGTCTTCCAAGGTCCACAAAGGTTGGCTCCTTGGGGACAAGGGCTCCCCGCAGAGGCCGTGGCTGATGACACCCGTGCGGCGGCCTCAGACTGCAGCTGAGCGACGCTATAATGAGGCTCATACAACAGCTCGCAACTTGGTGGAGCAGACTATTGGGATGCTGAAGATGCAGTTCCAGTGCCTGGACCAGTCTGGTGGAGCCCTGCAATACAGTACACAGTCACGCATCGTCATCATCTGCTGCGCCCTTTACAACCTGGTGCTGCAACAGGGTGAGAAACTTGCTGAGGAGGAGATGCCGGAGCTATGTGTCTCTTCCAATAAAGAGGACATTGATGGGGATGAGGGTGAGGGGTACTCAGGGGTGACGACGTCGGGGATGAGGCTCTCGCACTGGCTAGATGAGGCAGGTGCGCTTGGGAGGCCCTCATAGCTGCCAGATTTGTGGAGGATGTTGATGACATGCAGTGAGGACACTCCATAGATCTTCACATAGCCTCTGAGAATGTCTGACTTCCTGCCTGGCCAAGGGCAGCTCACTTGCGCTCCATGATCAGGGCCATCTGCGAGACGCAGTCATGAAACTTATCTGATGCCATGTCCACCATCAGCACCTCAGCCCTTCAGGAGCTAGTGCACAGCATCACTGGTCACAGATGCTGGTTTGAAGGGGGCCAGCCCCACCTTAAAGGTGCTGAGAGCACACTGAGAGAATGAGAGAACTCTGTGGCGCCTGCCCACTATATTCTGGCAGCAATGACCAGCACTGGCACGGTGCAGGTATCAGTAATGTTTCCAAGGTGTGTGAGGCTGGACCATCACTGTGATCTGAAGGCCACAGAGAACACAGGGAAGAGGTCCTGGACTAAGGCTCCTGCTTTTGTCTTGTGCAGAAAGGTTTCACATCTGAGTGACAAGAACACTGCTCATCAGAACAAGGACCCATAGGCAGGGAGACATTCTTGGGTGAATGGCCCCAGAGCACCTGCTGATCCTCCTCCCTATTGGTGCCCGAAGGCCCTTGGCTGACTCCGTGAGCGGAAGGTGTAGCTGGAGTGAGATCGAGCTGCCCAGCATCCCTCTCGCGTACACACTGTTGGAGGCCAACTATGGCATCAGCGATGGAGTTAAGCCCACGCAGCAGGGCAGGAGTGACATCCTGGACAAAGGTCTCCATGACGGCCATCATCCTGTCAGTGTTGACCTCGGTGCTTTGCAATGCTGGCGCTATCGCCATGGCCTGAAGACGGACAGACTCCTCCATCGTGCCTTGCAATCTGAGGAGTGCAGCAGACATCCCTTCCTGATGTTCCCGAGCTTGCCTTTGCAGCTCCAGCAACTGCGACATGACCGAATCCAGAGGCTCATCATCTGACTCGGACTCAGCAACGTTCTGGCCTCCAACAATCCTCCGAGTGCCGGGGACCTGGGAAGTCCCTGCCTCCACCTGCTGTGAATCAGCAAGTGCAATCTGCTCACCAGATTGTGATCCCGAGGCCACTCTAAAGCTAGGCCGCACCGAGGTGTGTGTCTCTGCGCTGGTGGAGGGTGTGGGTGAGCGCTGTGATGGGACTTCAGGGAGGGTGCCTTCAGATTCCTCTTCAGAGGTTTCTTCGGAGCTTGCTTAGAGGCTCTGGGTCGTGGACTCCATCGGCTGCTTCCCAGATGTGCCTGCGAAAGCAAAGGGAGGTAATTAGTACATGGCAGTGGCCTGTGAAAGAGGACACATCACCCACGGCATGGTTGTCTGATGGATGTTGCACTGCTGGATCCTCACTTGGTAGAGCAGCGCCGACCTCACCATCAACACAGGACTGGGCCCAGTCATCGCCGGCCAGCTGGATGGCTCTGTTTTTGAATTCTGTCAGAACTTTAAATTCTGGCATCCCTCCACCTGTCTGCAACCTTTCCCTCCTGTTGTGAGCCAGTTTGTCCTGCATGGCTAGAGATGGGGAGAGTGTATCAGGATGCCTGCCGGGCCAGATGATAAATGATGGCCTGTGTGGGTGATGAGTGGTCCAACGGACAGGATGAGGACAATGATGGTGTGTGTGAAAGAGTGAATGGTGATGTCCCTTGCACTGGCAATGAGTGAGGGCCCTGTGGACGTGTGATGGGTTTGTGAGTCTATAAGTTGGGAGTGATGAAAAGAATGACTTACCCTGGTGGAACGAAGCAGATCATTCATCCTTTTGCGGCACTGGGTGGCTGTCCTCATCTGCAAGGCATTCCCACTGACCACCGCCTCCCAAGCCACACATGCTGCACATCCTGCGGCGGTAGAGCACATCTTGATGGGCCTCCACAGCGTCCAGCAGTCATTCGAGGGAACCGTCATTAAAGCGGAGGGGCTGCAGTCTTTTTGCCTTTGCTGGCCATGTCTCCCGGGCAGTGGTGGTGAGCTGGTGGCGATGAGCGCTTTGCTGGCAGCTGCCTTTTAAAGATGGCGGCCTGCGTGATGCAACGGCGGGGTGATGGCGAGCAAGCGAATGAGGGCCTGCCCGGCATTGGAAATGGCGTGTTTCGTGGGATTGAATATATAATGAGGCAAGCTTGGGAAGTGACAGCGTGAAAACCTGCCATTTCCATGGCAGACAACCATGCCATGAGTGATGTGTCCTCTTTCACAGGCCACTGCCATGCACTAATTTTCATCGGCAAGTAGGATTCCATTTTACCCGCCTGCTACCGCACTTAGTGCAATTCTGGGAAAATTGAGCCCAATTCTCTTCTTCAGACAGTGGCGAGTTTCGATAGCTCTCTGAATTATAGTAATTGTCTCTCTCTTCGCACTCCCCTGAGGGTGATTTGTTTGTTCTTCACCTTCACCATGAAAGGTGGCCTTGCATTTTTAAACAGTTTGCTCGGTCTAACTTCAAATTGCAAACTTTCCAGTCAGTTGAAAGTTGAAAAATCATATTTTCAAAATAGTGGGGTATAGCCTCATGATACTTCTGCATTACAAGGAATGGAATCAGATTCATTCTCCATGCTGAAGCTCACATTGTTTCATAGTTGGAGAGTTGTAGAAGGGAAAGAGGGAGGGGCGGAGGAGAGGGGTCAGTGCCATTCACTTTCTGCTGCCTAAGCTGACACAGCACTCACTCACCTTGGTCAGGATAACTCCGTATCACTGGAATGTACTAGAATAGCTGGTGCTCCAGTTCCTCCAATCACAAGTTCCCTCTCTCCTGCCCTTGCTGCTCTTCCAATCATAGATTCTATCTCTGGAGGAACAGCAAGCACAGGAGGGAGGGAAAGTGTGATTGGAAGAGTTGGAGCAATGACTAACCTAAGTGCCGAATGCACAGTCTTGTGTTGTCTCATTGGTTTCCCCAATAGGTTGCATTCAACAGGTTTTAGCAACTTCAAGGGAAGATAACATGAACACTTCAAAAGAAAGCCTTCAGCAGTACGCTCATACCTGCAGATCTGTTCATACATTATAACTTGTTTATTTCATTTTCATACAAGTGCTTTGCTCGACAACCTTTAAAGACCAATCAGCATGAGGGAGAGAGGAGCAGACAGCACCACACAGCCACCAGAAAACCAGCTTAGCAAATCACCAGAAATCAAAGAACGAAAGGAAGAACTTGCATATATCCAGCATGAGAGAAACCGAATCTGTGGGCAAGATTTTCCAGCCCCACGTGCCGCTGGGATCACGCGTCCCGATGAAAGTCAATAGACTTATGGCTGACCACCAAACCTCCCACGGCGGGCTCCGCCACAGCAAGTGAAGTGGGATAATTGGAATAATTCCATATTAAAACTGATATTAAGATATGCATTAACTGCTTTAAACGTAGTCAAATGTGCTTATGAGCATTGATAACTTTAAGTGGTTATGTTGGCTATATCAGAGCTCTTTCTAAGAATGATGGGAAATATAACCAACACATAGGCATGATGGGTATGGTACTGTGGGAACCCAACTAACAGTCACAAGTCATAAAACTTAATGACTTTCACATGTTAGGGCGATAAGAGCATAGACTGGGAGGCATTAGAACTGAGGCATTTCCCATCATCCCAGTGAGATAACAGACATTTGCAGCCTGAATAATTCTGCTCATAAGATTGTACGAGGCTGTATAGCGAAATGTGATAACTAAATTATATTAATATGCTATGCAGCCTTTGTATCGGGGAGAGACACACTATAGAACCAAGCTGTGTCTTCCCAGCATATGCTTGAATAAAACATTTGCTTACTAGGAACTCATAGACTTGAGTGGTCTCATCTTTATACCACAACAGCAGGGCCAGGAAATCCCAGCCTGTGATTGGAGTGGCAGCCCTGTCTTTTCCACGCCTGTTGCTCCTCAAATCACTGCTCTGCTGTCAGTTCCCACTCTCAGCAACTGACAGGTAACTGACAGTTGCTGCGGGTAGGAACTGCTGCTGCTAACTTTTGGGCAGTTTCATGGTTTTCCAGCAGGCTTAAAAAAAAAAATCAGAGCCTCGAAGCTGCCCAAAGGCCAGTAGCAGCAGTGCCTACTTGCAACAACAATCAGTGAAACAGACAGTTCTGATTTTTTTTTTTAAAGCCAGCTGAAGCTCTGATGCTTAATCTGGACAACAACGAGAACTCCATTTACGACAATGAGCTTGGGACCCCCAGCCGCCAGGTCCCAATGTTTTGCACATCGTGCACCCTCTTCTACTGGGCCCTGCCTGCAAGAGAGAGGGAAGTGTATCAGTAAGTATCATGCAATCTGTTAGGCTGATGTAGCTATTAATGTTGAACAGCTGATCGTGTGTACAAGCTGTGAAATGTAGGTGTGAAGCTTGCAGCAATGTTAAGTGCAGGACAGTGCAGTGGATCATGTGAATGTTAGGGGTGACTCGTGATTGATAGAGAATGTGGGTAAATGAATGACAGGGCTATAGTGAATTGAGCAGTGTCTGAGGGTAGTGGAACAGTTGGTGGGATAAGGCATTTGAAGAAGCATTCACTGACCTTGACCACATGTGCGAGATCATTTAATTTCATGGAATCACAGAATTGTCACAGCACAGAGGGAGGCCATTCAGCCCAACATGTCAGCACCAGTTCTCTAAATGAGCATTTCACCGAGTGTCATTCTCATGCCTTTCCCCCATAATCCTGCAGATTGTTTCTTTTCAAATAATCATCTAATTCTCTCTTGAATGCCTTGATTGAACCTGCCGCCACCACACTCTCAGGCAGTGCATTCCAGATCCTAACAACTCACTGTGTGAAAAAGATAAAACTTCTTGTGACATTACATCCAAGTCCTCCTGGCAGTGACCTCCATAACTAACTGTTGCCTCTGCCTTCAGAGCCTATGTCTGGGGGGGGGTCCTCCTGTGTGTAGAAGACATCTCCCCCACCATCTATTTCCTTCATCAAACCCTCCAGTACATCATCTGAAAATCTTGGTGCCCGCTTTCTCCCATGTTGTGCCATCATTCAATGTTTCCCAGGTCAGATTCGCTTGTTGCACAACTGCCAGAACTTGCTTCAGGCACAATGCACCGCCCCTTTAACAGATGCATGCTAGCTTTAACTGGTTCCACTTACAATATTGGCCCCCAGCTCAGGCGCCCAGCCACACAAGTGTACGATTAGCACTGCTGGATGCTGAAATAATTTAAAACAGCAGGCAGTACAAAGTTGGCATGATGCCTGCGTTGCTGTCATTGGGTTCAGATTATTCAGCATCATGATCCCCATGCCCATTTTCAGAAGCTATCAAATTTAGCCTCACCTACTTTTCATGTGTTATGTTCAGAGGCATTGAATCATGATTAATAATGATGTCCATGCTGAATTCTTTTTCAATTATCACTCATTATTCTGCCATGATTACTGATAATTAAACCATCATTATTTCAGATGAGTATTATAAACCCCACCAGGGACTATATTCCGATTCATCTATCAAAAACAAAAAGTAATTAACTAAGATCTTGTGAGAGCAGTGGAAGGAATTATAAAACTGAGATTTGTTATTCCATAGCACTAGGTGATAAATTCCACAATATAACGGGATTGTATTTTACAATCAATCAAAATGCTCATATCGTAACACAAAACCCAATTTAGTAAAAATATCAATTCTGTAACTGGAAGGTTGTTAACTCTTTAATTTGCAGTATCCAGGAAAAAATTGCTTCAGTTATTTCATGCCAAAATTAACTGCACTAATTGCCTTTTCTTTCTAATTTATGGTCAGTCCTGTCTTAAAATGTTTTCGGTATTGATAAATGAAAGCTGATAGTTGCAGGAACTGAAGTTACTCATCAGTTCCTGGAAATAAACAGTTATAGGTGCAATGTCTGTGCTGGTGGATATAAAATGCCCTTCAAAAGTCTACCTGAGTTTTAGTAATGGAAGAGTTTTACCGGGAGGTGATTTTAATTTACAATGTAAGAATTAAAGAAGAGTGTTTGGACCCAGGAGTTGATTAAAAGTTGAAGAAAACAAACTGCTGCAACTTTAAGGCTATGCCAAGACATGATATAATCCACAAAACATGTACATTTTACTTTTACAAAGGAACAAAAATTATATTGGAAACAAAGTGATTCAAATATCACTTTCTGCATCCTATTCCCTCTCAGTTACACTGCTTCTTTTCCTGAACATACAATATGCACAAGTTAATTAGTTTACATTAGCAACAACAATATGATGTTGCCTATTAGAATAGTTAGCAGCGAAAATGTAATAATGGAAGAAATTAAGGCCTGGATTTACCTGCTGTGCACCGTCCATGGTTCAGAGCAAATTAGTGGAGAAAGAGAGAACTGGGTGTCTATCTACAGGAGCAGCAGAGGGAATCAGGCCTCATGGGTGCAAGGAACCTTTGAGTGGTGGAAAAGAAATGTAAATTCTGACATTATCAAAGGTACATTTGTGATAGGATAAATAATCTTAAATTAAGTACCAAGCCTCAGTGCTGTTAAAATGCTCACAATTTGCTGAATTGACAAAATGATAGATGCTGAAAGGATGCTTCCTGTCGTGGGAGAATTCTAGAACTAGGGGCCACAATTTAAAGATAAGAGGTGTCCCATTTAAGATGGAGAAGAGGAGGAATTTCTTCTCTCAAACGGTCATTAGTCTTTGGAATTCTCTTCCACAGAGAGCAATGGAGGCTAGGTCATTGAGTATATTCAAGACTGAGTTGGGCAGGTTTTTGATTGACAAAGGAGTCAAGGATTATGGGGACAGGCAAGCAAGTGCCATTAAGGCCACAATCATATCAGCCATGATCCTACTGAATGGTGGAGCAGGCTTGGTGGGCCGAATGGCCTACTCCTGCCCCTATTTCTTATGATCTTAAACTGTAAAAGTTGTCATACTAGCCAATAAAATTCAGATCCTTAGTTTTAAAAGAAGTTTGTTTAACTAAGTTGTTGTAGGGTGGCCAAGATAATGATACTATTAATGATAGGGTTGATCTGCAGACACTTCTTGGGTGGAAACATTGGGCAGAATTTTGCCTTTGGCACGTGGGATCGGCGGGGGCGGGCAGGGGCAGTTGGGAAGCCAACCGCAATCGACAGTGCACCGCGATTTCACGCTGGCGGGCCAATTAAGGCCCGCCCGGCATGATACGCGAGTGGCAGTGCTGAGCGCTGCCTGTGTGGGCAGGGGAGTGCAAGCAGGCCTTGTGCGAACTCTTCATGTCCGCGCAAGTGATCGCTGAATAATCTCCCTGAGGCATGGAGCTGCCTCAGGGAGATGAAGAAGATGTTGAAAAAAATTAATAAAGAACAGATTGAGCAGGGACATGTTTTTAATCCAAATTTTTTATTTGCTTTAGGAAACCTCATCCCGCCCTTGGATGAGGTTTCCTAAAAAGTGCAAAGGCCACTTGGCCTTTTCGCCTGCCCGCCTACCGTAATGTTAGATGGGCAGTGTAAATTTGAATTTAATTATCTTTTTAATTGCCTTAACAGGCCTTTTAATTGTCGACAGCGTGCATGATGTCGATTCCGGACCGTGCCCACTGAACGGAATATCACGGGACTGCACGATGAAGTTGGGACACTCGCCCAGCATCATTGTGCATCATTTTATGCTCAGCCGGGTTGGATGCGCGCCCGCCTGCTGAACTTAATATTCTGTCCATTAAGCTTATTTACAATACACTCAACAGCAATTACACGTGTGCGATCAACTCCAACTCTATCTCTACACTGACTGTGGAGGTAGCCCATGCTACTCTCTTATTGGTTACTACAGATCATGTGATCTCTCCTAACAAGTATTATCCTTAAAGGTACATTACACACTAAATAAAACTATAATTACTACATTCCTCCCCCTTTAACTCGGCTATACATATTATATTTACAAGTATATATTTTTCAGGACAACATAATATTTACACTGGGTAAGGAATTTACAAGTTCAGTCTTTCAGGTGGTTTCCTGGTACGTGTGGAACGTCGCAGCTCCACAACTTCAGATTCTTTGTCAGGAACCTCCTTTTCCGGAATTGCCTGAACATCAGGTGCTTGGGTGGGCACTTGCAGTTTGTATCCTCAACTCTTACAGAAACATCAGACATGTCAGTCCTGGGTTGAGTATCTTCAACAGGAAACGCAGACCTGGTCATGGTCACTGGTGGAACCATATCTTGATGATTTGTCTTTCTCTCTTCTTTAAATGGTCCACATGTTTATGGATGATCTGGCCATTCCAACTCCACATGGTAAGATAGAGGTCCAGTCACCGCATTTATTTCACCCAGTAACCACTTTGGTCCTTCCCCCAAGCTTTTCACTACACCGGCTCTCCCACGGTAAATTTCCTCTCACAACTCTGCCAGTCATGTCTGGTTTTCTGGCTTCCCTGACTCCTTTCCACATTCCCCTCTAAATTCGGCATTATTAAGCTTAATCTCGTCCTGAGATGGCAACACATTTCAACAATAACTCCACAGGTGTGACACCTGTTGTTGTGTGAAGGGTAGTCCTCTAATGAAAAAGAAAGTCTGATAGCTTGGTTGCCAAGGAATCACCAGTTAGCTTCTTCGTGCCTTTTTGAGTGTTTGAACTGCCCTTTCGACCAGTCCCTTTTGAGGAAGTGGGGTGGGGGGGTGGGTACAGTGCCATTTTCACGAGTGATACCGTGAGGCTGATAAACTGTTGAAACTCAGCACTCATAAATGCCATGCCATTATCGGAAATGATTACTTCTGGTAATCCATGAATGGCAAAACCCTGACACAGTTTCTCAATTGTAGCACCCGACAATGGTGACTTCACCTTATATACATCCAACCATTTTGAATGGGCATCAACAATGAGCAGAAACATTGTTCCCAGAAAAGTTCCAACATAGCAAATGTGTAACCACACCCAAGGTCTACCTGGCCACTCCCTTGGGTGTAATGGAACTGTCACTGGCAACTTTTGCAGTTGACATGGCACACAGTGCTTTACTAAACTTTCTATTTCTATTTCACCATCCATCCCAGGCCACCATAGGTAGCTGCTTGCTAAGGTCTTCATTCGGGAAATTCCTGTGTAGTTCATTAAATTAAAAGGGGATTCCTTCCCTTTGGAGGACTATCACTCGTGCACCCCACAATAAGATGCCATCCTGACTGTTATTTCATGTCTTCTGTTGAAATACGGGTTCATTTAGTCAGATACGGGCTCCTGAGATCAATCATGTAGTACTTGTTCTCGTACTTGAGATAGGACTGGGTCCCGATTTGTCCAGTCTCTGATCTGTCGAGTACATACTGGCAAGGAATCTAAGAAATTTAACAGTAAAACAAGTTCCTGTGGAACGGGGACGTGCTCATCATTTTCTTGTAAAGACAAAAGACTAAGGGCATCAGCGTTTGCGATTTCATTGCCAGGCCTATGAGCGAAAGTGTATTCATATGCTGCCAGAATTAAAGCCCTATTAATATTTCTGTATCTTCTTTCTACATGCCTTCCTCTTTCTAGCACAGACTTTAATCTCGGTCTTCTTTTTGACTTCAATGTTGGCCAGACTTCTCTCAGATGCAAGCTCAACTTTTGTGAGCTCAGTGGCTGATTCTCCCAAAATTTCATTATCTGTCTGCTTCTTGGAAAATTCTGAGGCTTTTGCTTCCAAAGCCCCTTTGGCTTCATTTAGCTGATTCTTCAGCTCTTCCATCTCCTTTTTTGTATTTGTTTGCTGCCTCCTGGAAAATTGAGCATTGTCGTCTCTTCTCTGCCAACTCATCCTTCAGTTTGTTCAGAGAAGTGCTGATTTCTTTCTGTTTCTCTTCATACTTTTCCAGAAGTAGAAACTTTGACCTGGGGGATTCTTATAGTGTGTGAAGGTCTTTCAACAGGTTTTTTTTTTTCCCTATGAAGGTTGCTCACCTCGTCTCGAACTCTGTCATCAAGTAGGGTCTCTTCAAGTTCCTTCTGCTGTTCTTCCAGGTTTTGGCTTGAGACAGCCTGCATTTCTTCAGGTTGTTGAGTCCTCACACACTCCTTTTTCAGAACAGGAATGCTTCCAGCTTCCTTTTGGAATCCCAATGGCCAATCAAGGTTGATATCCCTTAGCCAATTTCACTCTAGAAGACTTGGTCCTGTGCCTCTCAATACTAACAGTCAGCTTTGCTGATTGGCTTCCATAACAGACAGCTACTCTGCTTGTGCCTTTTACTTGAATGTCTTCACCTGTATAAGTTTTTAACTTGGCCGCTGTTTGTTCCAAGCTTAATTGATGTTCACCATTATTCAGATATCTGAAGGTATGTTCCCCAATTACTGTAGTGGAAGTTCCCATGTCTACTTCCATTTTAACAGGTTTGCCATTTACTTTCACTGTGACAAATATTGGTTCTGTCTTTCAAATATTTAGATTAAACAATGAGTAAATGTCAGAATTTGCTGTTTCAGGCTCTTCTACATTGTAGATTTCATTGGGCTTCCTCTTTTGTTTACAAGCCTGCTTGAATCATTCCTTACACTGCCTCATTATATGTCCATTTCTGTGACAATAACAGCATTCAATTTTTTTAAATTGCCAATCGCTAAAAGGCTGATTGTTTCCACCTCTATTAAAATTATTCTTCGATTTCGCAGCTAAGTTATTTTTCTTTATTCTTCGGCTAGCAGAGGCTATTTCCCACTTCTTGGCAGAGTCTTGCTTTATTGCGCCACTTTCGGCTGACGTTTCCCACTCGATGTGGAGGACGGTGCCATTTTGCGTACCCTGTATTAATTTTGAATCTCTTACAGCACTTTCCATGGCCAGCGCTATCTCTAGCACCTTCTTGAAATCCAGATTCACTTCGGACAAATAATCTTTTCTGAATAGAGCCCTCTTTCACACCACACTAAATGATCTCTGAGCATGTTGCTCAGAGTTGTACCGAACTCACAATGTTCTGTTAGCTGCTTCAAGTTTGCTACATAGCATGCAATTGCCTCACCCAGGGCTCTATTTTGTGAATTAAACCTGAATCTCTGTATTGTGACTGAGGGCTTGGATTGAAAATGACCCTTCATGAGGTCCACCAAAACACAAAATCTTTGAATCTGGGGCATTGGGTATCATCAAACTTTGCATCAAACCATACATTTTGCTCCCACAAGTGCTCAAGAGGTCGCTCACCACCTCTCTTCCCCGGTAATGTCGTTCGCTTGAAAAAAGAACGTGAGGCATTCTATGTATTGAGACCAATCATCAGAGGATCAATTCTCCCAAATTGTGGCATTTTGAGAGAGGATAACTTCTTTAATTCTAAGGGAGCTTGCTACTTACAATCACTGGGCAAGGTACAGTGCTGATTTCTTTTCAACTTGATTTTTTCTGTTCAATCCTGTTTTGTCCTCATCACCAGTTTGTTGTAGGGTGGCCAAGTTGTACTATTAATGATAGAGTTGATCTGCAGACACTTGCTGGGTGGAAACATTAATTTTATTTTATAATATGCTCAGCAGCAACTACACCTGTGCTTTCAACTCCAACTCTATCTCTACACTGACTGCAGAGGTAGCCCGCACTACTCTCCTATTGGTTACTACAGGTCACGTGATCTCTCCTAACAAATTATTCTTAAAGGTACATTACACACTAAATAAAACCATAATTACTACACAAGTGGAGATGTGGGGTTATACCTGGTTAAACTGTCATATTATAATCTTAGCACAAATATTCCACAAAGTTAAATCATCTCACCTAAAAATATAACAAACTTGAATCAAACTAGCACACCTGCTATCTTACTGTTTTGGCTAAGGGTGGGCTGAGCAGAATACAAATGCATCCTTCCAATTACCTCATTTCGCAATCAGCACATGGAATACAGAATTGAGTTATCACATCTGCTGAGGGGCAAGTCAAGAGTCTGCACAAAATAATCATGCTTATTCAAACCAGTAATGGTCAGACTGCTATGTTGCTCTGATCTATTGAGCAGCAATCATGAACTTTAATTCTAATTTCTGAAGTCGATTCAAAACGGAAAGAAAAAGATATTTGTAAAGAGTGATAGGTTTGGATGAAAGGTCATTGAGCTGAAATATTAACTCAGTTTCTCGTTTCACAGACGCCACCTGACCTGCTGTGTGTTTCCAGCATTTTCTGCTTTTATTTCCGATATCCAGTATTTGGCTTTATTTCTTAAGATGGCCTTGCTCAATGATATCACTGATACTGGCTTTCGACTTCATATACTTTATAACTGCATTTTCAGAAAAATGAGCTATTTAATGTTCACAGTGTGTGTCCATGCATTGATTTTATTCAGAAAAATGTCTATAAATTATTCATGAATTCAAGATGCCCGAACTTAAATCTAAATTTTTATTTTCTTCTGTGGGAAACAGGAAAGAAGATGAAAACACAATGTTTGGACTTCAGGCAAGCAACAGCATGATGATTTGGGAGGAGGCGTTTGAACAAATCAGAATACTTATGTAATATTGATTCCTCAAGTTGATTTTTCAACTGCTCACTCTTTCCCTGCAGCATAAAACATTGTAAATTAATTTGTTGGTTCGTATCATTTTAGCACTGCAGCAAGGCCACGAAAATACCAAAATTTATTTAAAGAATACATAAAAAGAAACTAATTCCTCGACAAATATTTCGGATTCTCTACACATGAAAACAATAAAGATGGTGCTCAGGACAGACATGTTTGCATTTCTGAATTTTAAATCTCTCAGGCCTTCAAATCTAGATTTATATCTAGTCAGAGACATCTGGTTACAATAAAAAAAGTACAATTACTGAATTCTTACTCCAAAGCATGATGTTTGAATGTACACAAAGAGCACAGATGGCAATCATTGTTGTTCTGGTTGATAAGTTATTGTAGGCTTCACATTCTCATGCAGGGAATTAATGACATGAAAACCATTGTCTCTCTCACATGCAAATCAACAAGACAAAGATTCTGACACTCAACAGACTTCAGTGTATAGAGTATCACAGGAATTAGCACATTTGTAGCAGCTCAGCTGAGTTTCATCAAATCTTTACAGCCTTTCATTAGCTACACTTACTTTGTGCTGATAATCAGAAATAGATACTAGATACAGACATACGGCTTAATTTTCCCCTCAAGCTAGTCATACTGCAATTCCAAGAGTAAATGCAATACAGCAATTTTGTATTTTTGTCAATAAATTGGCATAAATTAATTCCTCCCTTTTCTTAACAGGCATTGTTGATCTGTGAAATAATGAAATGGTCATTTGCAAGAGCATTTGCGGTGATCTAGCCTGCATGTTATTGGGATGATACCAAAACTGAGAGGTTTCTTGTTCATCCTTCAAGGCGAAGGTGGCCACATTCATCATCTCGGGTGTTTGGTAGGATTTGGATGGGTATGTAGGGGACTACTGACGCTGATCTGCACCCAGAAGGTTCTGCTGCACATACGATAGGATACCGCAGACGATTGAGTTTTGGACAAGTTGCTGGCTCGGGATTTCCTCTCCTTGCATTTTCTCTATGCCTCTGATATGCCCTTGCTTTCAAAGGACGCACTGTTTTTTATTTGGTTCTGGTGCAGAGATCGTGGGTGAGCTTCTCCCAGGACTCAATCGATATCAAGCCTCCTAAGTGAAGCCTCAGAGTGTCCTTGTAATGATTCCTTCGACCATGTGAGTACACTGCAGGCCTAGGCTCAAGCTCTCCATAGAAGATTCTCTTTGGTAAGCAAGTGTCAGGGCATTCTGGCTACATATCCAACCCAACTCAGTTGTGACTGTTTCAATATGGTGTGATTCTTGGTATGTCAGCTCGGGTGAGCATCTCAATGCCTGATATCTCGTCCTGCCATCTGATCTTCAGAAGCTTCTGATGGCAGCTCAAGTGAAAATGTTTGAATTTCTTGGAAAGGCGCTGGTACACAGCCCAAGTCTTGCATGCTAGAGCAGAGTGGGCAGGACTATCATTGTATAGGCATGTAAACAGAAATTGCTGGAAAAATTCAGCAGGTCTGGCATCATCTGTGGAGAGAGAAACAAAGTTAAAGTTTTGAGTCCAATATGATTCCTCTTCAGAAATGGAGAGAGGTATAAATGTGAAGGGGTTTATGCTGTTGAAAAGGGGGGAGGGTCAGATGGAACAAAAGGGATGGTCAGGAATAGGTTTTTGTACTTCTTTCAATTTAGTCCACTGTATTCGCTGCTCACACTGCAATCTCCTCTACACTGGGAAACCAAATACAGACTGGGTGACCAATTTAGTGAACATCTCCACTCAGTCTGAAAGCACGCGCTTGCCATTTCAATTCACCATCTCGCTCTCATGCTCATATTTCTATCCTCAGCCTGCTGCAATATTCCATTGAAGCCCAATAAAAGCTGGAGGAACAGCACCTCATCTTCTGATTAGGCTCTTTACAGCCTTCTGGACTCAACATTGAGTTCAACAACTTCAGACCATGAACTCTGTCCTCCATTTTGAATTTTTCCCCAAGTGCCAATTTGTATCTTGTTTTTGCTTTCAGAGCTGACCTTTATTTTGCTATTAGCGCCTACTCTGGAGCTTTGTTTCTTTACTACTATCATTACTGTTCCCTTTGCCTTTTGTTCCATGAAGTCTTCGGTATTTAATTGCCCCACCCTCTAAACTATCCCTGACCCCTTTTGTTCCACCCGACTCTCCCCCCACCCTTTCTCAACAGCATAAAATCCATCATACCTCTCTTCGACCCCAAAGAAGGGTCATCTTGGACTCAAAACATTAATTCTGTTTCTCTCTCCACAGATGCTGCCAGACCTGCTGAGCTTTTCCAGAACATTCTGTATTTATTTCAGATCTCCAGCATCTGCAGCATTTTGCTTTTATTGCTCTATAGACTTTGAGTTTGTTAGGCAAATTTACTCCTCTTCATTCCCATTGATGTTCAAAGTCTGCCAAAGGCCACACTTGCCTTTGCAATTCTTGCTTATGTCTTGTTGTCAATATAGACAGCTCAAGAGATAGGGCTTTCCTGGAGCAGGCTGATACATTACTTCAGTTTTCTTCCTGCAGATTGTAAGGCCAAAGTTATCACATGCATTGGAGAACAAGTCCACACCACATTGCATGTCCAGCTCTGACCCGGCAGCTAGTGCACAGTCATTGGTAAACAGGAAATCACTAAATGTTTCCTTGAAAACCTTGGTCTTTGCCTGGAGTCGTCTCGGATTGAGCAGCTTCCCCTCCGTGTGACATCTGATCTAGCCTGCACATTACTAGAACGATAATAGAGCTGAGATTTTATACCCACAAGGAAAGATTGGACAAGCTGGGACTGTCTTCCCAACAAAGGAGAAGACAGAGGGGTTGCCTGACAGATAAAAGGGCTTAATAGGATAGACGTAAAGAAAAGGTTTCCATCTGGGGGAAAGACCGGAATTAGGGGTCATAAATATAAGATAATCACTAAGATACACAACAGGGAATTCAGGAGATGTATATTTAACCAGAGGGTGGTTAGAATGTTCAACTCACTACCACAGGGAGTAGTTGAGGCAAATGACATAAACGTATTAAAGGAGAAACTAGATAAACACTTGTGGAGGAAAGGTATAGAAGGATATGTTGACGGAGCTGGATGAAGTGGAAACAAAGGAAGATCATATGAAGCATAAACACTGGCAAGGACCTTTTGAGTCAAAAGATCTGTTTCTGTGCTGTAAATGCTTAGCAAGACTTTGTAATGTTGAATCAGTTGGAAGACTGGTTACCATGCTTAAGTTTCTATCTCTATCACCTGAGTGTTAAGTACTGTCCCAGAGGAGCACAGAATGTGAGATCTAGCAGGGATGATTATATGCCTGAAATTAATTAATGGAAGTAATATCCAGTAGGTTTTGTAAGAGACTTGTGCTCCTCCGTGTCAGCTTTCCCTTTCCATACTATTCTCAGGAGATGTTTAATGTCCAGACTGTGAATATGAAACTTTACACCTCTATATTTTTTACACAAGCAATATAGCTCACTTAGTGTCTGTTCAGCACATTGCCCATGTATACAGACCAGAAAAATAGCAGGTTCATTCTCACATTTCAGCTGGAAAGATAGGAAGGGCATCCTTTAGGCCTCAGCCTCCAAATGTCCAAATGTGTGGACATTGTATAATGCCTCTTCCCACAGTTAAGTAGTTGGTTGCACTAACTTTCTTCCCACACAGACAAAGAGTAGTCATCTGTATGAGATATTGGAACGTGATCATCACCCTTGTAATTTTACCCTTGCATGATGCCAGCACTTTCAAGAGAATTAAGGAGAAAATGAGAGGCAAGTGTTCCTTAAGAAGACACGTCTCTGTGAAAGCCTATCAAGGTAAACACAGCATGTCATATAAAAATTCTGTGTACCTTTGAGGCTGTTCCTTTTGATTATTTTGTTATTTTCAACAAGCCTTTCTCTCGTTTAATGGAAGGAGTTATGCTTAAAAAACAGTCACATTGAAGGGGTAATAAATTGATGCTTCATTATTTCCCAGTCCTTCATTAGAATCTTCCCATCAAAGAATAACAACCAATGTAATGGAAGATATTCAACTTTAATTGCAATAACATGCTGATTTCCATCAGGGCCATTAATGTTCAGTTAACAATATGCAGGTATTCTCACTAAGAATTACAAGGTGAAAATCATCTCCAAGGTTGTGTCTAGTTAATAGCTAAAAATACATAAAGTAAAGAAATTCAACAAATCCATCTTACAATAAGTTAATAAAAAAAAGCCAGAACACTCTTTTAGTAATATGCCAGAATGATGGGTCATGCTAGAACTAAAACAACTGTACTCATTACTAAGTCTAAATCCAAATAATTTAGCGATTTCCTTGACCTCTGATGATATCTTTGAGTAGCAGGATTGACAATGGGCGAGCTGGGACTAACAACGGGGGCAGTATATGTTAACTTCTCAGGTTCAGTTTCAACACTGTCAGGATTCACAATTTTCTTCAGAGACTGTCCCAGAGAGTTCAATTCAAAGTCAGCAGTGAGCATAATGTCTTGGGAGATGGTTTGATATACATGGGAATAGGCAAAAACATTTGAAGTTTTCTGAAGAATTATAACAATTAATGCCTCATTGTTAATTGTCAGCTCATGAAACTGCTTCATGGTTGTCCATGACATTTGTCCATGATGCTTTTAACTCCTTGGAGTATTTTTTTTTTTTATTTTTGTATTTCAGGGTCAACAGGAACTCTTTCTCATTCACATTGTGCCTGCCTTCCAATTTTTGCATTACATAGTGTGAACCAGACCCCTGGACAGTATTCACGAAGGGTTCAGTCTTGTTAGTGGTTTGGTCTTGTTCTTCGGGTCAAAAAGAAATTGCTGGCAAACCATCTGATTTCTGAATGTTGTCTGGTATGAACTGGAAACCAAAGAGAAATTTCCTGACATGTGGAGGAATTTCTGCTGCTTTTCTTTGAAACTGTAACACACCATCATCAAAGCTTTCTTTGATGGCGATCACAGTACTTCCACTTTCAGGAACGGTTTCCAAATTATTCTGTTCTGGAATTACCACAAGCATGTTTGGTCTTGCCCAGTCACAGTGGTCAATTTTCTCAACTATGCACTTATGCTCTGTGCAGTTTCTATTTATATCATTTCCCTTAAAGTTTAGGGTACCAATCTGGGATCAAAATTTGCTCACGCTTTGCCTCCTCCTGATAATTAAGTGCGTCTGGATACACTTTGCTGTACCAAGGATTGTATAAAGGCTTGGTACTCTTCCATGAGTAAATCTATGGGATTTTGAATAGTGACCTATTTCATTCTGGCTCACCTTGACTTCTGGCAACAAAACCAATCTCAGCCCATCAATGAAGGCCATTATCCAAAACTATAATTATGGGTCCAGCAATTTATCTTCACAATAAATTTTCATGAAAATTTAGGTTTTTATGGGACAATTTTCCAAATGCTTCCTCTATACCTCTGATGATATAACAGTTACTGCAGCCCCAGTGTCTAATTCAGTAAATAAGTTGATGCCTTCTCTCTAGTCAGGAACCATCATTTTGTGCGGCTGTTTCCCCAGGTTGGAAATGTACAGGAAAATGCACCTCCTGTTCATCCATTAAGATAATACAGCTTCTCCCTCTATGGACGGAATCGTCCCAGATTTGCACTAAGTGCGGTAGTAGGTGAGAAAAAGAACATTTTACCCGTCGGCCGCAATGGTGGCTTTTCACGCCATATCGTCCCAACCCTGCCTCATTAATCATACATTCCTGGGAGACATGGCATTTCACTGACGGGCGGCCTCCCATTCACCTGATACACCGTAACCTTGCTGCTTCCTCACACCGGGTGCCAGATTTAAAGTGCAGCCACGCATACGCCTCTCAGTGCTTCCAGCCCAGGACGGCTGCAGAGAAGACACGGCACTAAAAGGCAAGAAGACTGCAGTCCCCCGATTCAATGACACATCCCTGGGACACCTTCTGGACATCATTGGTGCCTGCCATGATGTCCTCTACCCATGCTCTGGCTGCAGGAGGCCCATCAGTGTCACCATTCCGGCTTCGGAGGCGGTGGCAGAGGTGGTCAATGCCAATGCTGCACAGAAGAGGTTTGTCATCCAGTGCAGAAAGAGGATGAATGATCCTACCTGTGCTGCCAGGGTAAGGCAACCATCTCATCACTCTAAACTCACACACTCACAAGTCCATCACATATTCACTGGTATCTCACTCACTGCCAGCTCAAAGGACATCACCACTCACTGCTTCACACACACCCTCACATTTCCTTCTGGCCTCATCTCCTCTGGAGTCTGCCTCCTCAGCCCTCACCATCTTGAGGCCACTGGTACAGATCATCTATGTCTCAACACACACCCTGGGATACCCGACTTCCCCAGTGCAGCTCTCACCCTGCAGCCTCTTCCATTGTCTGAGGCCACTTATTCCCCTTCCCCAAGCAAGCCATAGCCCTGCAGCCATTGAAAAGTCAACCCCGTCTCACAGCTGGTCTGGTAGGTAGAGACCTGCCAGTCAGCCCTCCTAAAAGTGATGTGGTGCTGTCTGTGAAGCCTGGCGCTGATGACTGCGAGTGTTGCCCAAAGCAAGGTAGGCAAACAAACCTCAAAGTCCTGAATGAAGTGCAGCTCACCAGGTGTACGTTGCTTATGTACAGTTGTGAAACGCATTGGCGTGTAATCATGCCGACGTGTCCGGATGATCCAGCGCGGGGAATGATTCCAGTGAGCAGGGCTTATAATGATATGCAGGTGTATTAAAATTAAGTTCCTGACATGCAGCAGCAGGAAATGCAGCCCGCCACTGACAGGCGCAGTGGACGATTGCAAATGACGTTGTGAAACCAATTTTTGGCCTTCCCACCATATTGTCCACTCACACCTGCCATGAAACCCGATGCCAATGGGCAGAGAAAATTCCAACCATTTTCTTTCTTTCTTCTCAATATCCCCAATCTAGTACCACCTATTGATTATATCAACAGTGAACTAAATGGTCTAATTCTGTGCAGGTATGCATTTAACTTCCTTAAAAAAAAAGCATTGGTCTGGAAGATGACTACTTTTAATATTTTGATAGCATGGTTGAGTGATTCTGTTCATTCTGGAGCTGCTGAACCCTCTGGCATATAACTCACAAGCATGTTTGACAGCAATCTCCATCCCAAATGCTATTTCAAGAGCTCTCGCAAATGTGAATCTGTGTTCTACCAAGATACCTCTGTATCGACATTTCCTTCAAACCGTAAACAAAGTGTCTCTAGCTGCACAGTAAAGAAATTCACTAAAGTCGTATGTTAGTTTCCTCTGTTCTGCCATAAACCAAGAAAGTTTTCATCGCCCCTTTGCCTCTTCTGGTTAAACCTGAACCTTTCCATAACAACAAGTGACTTTGGGTTCAAATGTTCTTTGACCATTCTTGATATAGTTTGCCTTTAGGCTGGGCAGGTCAAATTCTTAATTAATAAACAATGTTGCAGGCTGTTAGATTGTAAGCAAACTATTCTGTTTTAACATCTATTGTAAGTGGCAAAATAAAAATCTACTCTTTCTACATCCTCACTTGTTAGACCTTGTTCAGTACTCTTCAGTTCTTCCAAGAAATGCTAACATGATAAATAGAAGTTTCAGTGAGAGCGGTCTAAAGTAACAACGATATCCAATATGCAATCTTTTTAACAGGTTGTTGTATACAAATAGTCATTTGGTAGTACAGAACTTGGGTATCATTGAAAAAAGACAATTTTGAAGTATTCACTTTGCACTCATCAGGACATTCACAAGAATACCAAATGTAAAGTGAACAACAATTTATGCTTCATGAGAAGAGAATGTGATTGGTTGGTTTCTGGTGCATTCACCATGGCAATGCCTCTACCAATCAAAGTTCATTTGCCAACCAATCAGCACTCTCTTCTCATGAAGTATGAATTGCTGTTCCCTTTACATTTGGTATTCTTGCAAATGTCCAGATGAGTACAAGACGAAAAGCTGCAACGTGTCTTTTTTCAGAGATACTCCAGACTGTTGTATTTTATCCTTCACTGTTACAAATGAATAAACACTCACATTGGTGAGGAAATAACTAGTTGATTCTTTATAGTGAGACCCCCTGGAATCTTCCCATTGAATAACAAAATAATACAAAGAAAGAAGCTTAAGTGTAATTGTGGTGATAAATTGTAGTGATACTATGGATGCTGAAAATCTGAAATAAGAACAGAAAACACTGGAAAAACTCAACAAATCTGGCAGCATCTGTGGAGAGAGGAACAGAGTTAACATTTCGAGTCTGTATGTCTCTTCTTCAGAGCTAAAGAGAAGTAGAAATGTGATGGATTTTATACTGTTTGAAGGGGGTGGAGCAGGTAGAATGAGATAGAAGGTCAGGGATAGGTGACACCTAAGGAGAAATTGACAAAGATGTCACAGACACAGGACAAAGGGAGTGTTAATGGTAGTGGTAAGGACTAAAGAAGTTGTTGACAGTGACATAAAGGTAAGATAGCAGAAGACGTTAACAGCAGAACAAGGGTCAGCGCTCTGTGAAAGCAAAACATAAGAACAAATGACAGATGGTCCTGTGGGAGGATTTGGGGAAAAAGAATTTGAAAAAATGAACAAATAAGTAAAATAATAAAATAAAATTTAAAAAAATAAATTTAAATAAATGAATGAATGAATGAATGAATGAATGAATGAATAAAAAGGGGTCAAGAGGGAGGTGAGAGTTCATGGTATGAAGTTGTTGAACTCAATGTTAAGTCTGGAAGGCTGTAAGGTGCCTAATCGGAAAATGAGGTGCTGTTCCTACAGTTTGTGTTGGGCTTCACTGGAACATTGGCCAAGGACAAACATGTGGGCATGGGAGCAGGGTGGTGTGTTGAAATGGCAAGTGACAGGAAAGTCTGGGTCATGCTTGTGGACTGAGCGAAGGTGTTCCGCAAAGTGGTCACCCAGTCTGCATTTAGTCTCCCCAGCGTAGAGGAGACTGCTGCCCTTGTCCTTCTAGATGCCAGTGGTCATGGGTTTGGAAGGTGCTGCCTAAGGAGCCCTCGTGAGTTTCTGCAGTGCATCTTGTAGATGGTACACACTGCTGCCACCGTTCGTCAGTGGTGTTGGGAGTGAATGTTTGTGGAAGGGGTGCCAATCAAGTGGGCTGCTTTGACCTGGATGGTGTTAAGCTTCTTCAGTGTTGTTGGAGCTGCACTCGTCCAAGCAAGCGGAAAGTATTCCATCACTCCTGGCTTGTGCCTTGTAAATGGTGGACAGGCTTTGGGGAGCCAGGAGTTGACCTGCTCTTGTAGACACAGTATTTATATGGCTAGCCCAGTTCATTTTCTGGTCAATGGTAACTCCCAAGATGTCAATAGCAGGGGATTCAATGATGGCAATGTCATTGAATGTGAAGGGGGTGATGGTTAGATTCTCTCTTGTTGTAGTTGGTTATTGCTTGGCACTTGTGTGGTGCAAATGTCTCTTGCCACTTGTCAGCCCAAGCTTAGGTATTGTCCAGGTCTTGCTGCATTTGGATATGGACTGCTTCAGTATTTGAAGAGTCGCAAAATGGTGTTAAACATCGTGCAATCATCAGCAAATATCCCCACTTCTGACCTTACGATGGAAGGTCATTGATGAAGCAGCTGAATATGGTTGGTCTGAGGACACGACCCTGAGGAACTCCTGTAGTGATATCCTGGTACTGAGGTGATTGACCTCCAATAACCACAGCCATCTTCCTTTGTGCTAGGTATGACTCCAACCAGCAGAGAATTTTTCCCCTGATTCCCGTTGACTCCAGTTTTGCTGGGGCTCCTTAATGCCACACTCAGTCAAATGCTGCCTTGATATCATGGCCAGTCACTCTTACTTTACCTCTGGAGTTCAGCTCTTTTGTCCATGTTTGAGCCAAGGCTGTAATGAGGTCAGAAGCTGAGTGACCCTGGTGGAATCCAAACTGAATGTCAGTGAGCAGCTTGTTGCTGAGCAAGTACCACTTGATAGCACTGTTGTTGACCCCTTACATCACTTTATTGATGATCAAGAGTAGACTGATGGGGCAGTAATTGGCTGGGTTGGATTTGTCCTGCATTTTGTGCACAGGACATACCTGGGCAATTTTCCACATTGCTGGGTAGATGCCTGTGATGTAGCTGTACTGGAAAAACTTGGCTAAGGGCATGGCAAGTTCTGGAGCACAAGTCTTAAGTACTATTGCTGGAATATTGTCAGGGCCCATAGCCTTTGCAGCATCCAGTGCCTTCAGTGCTGTTTCTTAATATCACGTGGAGTAAATTGAATTGGGTGAAGACTGACATCTGGAGGAGGCCGAGATTGATCATCCACTCGGCACTTCTGGCTGAAGATTGTTGGAAATGCTTCAGCCTTATTTTTTTGGGCTCCTCCATCATTGAGGATGGGGATGTTTGTGGAGCCTCCTCCTCGAGTGAGTTGTATAATTGTCCACCTCCATTCACAACTCGATGTGGCAGGATTGCAGAGCTTAGATCTGATCCATTGGTTGTGGAATCGCTTAGCTCTGTTTATCACTTGCTGCTTATGTTGTTTGGCATTCAAGCAGTCCTGGTGTTGTATCTTCACCAGGTTGACATCTCACTTTTAGGTATGCCTGGTGCTGCTCGTGGCATGCCCTCCTGCACTCTTCATTGAACAAGGTTTGATCCCCTGGCTTGGTGGTTACGGTAGAGTGGGGGATATGTCAGTCCATGAGGTTACAGATTGTGGTTCAGTGCAACTGTGCTGCTGCTAATGGCCCACAGCACCTCATGGTTGCCCAGTCTTGAGTTGCTTTGAAATCTATTCCATTTAGCATGGTGGTAGTGCCACACAACGCAATGTGAAGGCAGGACTTCGTCTCCACAAGGATTGGTGGTCACTCCTACTGACACTGTCATGGACAGATGCATCTGTGGCAGGCAGATTGGTGAGGATGAGGTCAAGTGTGTTTTTCCCCCGTGTTGGCTCCCACACCACCTGCCACAGACTCTGTCTAGCAGTTATGTCCTTTAGGACTCAGCCAGCTCAGTCTGTGGTGGTGCTTCCAAGCCTTTCTTGGTGATGGACATTGAAGTCCCCCACCCAGGTTACATTCTGCTCCCTTGCCACCCTGAGTGCTTCCTCCAAGTGGTGTTCAACATGAATGAGTACTGATTCATCAGCTGAGGAGGGGTGGGGGTGGTACATGGTAATCAGCAGGAGGTTTCCTGATGCATGAGACATCATGGGGGCCGGAGTTGACATTGAGGACTCCCAAGACAACACCCTCCCAACTGCAGAACACTGTACCGCCACCTCTGCTAGGTCTGCCCTGCCGGCGGGACAGGACATACCCAAGGATGGTGATGGTGGTGTCTGGGACATGATCTGTAAGGTATGATTCTGTCAGTATAACTATGTCAGGCTGTTGCTTGACTAGTCTGTGAGACAGCTCTCTCAATTTTGGCTCAAGCCCCCAGATATTAGTAAGGAGGACTTTGCAGAGTCGACAGTGCTGGTTTTGCCTTTGTCGTTTCTGGTGCCTAGGTCAATGCTGGGTGGTCTGTCAGTGACCTGGCTAACAGTGAAACCAAAATGAGGGACAAGGATAAAGCTCTGAAGCAGGCAGAGAAAGAAAAGGCAAAAATAAGATTGGAAAATGTTTGTATCAAAGCTGAATTGGAAGATTTGAAACACAAGATCTGAGCTGTGTATGTACCTTTGAAAAATGCATGATAAACTAAAGTCTTCAATGAACCAAACAGTTCAAGATCTGAACAACATTTCTGAGGTGTCACAAACGTACAAGGAGGTTTTGACAGAAACAAAAATGTTGAGTGCAATAAGCAAAAATTTAAATCATTTGCAGACTCAGTATGTATCTCCAGAAAAGCAGAAGGAGGAAATAACAACTCTGAATTCCATAGTTGGCAATCAAAGAGGCAGTTGGCAGAACTCACCCAGAAGTACAGCCAGGCACAATAGCAGGCGGAAAATGCACTCAAAGAAATTGCTGCCTTGAAAGATTGTTTGAAGAATCAATTCAAGCCTCTGGAAAATCATGAGGAGTTTAAAAAAATGCTAAATACTAGTTCAGAAAAAGCTGCATTGGAACTATCAGCAGCAAAGCAAAGCAATGAAGGGGCAGCTTGAGTTGGCAAGAGGTGAACAAAAAAGCAGAATGGAGGAAGCCAGGCAGTACATGAAAGAGGCAGCAGAGCTGCAGAAAGTGGTAGCACATTTGGAAAAAAACTTGGAAAAAACACTTGCAAAAAAAATGAGGAAATTAAAGTCAAGAGCCTAATATGGCAAGAGAAAGTCAAAGTTCTCACAAAGGAGCATTAAGAGTCTCAGAAACAATTAGCAGAAGTAAAATCACAGAATGTGAGCTTGAAAGATAACATAGAGGAATTAGGCTCTGCCAACAAAAAAAAACTTATCAGGGTAGAGAATCAACTATCACATACAAAAGATGAACTTGATAAGGAAAAACAAGAACTGGCGAGAACATCAGAATGTCGCTCACAGGAAGCAGAACACTTGAAAGACAACTTAAAACACCTCAATGATAACCTTGTAGAAACACATTCAACAAAGGTAGATCTTCAGTTAAAACTTGATGAACTTCAAATATCAGAAGTCTCTGGTCGGCATCATGGAAAATGCCTGCAACAGGAGAAACAATCGCTGATGCATCAGAACAGTTGCTTGAAAGCAAAATTAACAACCAAAACTGATGAAATTCTTGAACTCTGATCCAATCTGAACAACATGAAAATGCGCGAAATGGAAGTGCAAATCCAGACTTCGAAAGCAGATACGGAAAATTCTACAAAATAGATTTAAGATCTAACAAATGAACTGAAAAAGTCTAAGAAGCAGTCAGTGACCATGGAAGAAACATTCCAAAAAGAGCTGAATTCCCGGGCAAAGTTGTTAAATTTATGTAAGAGTTCCACAGGTAACTCTGAAACAAAGACAACTGAACTTACCAGAGTAATTGCTGATTTGAAGGAAAAGATTCCTAAGCTTGAAAAACAACTGGAAAATAAGACATAATCAAATTTTTGGATAAATTATGAAACAAGTGGGAATTGAGGTCCCATTCTTGACCCGATGACGATGACCAGTGGCAAATATAACATTATTAAGTAAATTGATATGACAAACAAAATGCACCCTCCCTCTGCCATAGTCCTGTCCTGGGTGTAAATAACAGCAGAATAACCCCCTACAGTTGATGTGAACTCACTGGAGTCTCAGCAGACGATGTGAACAAATGATTTTTATTCCCATACACGGAACATTTAAACTCTGTCTTACCAGTAACATCCAAACAAGGAGCAATTTGGCCCCTCGAGCCTGCTCCACCATTTAATATGATCATGGTTGATCTGATAGTAACCTCAAATCTGAATCCAATATCCCATCATCCCTTTGCTTATGATGAATCTATCCACCTGTGCCCTAAAAATATTCTATAACTGTACTTCCGACTAACTGCAAATTTCCATATGCATCACAGTGAACTGAATATAGCAAGAAAAACAGAATGCACACTACAGACGAGCTGAGAGTTTGTACTCCCATAAGGAATGGGATAAACCTCTGGCCCCCCATAACACCGGATGGGGAGTTGACAAAGAGTGTTTCAACTCCAAAGAATGAAAAAAGAGAAATAAGAACAGTCAACCAAAAGCCAGAATGACCACATGCAAAACAACCTCCTATTCACCAAGGTTAACGCAGTGCAACAGAGGCTACTATTCCTCCAATTAGTGTAAAGACAAGATCTAATAGAATTATAAAGCCTCCAGACCATCTGAACCTGTAAACAGAGAGACTTTAGGGAGGGAAAAGGGGTAGCAGAAGTAATGTTGGGTAAACCAAGTGCATTGTAAATGCATTGGGTAAAGACTTGGGAAAGGTGTAGTATAAGGGTCTGGCATAGAAAGCGCTAACGTGTGACTGAGTACAGTACCACCCACACTGTGATTTAAAGGAACATATGACCTGAGTCTAGAGGGAAGTCTTGGACTGGACAGAGACGTGTGTAGAGGCAAGCATGGAGACAGCTCCTAGCTTAGACCTTATACCGTATATAAGTATATATTTACCAGTAGTTAATAAACACTTACTGTTAAATTATACAAGTCTCAGAACCTCTTCATGAGACCTATGGAACTACACCCATCTTACAACAATTTGTTTATTTGTTTTACAAAAAAAAAGTATGAAGAGAGACTTCTGGCACAGTGGGTGTTGGTTATCGAGGAGGTAAGTAAATCTACTGTTAATTAAAAGATTGGTGTCTGGTTTCCTACTTCACCATCTGGCTGTCAGAAGCTTAACAATTAGCCCTAAAAGGTTCTGAATGCTGTTATGTTCCTTTACACGCTAACATAAATAATTCTTTTGCCCTATCATCAAAATTAATCAGTGCATTATATTTCTTTATATAATTTTAAAGGGACTCAATAGTATTCATCAGACCCCAGATAACGGTGATGAGACTAATCATGCAATTGGCTAGCAAAATCCTTGGGGAACCTAGATTTGAATGCAGCCTAGATTAATAATGCAACAATTTTCCTCTCCTGGCTGTAACATTCCTACCTGAAACGAGATAAGGCAAACTCAACGATAAACTATTTC